>NC_074720.1:26193493-26558468 GCF_947242115.1 Biomphalaria glabrata | reverse complement strand
TAGATGTATGTTAAACTTAGCTAATGATCCTTTCACGTTATTTCTCTTTCGCTACGAAAATAAAATTAGTTTTGCGAAAATGGGTTTACCCGAAGCCAATACATTCATATCTATTAAAAACGAAAGGAGCGATAGATGAATAGGATATAAAGTACAATTAAAACGGGTTTACCCAATTTGTTAAATGAATGGTTTTATAAGTAAGTCAGGACGTCTGTAATCGCAGATATATTGAAGGAATTTATGTAAAAATGCTTTTGAAACACAAATTTGAAGGTTAATTTTACTAAATAATGAAATCAATAGACTATATTTTGTATTTTCATGTGTCAAAGTAAAAAACTATTTGCGCAAAGTGTAGTACTTAAAATTAGATCTAGATCTAGATCCTTTCGATCTTTTCTCATGCAAATTTGGCCTAGATCGATGAAGTTATACTGCTTTCATAGAGATGGTCAACTTTTTTTTTTTTGAGGGTCTAAAGTTTGTTTTAGGGCTACAATACATACACTACGGTCTAAGTTAGCACCAAAGGAACATTTCTGCCAAGTTTTATCAAGATTGGTCAAAAGGTTTTGATTTCTATTCGTCACATACATACATACACCTTACTTTCTACTTTATAGTATAGACTAGACTGGACATGGAGATTTTTTAACACTACAAAAAATGTGTACATTTTTTAGAAAGTTGGATCAAGGCGTTGTTTTGTAAAGTAGTTGAAAGACATGAAGTGTTTTTTTTTTCAACCCTAACCTATGTAACATATAATTTAATTTTTAGACCTAGATCTAGTAATTGAACATCAAAAACAAGAATACTCACAATTATTATTTTGCAATTTTTAGATACATCTAGGTAATCAATCAATTTAGATCTAAATGTACATAAGATGATTTAAATCAACTGTCACGATCATCAATGGTGTTGATGTCACACTCTAAGATGATGCTACTGTCACGATCAGACTTGAACTATATTGCACCATCAATGGTCGTGATTGCCGAGGATCTTGAAATGATCTTTCAATAAGATGATCGTATAGAAGTAGACAGATCTATGTTGATAATACGATCATACAGAATGTTGCCAATTGATAAGAGGATCATCTAGGTCTAGGAGTTAATACTTGACAAATATGATCTAAGTACGTTCTAAATTCAATGAAGAAACTTCTCTTCGTTCAAAAACAATTACTTTAATTAATAACTTGAAAACACTATTCACAAATAGTTACAATGGTTAAAATGTACTTGAATTGAATCTACACAATAGTATATCTGAGTCTTGATACAAATAAGATATATGTTCTCAATTTCACGTTACATACAAGTTAGATGTTAATACTACAACTTCCGAGACAAGACTGGCCGGGAGCTACACGCTTCATCCGGGCTTCAGCTCGTAATCACGTGATCAACAACTTACCCCTCCCAGACCAACCAATCATTGCAGTCTAATGTACAACAATTAACTTTCGGAACCAATGGAGTTCATTTAATTACATGCTTGGTTTTTTTCCCAGCTATGTCAAGCTATGTCGGCAAACACCCCGAAACTGTTACCATATATGGTCATAGTGTACGTGACATCAACATGAATTATTTCGATCTAGGATTTTTGAAACATTATCTCAATGGAAACAAACAGGAAATGGATTTGTTTCATATATTTGCGTGAATATCCGAGAAACGATTTAGCATTATTTCTAAACTTTGAAAACTAAAGATCATTACTTTTCTAAGACAGAAACGATTGATTGGGGCGACTCCTCTTATAGCTTAAAAAAAGAGTATATGTACATAAAAATCTCTCTCTATATATATATAGGTCTGTGAATCGATCAATCGCGGATAAGAATTTGTTTCCGGTTTCCAGTCTAGTATACTATATAAGTCAATGGAATAAGGCCTACATGCGGAAATACCCGAAGACTTATAGTTTGTTCAAGTTAAAGATTTTCTGGTTCTCTATCCAAATTTAAATTATTTTCTTTTTATAGGCCTAATTTCAAAAAATTATAGCGGTCAAACTCAGAGTAGCCAAAGAGCAAGTAATTCATTTTCCAACAATATCAACTGTCAAATTCTAGGAAAATCGTTAGAGTCGTCTTCGAGAGCCGTGTACTGGTTCCATTTGTTTCCAGGATCAATTTGTTTCTATGAATGTGCGACCCGAATAGAGGAATTGTAATAAGACATACATATCTCGAAGTAAAGACAACTAGTCAGCTAATTGTCTAGTCAAGATGTCTCTGCAACTCTGTCAGTCACTGAAAACATCAACTCTTCCCTCAGAAAGTGTACGTGATGAAGCAACAAGTGATGGGTCAACTCCCAGACCTAACTGACCAGCAGTACGTGGACATGTTTAGAAACACGGGCATTGATCTGGATGGCAGAGTGAATAACATCAAGGTCAGGAACAAAATCGATCAATAGTTACTTTACATTCATAATGTTTTGAATAAAACACAATAATAATCTTACAATGTCTTCTGTCATTCCCCTTTTGGCTTATTTCATTCCCCTTCTGTCTTGCGTCAATCTTCCTTCTGTCTTGTATCAATCCTCCTTCTGTCTTGTATCAATCCTCCTTCTGTCTTGTATCAATCCTCCTTCTGTCTTGTATCAATCCTCCTTCTGTCTTGTATCAATCCTCCTTCTGTCTTGTGTCAATCTGCCTTCTGTCTTGTGTCAATCTTCCTTCTGTCTTGTGTCAATCTGCCTTCTGTCTTGTGTCAATCTGCCTTCTGTCTTGTGTCAATCTGCCTTCTGTCTTGTGTCAATCTTCCTTCTGTCTTGTGTCAATCCTCCTTCTGTCTTGTATCAATCTGCCTTCTGTCTTGTGTCAATCCTCCTTCTGTCTTGTATCAATCTTCCTTCTGTCTTGTATCAATCTTCCTTCTGTCTTGTGTCAATCTTCCTTCTGTCTTGTGTCAATCTTCCTTCTGTCTTGTGTCAATCCTCCTTCTGTCTTGTATCAATCTGCCTTCTGTCTTGTGTCAATCCTCCTTCTGTCTTGTGTCAATCTTCCTTCTGTCTTGTATCAATCCTCCTTCTGTCTTGTGTCAATCTTCCTTCTGTCTTGTATCAATCTTCCTTCTGTCTTGTGTCAATCCTCCTTCTGTCTTGTATCAATCTGCCTTCTGTCTTGTGTCAATCCTCCTTCTGTCTTGTGTCAATCTTCCTTCTGTCTTGTATCAATCCTCCTTCTGTCTTGTATCAATCCTCCTTCTGTCTTGTGTCAATCCTCCTTCTGTCTTGTATCAATCCTCCTTCTGTCTTGTGTCAATCTTCCTTCTGTCTTGTGTCAATCCTCCTTCTGTCTTGTATCAATCCTCCTTCTGTCTTGTATCAATCCTCCTTCTGTCTTGTGTCAATCCTCCTTCTGTCTTGTATCAATCCTCCTCCTGTCTTTTGTCAATCCTCCTCCTGTCTTTTGTCAATCCTCCTCCTGTCTTGTGTCAATCTTCCTTCTGTCTTGTGTCAATCTTCCTTCTGTCTTGTGTCAATCCTCCTTCTGTCTTGTGTCAATCTTCCTTCTGTCTTGTGTCAATCTTCCTTCTGTCTTGTGTCAATCTGCCTTCTGTCTTGTGTCAATCTGCCTTCTGTCTTGTGTCAATCTTCTTTCTGTCTTGTGTCAATCCTCCTTCTGTCTTGTGTCAATCCTCCTTCTGTCTTGTGTCAATCTTCCTTCTGTCTTGTGTCAATCTTCCTTCTGTCTTGTGTCAATCCTCCTTCTGTCTTGTGTCAATCTTCCTTCTGTCTTGTGTCAATCTGCCTTCTGTCTTGTGTCAATCTGCCTTCTGTCTTGTGTCAATCTGCCTTCTGTCTTGTGTCAATCTTCCTTCTGTCTTGTATCAATCCTCCTTCTGTCTTGTATCAATCGTCCTTCTGTCTTGTGTCAATCTTCCTTCTGTCTTGTGTCAATCTTCCTTCTGTCTTGTGTCAATCTTCCTTCTGTCTTGTGTCAATCGTCCTTCTGTCTTGTGTCAATCTTCCTTCTGTCTTGTATCAATCCTCCTTCTGTCTTGTGTCAATCGTCCTTCTGTCTTGTGTCAATCTTCCTTCTGTCTTGTGTCAATCTTCCTTCTGTCTTGTGTCAATCTGCCTTCTGTCTTGTATCAATCTGCCTTCTGTCTTGTGTCAATCTGCCTTCTGTCTTGTATCAATCTGCCTTCTGTCTTGTATCAATCTTCCTTCTGTCTTGTGTCAATCCTCCTTCTGTCTTGTGTCAATCTTCCTTCTGTCTTGTGTCAATCTGCCTTCTGTCTTGTGTCAATCTGCCTTCTGTCTTGTGTCAATCTGCCTTCTGTCTTGTGTCAATCTTCCTTCTGTCTTGTATCAATCCTCCTTCTGTCTTGTATCAATCGTCCTTCTGTCTTGTGTCAATCTTCCTTCTGTCTTGTGTCAATCTTCCTTCTGTCTTGTGTCAATCTTCCTTCTGTCTTGTGTCAATCTTCCTTCTGTCTTGTGTCAATCTTCCTTCTGTCTTGTATCAATCCTCCTTCTGTCTTGTGTCAATCGTCCTTCTGTCTTGTGTCAATCTTCCTTCTGTCTTGTGTCAATCTTCCTTCTGTCTTGTGTCAATCTGCCTTCTGTCTTGTATCAATCTGCCTTCTGTCTTGTGTCAATCTGCCTTCTGTCTTGTATCAATCTGCCTTCTGTCTTGTATCAATCTTCCTTCTGTCTTGTGTCAATCTGCCTTCTGTCTTGTGTCTGTGGTGTCTCATTATTTCAGTCAATGTACTAAAGGCTATTGTGGTCTATTTATGTAAGTTGTAATTAATTTAAAAATGCGTTATCAAAATCTGATTTCAATGTAGATGTACTATTTTTTTTTATCTTTACCTGTTCTCTCTCAGGTATTGACTTGAAAGTATTTTCTTATTTTTACCTGTTGTCTCTCAGGTATTGACTTGAAAGTATTTTCTTATTTTTACCTGTTGTCTCTCAGGTATTGACTTGAAAGTATTTTCTTATTTTTACCTGTTCTCTCTCAGGTATTGACTTGAAAGTATTTTCTTATTTTTACCTGTTCTCTCTCAGGTATTGATGAACTACTTGGAGGTATTTCTCAGAGCGTTCGTCAGATTCGCCAAATGTCTTCCTGGATTTAAAGAATTGCCATTGGACGATCAGACTCAGTTATTGAAAGGTGAGCTAAATCTAAGAGACACACTGATTAGTTGTACACACCACCACATGACACAACGAATGCTGAGTTACAACAATCACACATTTAATGATTTCAAATGAGCAACATTGGACAATCAATCTCTCAGGAATGGAGACACATTGTAGTTTGAGACTGTTCACAAATAGTTTATACAAATGTATTTCCTGTCCCTGATCTTATGTATCACTTTACCCTAACATATGTGTCTTGCTCTGATGGAATGAATTTGTATTGCTGGTAGGTAGTTTTACTGACTTCTGGTTTCTAGGAGTCTACAAGGGATACAACTCTCAGCTCAATACAGTCATCATGCCACAGAGTCATTGTTTCCATAGAGACGACCTTTATAAAATGTTTGATCCCAGCTGGGTGGACCATTCCTTTGAGGTAACTTGCTAATGTTTCATTTTGAATAACGTATTTACGTAGTGAATTTATCTGCAGACACTGTTGTAGACCATGTGGATAGAGGAATTGATTCGTTTTAAAATGTAGAACATTAAAGTGGATCTTTTCCACTGCTGACATTAATCGGAAGTAAATCAAAGATGACTTTCTATACAAACATTACAGCCTGCTATGACCTTTAGGCGAGTGTTTTAGTCTTGTGAACAAAAAAAAGGTGATTCTAAAAAAAAAAGGACTTTTTTTCTATTATGACAATTGTTTAAAAAATCCTTCATTTTTGTCCTTGCATGAAACCTCTCTCTGAAGTATCTCTGAAGTATGTCTGAAGTAAGTCTGAAGTATGTATATAGGCCTACAGGCTAGAGTCAGACTGTCGGTACATTCATAATACACTGTGTGATGTAAGCCTACATATGAAGACCTACACTAATTTAATTAAAAACAGACTTGCAACAAAAACAAACAACCAAAATGTTGTTGTTTTTAATTCTACAATTGCATAGGTTAGGAAATAATGTCAATCAGATTTGTATCCACACATTTCCTCAGCTGGCTGTAGTGTTACAAAAGAAGTCAATTAGTCCTCGACAACTGATCCTGTTGAAATCTTTATTGCTGACTGTACCTTGTAAGTTGTCCATTAGTAGTGCCAGATGTGTTTGTACGATTTGTTTGTTTCTATACCATCTACCATCACATCTAACACTATACCATCTACCATCATATCTAACACTATATCATCTACCATCGTATCTAACACTATACCATCTACCATCGTATCTAACACTATACCATCTACCATCGTATCTAACACTATACCATCTACCATCGTATCTAACACTATACTATCTACCATCGTATCTAACACTATACCATCTACCATCGTATCTAACACTATACCATCTACCATCGTATCTAACACTATACCATCTACCATCGTATCTAACACTATACCATCTACCATCGTATCTAACACTATACTATCTACCATCGTACCTAACACTATATAATCTACCATCGTATCCAACACTATACCATCTACCATCGTATCTAACACTATACCATCTACCATCGTATCTAACACTATACCATCTACCATCGTATCTAACACTATACTATCTACCATCGTACCTAACACTATACTATCTACCATCGTATCTAACACTATACTATCTACCATCGTATCTAACACTATACCATCTACCATCGTATCTAACACTATACCATCTACCATCGTATCTAACACTATACCATCTACCATCGTATCTAACACTATACCATCTACCATCGTATCTAACACTATACCATCTACCATCGTATCTAACACTATACTATCTACCATCGTATCTAACACTATACCATCTACCATCGTATCTAACACTATACCATCTACCATCGTATCTAACACTATACCATCTACCATCGTATCTAACACTATACCATCTACCATCGTATCTAACACTATACCATCTACCATCGTATCTAACACTATACTATCTACCATCGTACCTAACACTATACTATCTACCATCGTATCTAACACTATACTATCTACCATCGTATCTAACACTATACTATCTACCATCGTATCTAACACTATACTATCTACCATCGTATCTAACACTATACCATCTACCATCGTATCTAACACTATACCATCTACCATCGTATCTAACACTATACTATCTACCATCGTACCTAACACTATATAATCTACCATCGTATCCAACACTATACCATCGACCATCGTACATAATACTATACTATCTACCATCGCATCCAACACTATATCATCATATCCAACATTATACCATCTACCATCGTACCTAACACTATACCATCTACCATTGTATCTAACACTATACCATCTACCATTATATCTAACAGTATACCAAAATTAAAGTTACTTTAAAAAAGATAATTGAATATTTTCATCTATGGCAGGTAACTCTACAAGCTAACTATTTGGTGTCTCGGGTGTTCAGCATATAGGATGTGCTGATTAGATTTAAAAGCACTGTAAAATCACATTTCTAAGGTCATTCATTTTGCAGCACAAACTATTTTAATATATATATCGTCCTTGACATTGTTTAGCAAGGAAAACTCTTGGTGAAAATCCCCATACAACTTGTAACCTGTGTTTGTGCTAGTGCAGTCTAGAGTCGAGTTCTACAATATGTAGAATGTGTTTGTTTTTGGATTCATTAATTGAATACTTTCCATGCTTCATTTAAGAAAAAGATCTTTGGGCTAATTCCTGTTTACTGTAGGTACATTTTAGTTTGTTAACACTATTATCATGTTCACACTTTAGACATCAAATACAACACAATACGAGAAAAGAATATAGGTGATAACTATAAATAATACACATTAATTTTAGCGTCTTTCATCATTTAGCGTTATTATTTATCATCTCTAGCTTCACCATTTTGTCATCTCTTGGCGTCATTATTTTATCATCTCTAGGCGTCTCTAGCTTCATCATTTTGTCATCTCTTAGCGTCATTATTTTATCATCTCTAGGCGTCTCTAGCTTCATCATTTTGTCATCTCTTGGCGTCATTATGTTATCATCTCTAGGCGTCTCTATCTTCAACATTTGTCATCTCTTAGCGTCATTATTTTATCATCTCTAGGCGTCTCTATCTTCAACATTTGTCTTCTCTTGGCGTCATTATGTTATCATCTCTAGGCGTCTCTATCTTCAACATTTGTCATCTCTTAGCGTCATTATTTTATCATCTCTAGGCGTCTCTATCTTCATACATTGGTCTTCTCTTAGCGTCATTATTTTATCATCTCTAGGCGTCTCTATCTTCAACATTTGTCTTCTCTTGGCGTCATTATTTTATCATCTTTTGGCGTCTCTAGCTTCACCATTTTGTCATCTCTTGGCGTCATTATTTCATCATCTCTAGGCGTCTCTATCTTCAACATTTGTCTTCTCTTGGCGTCATTATTTTATCATCTTTTGGCTTCTCTAGCTTTCCCAATTTTGTCATCTCTTGGCGTCATTATTTCATCATCTCTTATTTTCATTATTTTACCATGTGTTAGCGTCATTATTTTGTCATCTGTTATCGTGATTGTATGAAACAAAAAAAATATGAATAAAGAATACTCAAAGTATTGCTACTATTTGTTTCCTATAAATGACTGAATATTTGTCTTCAATTTTTTTCCCCTATAACTAATGTATCCTTGTCTCCTACAGACGGATGCACTATTCTAAACCCTCAGGCCGTAGATAAAATACAGGATCGCTTGCTGGAGTGCTTACAGCGCCAACTTTCCATTGACCATCCTGACCAAAACATTGCCCAACTTCTGGGCAAGACAATCAATATTCTGACCTTGCTACGACCTCTGTCTCAACTAGAAAAACGAAATTGGCAGAAAAGAATCGTCCTTGAGAATGCCGCCTGCTGGCCGCTGGTCAGTGAAATGTTCTGCAGCTGACCCAGCTCAACGTGACCAAGAGAGTTTTTCTTTCCTTGATGTAAATAGTTTGACAGATGTTTCTCTGATTGGCTAATAATATTGACACTATCATGTGACTGTCACGCGACAGAGGAAAAAAAAATCCAAGATATAAAGTTTTGAAGTCTGCATCGTCTGGTCATTACAGTCATAATGCTACTTTGTTCATTCAACCGTGTCAACCATTGGGAGTTATATTTCCAGAAGCTTTACATAGTGACAGTTTGTAAGTAAAACTGATCTCAAGTGCAGTGAAGTGTCGTTCAATCACTTTTGGATGCCTAAATATGCAGGTCAAGAAAAATAAATTACTCAGTAGTTACACATGACTTATTATGAGATCCATAAAAATGTATTTGATATCAACTTTGACATCAGCAATCGTCGATTGACCTCTGCTGTCGGCATACAAAATATAATGTCGGGGCAACTCATCGAATTAGATCTAGATTCTTTCTACATGAATTGAGGTTTGAAAAATAAACATTAAAAAAAAAAGCTATTTAAGTAAGATATTCTAGAAGTAACTGAGCGGGGAGGTCTCAGGAAATCAGGGCGGATTTACGAAATTCTAGACCATGCTGGTGCTCAGGACTCTTAAGGAGCGGAGTAATATACTATATAGACAGAAAAGATAAAATAGAAATACAATTTCAATGACTCTATTCTTCTACACAAATATAACACTCTTTTAAAGTGTATTAATACTATAAAGGGCATTTGTATTTACCCTTACCAAAGAGGTTACACACAAACATTCTGCACTGGACTTCCACTTGTGTACATTTTGTTTTGTAGGAACTGACATTAATCTTAAAAACACAACTTGGAACTATCATTACAATTAATTAGCATGAAAACTTAAAAATAGCTATCTCCCTCTATGGGAGTCGATAAATATGTAATAATAAATAACTTCTCATGTCGAATAGAAATGTCTTTATGTTTATTCTTAGATAGTTTCAATCTGTTTTTGTTAAGGTCAGGCTTGGCGTAGATCTAGAAACTTCCAAAACATTCCCATGTCTTGTCCTACGGACACACAGCGAAAAAAGTGTAAACACAATGAATCCATTCAGTTTGTACATGAAAGACAAATCACACCATTCTAGTGGCTGACGTTTAATGAACAGTTACCTTAATGTCTAGAACACAAAGATCAAAGAGGAAATCTCAATGTATGATAGCTGGATAAGCCTGATATTTAGGCATGAAGTTTTTAAATTTTTCAGATTTTTAAAAATTATCAGTCTAGAATATTTTAAAACACACAAGCACCTTTAGTCTACACACATCCCCAAGCAGGAGATTGTAGGGTGTTTTTTTTTTAAAAAACGTCACTAAATTAATTAGCTTTTTAAAACAGCAGACCCACGATGAGGCAACTGTTGGCATGTGGGTTTCTTCTTTCAGTTTGAGAAAAAAAATTATAAAAAATAACGCTGAGATGCCCCAAAAATGTGTCCACAAGGTACAAACCAGGAACTTGTTTGCTGAGCTGTGCAGGGTAAAAAAAACGTGAACAGGTTTCAATGTTTTCAGCACAAAAATCAAAATCTGTGAGTCTATCAACAGTCTCCACAAACACTCACTGCATACACTATGCACATGTAAAGAATGACTTCCAGCGAGCACTCACGTTCAATGCACGAGCTGCTCCTGCTGGTCACTACTGTCACGTGAACAGTGTCAGATCTTCTACTTGTAGACAAAGAAGAAAAACAAATTCATGCCTCATTGATGGCTCCCTCGTGGAGACAGAGTGTTTCATTCATTAGGTTTTTACAAGATTGGCAACAACAACACAACAACTTTTCAATGGATACGAAAACAATTAGAAACTTCGCGTCTGTTGATATTACATAATATCGGATCAGTATTTTTCATGAAAATAAGAGGATTAAAATTCAAAGGATTCCTTATGGTAGAAATCAAATGTTTGTATGAAGTAATTCCGTTAATGTCAAAGTCATGATTCTAGTAGACACCCGTTCAGAGGAGCCCCAAACCATTTTTTTTCACTCACATTGACCCTTTGAAAGTCGTCATCGAGCCTTGGTGGGTTGATATAGAGCTATAGACCATTCTGGGAATCACCGGCTTAGATAATCTCCAATACTTTGTCATGCTCTAAGAAGTTCTCCAAGTTGGTGTCAGTAGAAATCACCGACACTGCAGCATTAAACAAATTTGAATCAATCAGGCGCCAAGTTTTTCTTTTGTGTATTAAGACTTTAGACTAAGGCTCCTTACACACACATACACTATAAGGTTGTGATAGTATTAAACAAGGAAAATATATTTAAAAAAAACAAAGCTTATACAAATTGTAATTGTATCAATTAGTGTGGATCAGTCATGAAGTTAAATGTGTAATCGATTTGACCTACAGCAATAGATCTTTAATAGAAATATTTTTAGAAAATGTTTTTGTTAGCACTATTTCATGCTTTTAGCTTTCTCAGTACGCTATGATCCTATCACTTGTCTCAGTACGCTATGATCCTATCACTTGTCTCAATACACTATGATCCTATCGCTAGTCTCTTTACGCTATGATCCTATAACTTTCTCAGTACGCTATGATCCTATCACTTGTCTCAGTACACTATGATCCTATCACTTGTCTCAGTACCTATGATCCTATCACTTGTCTCAGTACCCTATGATCCTATCACTTGTCTCACAACGCTATGATCCTATCACTTGTCTCAATATGCTATGATCCTATCACTTGTCTCACTACGCTATGATCCTATCACTTGTCTCAATATGCTATGATCCTATCACTTGTCTCAATATGCTATGATCCTATCACTTGTCTCACAACGCTATGATCCTATCACTTGTCTCAATATGCTATGATCCTATCACTTGTCTCACTACGCTATGATCCTATCACTTGTCTCACTATGCTATGATCCTATCACTTGTCTCAGTACACTATGATCCTATCACTTGTCTCAGTACACTATGATCCTATCACTTGTCTCAGTACACTATGATCCTATCACTTGTCTCAGTACACTATGATCCTATCACTTGTCTCAGTACGCTATGATCCTATCACTTGTCTCATTACGCTATGATCCTATCACTTGCCTCAGTACGCTATGAACCTATCACTTGTCTCACAACGCTATGATCCTATCACTTGTCTCACAACGCTATGATCCTATCACTTGTCTCATACACGATGATCCTATCACTTGTCTCAGTACACTATGATCCTATCACTTGTCTCACTACACTATGATCCTATCACTTGTCTCAGTACGCTATGAACCTATCACTTGTCTCACAACGCTATGATCCTATCAGTAGTCTCAGTACACTATGATCCTATCACTTGTCTCAGTACGCTATGAACCTATCACTTGTCTCACAACGCTATGATCCTATCACTTGTCTCAGTACACTATGATCCTATCACTTGTCTCAGTACACTATGATCCTATCACTTGTCTCAGTACCCTATGATCCTATCACATGTCTCACAACGCTATGATCCTATCACTTGTCTCAGTACGCTATGATCCTATCACTTGTCTCAGTACGCTATGAACCTATCACTTGTCTCACAACGCTATGATCCTATCAGTAGTCTCAGTACACTATGATCCTATCACTTGTCTCAGTACGCTATGAACCTATCACTTGTCTCACAACGCTATGATCCTATCACTTGTCTCAGTACGCTATGAACCTATCACTTGTCTCACAACGCTATGATCCTATCAGTAGTCTCAGTACACTATGATCCTATCACTTGTCTCAGTACGCTATGAACCTATCACTTGTCTCACAACGCTATGATCCTATCACTTGTCTCAGTACACTATGATCCTATCACTTGTCTCAGTACACTATGATCCTATCACTTGTCTCAGTACCCTATGATCCTATCACATGTCTCACAACGCTATGATCCTATCACTTGTCTCAGTACGCTATGATCCTATCACTTGTCTCAGTACGCTATGAACCTATCACTTGTCTCACAACGCTATGATCCTATCAGTAGTCTCAGTACACTATGATCCTATCACTTGTCTCAGTACGCTATGAACCTATCACTTGTCTCACAACGCTATGATCCTATCACTTGTCTCAGTACGCTATGAACCTATCACTTGTCTCACAACGCTATGGTCCTATCAGTAGTCTCAGTACACTATGATCCTATCACTTGTCTCACAACGCTATGATCCTATCACTTGTCTCAGTACACTATGATCCTATCACTTGTCTCAGTACACTATGATCCTATCACTTGTCTCAGTACCCTATGATCCTATCACATGTCTCACAACGCTATGATCCTATCACTTGTCTCAGTACACTATGATCCTATCACTTGTCTCAGTACACTATGATCCTATCACTTGTCTCAGTACACTATGATCCTATCACTTGTCTCAGTACGCTATGAACCTATCACTTGTCTCACAACGCTATGATCCTATCACTTGTCTCAGTACACTATGATCCTATCACTTGTCTCAGTACACTATGATCCTATCACTTGTCTCAGTACCCTATGATCCTATCACTTGTCTCAGTACGCTATGATCCTATCACTTGTCTCAGTACACTATGATCCTATCACTTGTCTCAATACACTATGATCCTATCACTTGTCTCAGTAGGCTATGATCCTATCACTTGTCTCAATACACTATGATCCTATCACTTGTCTCAATGCGCTATGATCCTATCACATGTCTCAGTACGCTACGATCCTATCACTTGTCTCAATACACTATGATCCTATCACTTGTCTCAATACACTATGATCCTATCACTTGTCTCAATGCGCTATGATCCTATCACATGTCTCAGTACGCTACGATCCTATCACTTGTCTCAATACACTATGATCCTATCACTTGTCTCAATGCGCTATGATCCTATCACTTGTCTCAATGCGCTATGATCCGATCACTTGTCTCAATGCGCTATGATCCTATCACTTGTCTCAATGCGCTATGATCCTATCACTTGTCTCACTACGCTATGATCCTATCATTTGTCTCAATGCGCTATGATCCTATCACTTGTCTCAATGCGCTATGATCCTATCACTTGTCTCACTACGCTATGATCCTATCATTTGTCTCAAAGCGCTATGATCCTATCACTTGTCACAATGCGCTATGATCCTATCACTTGTCTCAATGCGCTATGATCCTATCACTTGTCTCAATGCGCTATGATCCTATCACTTGTCTCAATGCGCTTTGATCCAATCACTTGTCTCAATGCGCTATGATCCTATCACTTGTCTCAATGCGCTTTGATCCTATCACTTGTCTCAATGCGCTTTGATCCTATCACTTGTCTCAATGCGCTTTGATCCTATCACTTGTCTCAATGCGCTTTGATCCTATCACTTGTCTCAATGCGCTATGATCCTATCACTTGTCTCAATGCGCTATGATCCTATCACTTGTCTCAATGCGCTTTGATCCTATCACTTGTCTCAATGCGCTTTGATCCTATCACTTGTCTCAATGCGCTTTGATCCTATCACTTGTCTCAATGCGCTTTGATCCTATCACTTGTCTCAATGCGCTATGATCCTATCACTTGTCTCAATGCGCTATGATCCTATCACTTGTCTCAATGCGCTATGATCCTATCACTTGTCTCAATGCGCTATGATTCTATCACTTGTCTGGACCAGCTGAGAACATGAAGGGGGAGGGTGAAGATAGAGCAGAGTGTCTGGGGAGATTTGACTGTCATTAGTTTTTGAAAGCATTTATTAGATTAAAAAAAAGGAGAATGACCCGAATTCGAACTTTTGGCTAAAGCGTCCGTCGGCTGATGTGCTAACCATGAGTATTTCAGAGAAATAGAACACATTGAAAAATACTGTAAAGATAATTTTTTATTATTAAATGTCAAAAAAAAAACCAAAGAAATGATAATCGATTTTAGTAGGGAATGAAGGAAAATGATATTGTTTCTGTATCTGGAGAGACTATTGAAATAGTGGAAACTTTTGAATACTTTAGTGTTAGCGAAAATGTCTTGGCTATGTTTTATCACGCTCTTATTTGTAATATTTTAAGTTTTAGTATCAATGCCTAGTATGGCAATGTGAGTATTAAAAATAAAAATAAACTTTATAGAATCCTTAATGCTGCTGGTAAAATCATTGGTAAAAATCAAACCCCATTTGGGCGGCTGTTTGAGACAAACATCTATAATAAAGCTAAAAAGATTCTAGGAATAAAAAATCACCCTTTGGGTCAGGATTTTGTGATTTTACCATCACAAAAGAGATACAAGACACAGATACCAAAGACAAACAGACACAAACACTCTTTTGTTCCCCTGGCATTCAAATTAAATAGAAACAATCTGATATAAACTTTTCGCATGTAAATTATGGGTGAGTCTGGTGTGAATGTGCATTTTGGTTTGTTATAGTTCTAAATTATAATGTTTTTTGTTTGGTGTAATGCACAAATTGTAAGACTAATTTCCGTACGGACAATAAAAGATTATTATTATATTATTATCATTCTACCATGACAAGAGAAGATTGTATGGTTATATATTGTTTCAATTTAGAGCGGCGACTTATAAAGAGGACTAATTCATCTTATACTACCAGTTCAGTCAAGTGCAATTTCTTTCCCTTGTTCGAAATACCAAACAAAATAACTAATTACAAATAGTTATAAACTAATTATTTAATTTTTTTTTTTTTTTTTTTGTGTTGTCAGGTAAAAGAAATAACATCAAAATTTGAGCTTGATCCAAGATTGGGTTTTATAGAAATAACGTGTACAAACTTTGTATCAGACAGATAGACAGAGTTGATAGAATCTTTTCAAAAATCCGGTCGAGTTTCCAACGTGTTATTGTATGTTTCAAATTGGACGAATTTTTTGTTCTTTTATGTGTTGTGTTTTGTAAACAACTTACTGCTTTGTTATTGGTTCATCTCTCGTGGCCTTGGGACTGAACAACTACTAGTATGAAAATATCACGTGACTACAGTCCATGACCATCGAATTTAGTATTAAGACAGCAGTTTCAATAAAAGTCTAAAATGAAAGCTGCCACGCCCTCTTACACCTTCAGCCGAAACCTTTGCCAGGAGCCAAGCTTTATGGATATAGATATGATGTAAGCATTTCTTAATAAACCAGAGGAATCTCTTCGTATGAGACAACTTGTCAAGGTAACTCGGGGTTAAATGGGCTGAAGTTGACTTTAAGATTAGAGCAAGATGTCATTTAGACATCATTTGAATTCACTCCTATAGTAAAGCAGGTCCGTGAATGTAAGAACACAAAAATCTATACATAAAAGTTCAAACCCTAACAATAATAAATCAAACAAGGACAGCAATGAAAAGGCAACTTGTTAGAAAGACTTGCAGAATATTGACCTTGACAGACAAAATCTTAAGAGGCTTGATGTCTGCCTACTGTCTGCAAGAGACGGACTTACCTAATGGCAACATAAGCCATTGAATAGGGCCCCCAAGAAATATTTAACACTGACATACAGTCAATACAAGCTAAATAATTAGCTTTGACATGTAATATCTGGACTTATAAAGGGTCCCTACTTCTTAATTTTTAATGTTTTCACCAAGCGGAGGGTTCTCATAGCTACTTACTTCTGACACCACTATTCATTCAGTCCATTCTTTTAAAGTCATTTCAATGAATGTGAAAACAAAACTATCAGATCTAGTTTGTATTTAAATAAAGTTTGAACAAGAAACTGTTGCTTCATAAATTTTGTTAAATTTTCAAAAAAGTTTTATATCTAACCGTGTCAAGGTCATTCCTTGAGCTGATCACGTCTGCACTTCATGACATTTATCATCAGCTGACCTCGTGATCAACTCGATGTAATATATCTATTTCTAATACAGTCATAGACTAGTCTGCAATGTGCAGTAATCAAAGAAAGACACATTAGAAAAAAAAACATTCTTATATTGGGTCATGTGTTTCATTTAATTTTGTATTACACTTGATCTTCAATTGTCTGTCGTTTTGTCTGTCACGTCTGATTTGATTTTTAAAAAAGTGTTTACAGTCAGTGCCGCCTAGAAACATGCGAACTCGACCATCCAAATATCCCCCCCCCCACACACACACACAATTTGTTTTATCGGTAATGCTTTGTCAGTCCGGCACTAATCAGTCATATGACTCACCTGTTCCCACCAGGGCCGGCCTTAGGTGATTGGAGGCCATAGGCGAAGTGAATTGGGTGGCCCCAAATGAAATAGAAAAAATTAAAAGAAAAATACTTTAAAAAAAACAACAACAAAGTTTAACAATTAATTTGGATCAGTCATGTCATTAAATGTGTAATAGATCTAGACTAACAATAATAAATCTGTGAGATTAGAAATATTTTTTACCAATTGTTTTTGTTTAGCGCAATTTCAAGCTTTTAGCGTTCTCAGTTCGCTATGAACATATCAATTGTTTGAACCAGTTGGAAAGGGGTGAGGGAGAAAGAACGGGGTATCTGGGTGATCGCTTTTTAAATGTATTTAAAAAAAAGGGAACGCCCTGAATTCGAACTTGTGGGCTAAAGCCTTCTCATGCTTCTCAAGCAAACGCGGTAACCACTCTGGGAGCGAAGAGTCTATGAACAGGAAGATTGTTTAATTATTTATTGTTTCTATTTCATATTTGTGTTCACTAAACTTAATGTAAGAGGACTAATTCAGCTTATACCACCACTTCAGTCAATTACTATTTCTTTCCCTGGTTTGAGATACCAAACAAAATAATTTATTACCAATAGTTAATTAGTTAATGTTTAATTTTTTTTTCATTGATTCTTGTGTTTTCAGGTAAAAGAAATAATTGTGCTAAATTTGAGCTTGATCCGAGATTAGGTATCGGAGAAGTAACGTGTACTAATTTTTTGCCAGACAGACAGACAGACATTTACGTAATTGTTTTAGAATTGGTGTATTTTTTATGAATGGAGACGAAAGGCCCAGGAGAGATCTGAATGGAAGGATGTGTTAAAGCAGGCCAGAGCCCTCCATGGGCTGTAGCGCCACTGGGATGGATGGATGGATGTATTTTTATGAAAAAATTGCATGCATAATTAATTTTTTATAAACTAAACGGTTTGCTTTTAAAACCCCAAAATAGCCGTTGCACCTAAACTTTACAAGCCGCATCGTATGGTGAAATAATATTTTTCCTTTCTCTTCTAGTTTTCGAGATCTGAGTCTGACAGACGGACACAAACCTAATAGCGGCTTTTTCCCCTTACGGGGGCCGCTAGCAAGTTCTTAACGAATAGACATAATCAACGGATAGATTTTGCTTTGATCACTTGACTATGTAAACACAAAGTTATTGAAATAATACAAAGTACTAGCACCAATCAATGTAAGCCTATAAAATTAATTCCTAGAATACACGAAACTTCATAAATCTAATTACATCTAAATTATTCCACATTTATATTTTAGATCTACTAGACATAGATCTTAAGAGAGCTAAATCAGAAGTTTAGGTAGATCAACATCCTCACTCTAGTTCTATTTAAATGAAATGCCAATAGCTCTGTTGTTAACTGTGCTGAGATCTCGAAGTAGGCCTACAAGCAAGATATCTATTCTTTTCTTCTTCTTTTTTTCAATTACAAATCAATGCTGAAAGATTATCTTAAATCGCTCGTCTGACATATTGTACATATCCGGTAGATGTCATGCCGTAATGTGTAATAGATATCTTTATCAATAATAGGCTATTAATTTGTTATTAAGTTAACAGCGATGCATGGTCGTGAGGTTAGCGTGCTGGACTGATTATCTCGATGGTCCCGGGTTCATACCCAGGTCGCTGTCATCCCCCGTCGTCCAGCGGGAGGTTTGGACAAGGAAGTTAATTATCTTTAATTTTGAAAGAACATCCGAAACATGTAAGACAGAATTATTTTTTTTTACAATGGCAAATTTGAAACATTATTACTTTTGACAATCAAAATAAAATCACGTCTTGAATATTCCTTGCGAATAGACGGATCCGACAGGGATCCGACGGGGACCGCCTCTGAGTTTGTGTGATAACACCAACTCTCTTTATAATCTTGTCTAATATGTTTTTATATCTGATTTATTTTTTCCTTAAAATATAATTTTTTTGAAGCGCTTCCTACAAAAATGACAGTTCGGTATGTCCATGGCTATTACTTTATTATGCACGTCAAGTCTTCACATATAATGGAAGACTCGTTGATTCTTTGTATTTGTAGTCGTTTACCACTTTGTTTTCCTTTTGGTTTATTCATTTCCTGGCAACAATCGTCATCCATCCTGACATCATTGGAGGCTTAGAAACACGTCATGTCACATCTCATGAATTTTGAGCAGGGGAACAAACTCATCCACCTCCTTTTAAAACATATATTTAAATTTACATTCCTTAGTGCAATCAATGATAATAAAATTAAATCTACTGTATTAAATCTATCAACACAAACTGACGACATTAACTAGAGAACTCAAAGAACTAAGTAATGAGCTAGCCCCAGTGTTCAAAATACTCTTTCAGGCTTCACTTAACCAGGGCAGAGTACCAAAGGACTGGAAAGAAGCTAATGTCACCCCCCTATTTAAAAAAGGAGAAAAATCTGACCCAGGAAACTACAGACCAGTATCACTTACCAGCATCACATGTAAAATCCTAGAACACATAATATGTAGCAACATCATAAACCACTTAGACAAACATAATGTCCTCACACCATACCAACATGGCTTTAGGAAATATAGATCATGTGAAACACAACTAATAGGACTAATTGATGATTTTTCAAAAGGTTTAGATAATAGTGAACAAATAGATGCTATCTTACTAGATTTTTCTAAGGCTTTTGACAAAGTTCACCACCATAGTTTGCTTAAAAAATTAAAATATTTCGGCATTAATGGTCCACTGCATCAGTGGATTAAAGACTTTCTGATAGGGAGAGAACAAACTGTAATAATAAACGGCTCTAAATCAACACCGATAACAGTAAACTCAGGTGTACCTCAAGGAACAGTCTTGGGTCCACTACTATTTTTAATTTACATAAATGATTTACCAAATTGCATTACTTCAGGAACAAAAGTCAGATTATTTGCAGACGATTGCATAATATATAGAACAATAAAAACAACACAAGACACAGATATTTTACAAAGAGAATTAGATGAATTACAGAAATGGGAATCAAATTGGAGCATGTCTTTCCACCCAGAAAAATGTCAGTTGTTAAGAGTAACAAAAAAACTAAAACAAATTAATTCCACTTATCTTATTCATGGCAAACCAGTAACACAGACTAAAAACGCAAAATACCTAGGTGTTATAATAAATGAAAAACTGTCATGGAATCCACATATTGATGAAACTACAAAAAAATCAAACAAAGCATTAGGATTTATTAAAAGAAATTTCTATAAATCAAATAAGAACATAAAACTAAAATGTTATTTAACCTTGGTTAGGCCATAAATAGAATATGCATCCTCTGTTTGGGACCCCTCAACTCAAGAAAACATTAAGAAACTAGAACAGACACAAAATAGAGCAGTGCGATACATAACAAACGAATATTCACATTTGACTAGAGTAACACCTTTAGTAAAATCACTAAATTTAGAAAGCCTTCAGGACAGAAGGCTCAAAAGTAAAGTAGCAATAATACATAAAACACTGAACCATAATCTTCAAATACAAAAACAAAATTTAATAAAATACTCTGAAAGACACAAAGATAAAGGCACATTCCTCGTCCCATATGCTAGGACAAATTTGTACAAATACTCCTTCTTCCCTAGTGCTATTAGAGCATGGAATGGGTTGCCTGAGCTAGCCAGGAAAACCAGTGACTTGGCAGAATTTAAGTCATTGGTTAATATGCATGACTAAATGCATGACGCGTAGGACGTAATCATCTTCTTTTTTGAAGCAACGTCTGTATTATATAAGATAAGATAAGAAGAGAAAAACAAAAAAAAAAACTTTATTTTATGAAAATGTCACTTGAAATAAAAAGATTTAAAAGGGAGACCAATTTAATTTTTTTTGTCATGCAAAATATACCCGCGTTTGCCTCCCTTGACTAAAATATCAACGCAATTTAAAAAAATATATAGTTCTGTTCCTTAATCAAGTCTTTGTTATTATTAAAATGTAAATTCTGTCTTGAACTTAAACTAAATGAGTTATAGTTCTTGAATTATCTTCAAAGTTCCTTCGTACATTTTTTGAACGCTTGACAATTGTTAGTGAAAATAAATCAACATGCATGTACAGTCCGGACCAAAAGATGGATAGAAAAACTTTATACTCTTGGACTAGGTCATCTGTACACTAGATCCTCTATACACTAGGTCCTCTATACACTAGGTCCACTATACACTAGGTCACCTATTCACCGTGTCCTCTACAATAGATCACCTATTCACTGAATCCTCTATACTAGGTCACCTATTAACAAGGTCATCTATACACTAGGTCACCTATTCACTAGGTGATCTATACACTAGGTCACCTATTCACTAGATCCTCTATACTAGTTCACCTATACACTAGGTCTTCTATATACTAGGTCTTCTATACACTAGGTCCTCTATACAATAGGTCACCTGGTCTTTAGTCAAGAATGCTGGTCTTTGCACTCGTCACACAACATCTTAGTCAACCAAAAGTATTTCCATTCACAGTCTGCATTAATAGCCACACGAGGAAAATATTGTTTCAACAGAGAACCAGATCCTAGATATACCTCTACAGACTGAGAACCAGATTCTAGATGTACTTCTACAGACTGAGAACCATATCCTAGATGTATTTCTACAGACTAAGAACCAGATCCTAGATGTACTTCTACAGACTGAGAACCAGATCCTAGATGTACTTCTACAGACTGAGAACCAGATCCTAGATGTACTTCTACAGACTGAGAACCATATCCTAGATGTACTTCTACAGACTGAGAACCAGATCCTAGATGTACCTCTACAGACTGAGAACCAGATCCTAGATGTACTTCTACAGACTAAGAACCAGATCCTACATGTACCTCTACAGACTGAGAACCAGATCCTAGATGTACTTCTACAGACTGAGAACCAGATCCTAGATGTACTTCTACAGACTGAGAACCAGATCCTAGATGTACCTCTACAGACTGAGAACCAGATCCTAGATGTACTTCTACAGACTAAGAACCAGATCCTAGATGTACCTCTACAGACTGAGAACCAGATCCTAGATGTACTTCTACAGACTGAGAACCAGATCCTAGATGTACTTCTACAGACTGAGAACCAGATCCTAGATGTACTTCTACAGACTGAGAACCAGACCCTAGATGTATTTCTACAGACTGAGAACCAGATCCTAGATGTACTTCTACAGACTGAGAACCAGATCCTAGATGTAGCTCTACAAACTGAGAACCAGATCCTAGATGTACCTCTACAGACTGAGAACCAGATCCTAGATGTACTTCTACAGACTGAGAACCAGATCCTAGATGTACTTCTACAGACTGAGAACCAGATCCTAGATGTACTTCTACAGACTGAGAACCAGATCCTAGATGTACTTCTACAGACTGAGAACCAGATCCTAGATGTACCTCTACAGACTGAGAACCATATCCTAGATGTACCTCTACAGACTGAGAACCAGATCCTAGATGTACCTCTACAGACTGAGAACCAGATCCTAGATGTACCTCTACAGACTGAGAACCAGATCCTAGATGTACTTCTACAGACTGAGAACCAGATCCTAGATGTACTTCTACAGACTGAGAACCAGACCCTAGATGTATTTCTACAGACTGAGAACCAGATCCTAGATGTACTTCTACAGACTGAGAACCAGATCCTAGATGTAGCTCTACAAACTGAGAACCAGATCCTAGATGTACCTCTACAGACTGAGAACCAGATCCTAGATGTACTTCTACAGACTGAGAACCAGATCCTAGATGTACTTCTACAGACTGAGAACCAGATCCTAGATGTACTTCTACAGACTGAGAACCAGATCCTAGATGTACTTCTACAGACTGAGAACCAGATCCTAGATGTACCTCTACAGACTGAGAACCATATCCTAGATGTACCTCTACAGACTGAGAACCAGATCCTAGATGTACCTCTACAGACTGAGAACCAGATCCTAGATGTACCTCTACAGACTGAGAACCAGATCCTAGATGTACCTCTTGTGAGGACTGAGTTCTGGTCAGCCTGGGTCTCCTGTTTACTGTAGAGGAGAAGGGGGGCAATTCAGGTGGTTGATTTCAAAAACGTCATTGTTTTGGGTTGTTTTATTTGGTGAGATGTTTTGTTGAACAATGTAACTCATGATAAGGCAGTGTGTTTTTGTTCCTAGTCCAGGACAGTTGGACTTTTTTGGATATATATAGTCTAAGTGTAGACTCTAACTATTTTTCTGTATTACAGTGAAAATAATGTAATTAAACATGTTATATGTCGGTAAAGTGGCATTCTGAATCTTATTTTGTCATTGTATGTGACATTATGGTATTGTCCAGGACTTGGGTACGTTTAGCATTACACATACATATATTAGAGAGAAAATGAGTCTTGACACCTCTACAGACTAAAAATTAGATCCTAGATATACTTCTACAGACTAAGAACCAGATCCTAGATGTACCTATACAGACTGAAAACCAGACCCTAGATGTACCTCTACAGACTGAGAACCAGATCCTAGATGTACTTCTACAGACTGAGAACCAGATCCTAGATGTACCTCTATAGACTGAAAACCATATCCTAGATGTACTTCTACAGACAGAGAACCAGATCCTAGATGTACCTCTACAGACTGAGAACCAGATCCTAGATGTACCTCTACAGACTGAAAACTAGATCCTAGATGTATTTCTACAGACTGAGAACCAGATCCTATATGTACCTCTACAGACTGAGAACCAGATCCTAGATGTACCTCTACAGACTGAAAACTAGATCCTAGATGTACTTCTACAGACTGAGAACCAGATCCTAGATGTACCTCTACAGACTAAGAACCAGATCCTAGATGTACTTCTACAGACTGAGAACCAGATCCTAGATGTACTTCTACAGACTGAGTACAAGATCCTAGATGTACCTCTACAGACTGAAAACCAGATCCTAGATGTACTTCTACAGACTGAGAACCAGATCCTAGATGTACTTCTACAGACTGAGAACCAGATCCTAGATGTACCTCTACAGACTGAGAACCAGATCCTAGATGTACCTCTACAGACTGAGAACCAGATCCTAGATGTACTTCTACAGACTGAGAACCTGATCCTAGATGTACTTCTACAGACTGAGAACCAGATCCTAGTTGTACTTCTACAGACTGAGAACCAGATCCTAGATGTACTTCTACAGACTGAGAACCAGATCCTAGATGTACCTCTACAGACTGAGAACCAGATCCTAGATGTACCTCTACAGACTGAGAATTAGATCCTAAATGTACCTTTTACAGACTGAGAACCATATCCTAGATGCACCTGTACAGACTGAGAACCAGATCCTAGATGTACTTCTACAGACTGAGAACCAGATCCTAGATGTACTTCTACAGACTGAGAACCAGATCCTAGATGTACCTCTACAGACTGAGAACCAGATCCTAGATGTACCTCTACAGACTGAGAACCAGATCCTAGATGTACCTCTACAGACTGAGAACCAGATCCTAGATGTACCTCTTGTGAGGACTGAGTTCTGGTCAGCCTGGGTCTCCTGTTTACTGTAGAGGAGAAGGGGGGCAATTCAGGTGGTTGATTTCAAAACCGTCATTGTTTTGGGTTGTTTTATTTGGTGAGATGTTTTGTTGAACATTGTAACTCATGATAAGGCAGTGTGTTTTTGTTCCTAGTCCAGGACAGTTGGACTTTTTTGGATATATATAGTCTAAGTGTAGACTCTAACTATTTTTCTGTATTATAGTGAAAATAATGTAATTAAACATGTTATATGTCGGTAAAGTGGCATTCTGAATCTTATTTTGTCATTGTATGTGACATTATGGTATTGTCCAGGACTTGGGTATATTTAGCATTAGACATACATATATTAGAGAGAAAATGAGTCTTGACACCTCTGCAGACTAAAAATTAGATCCTAGATATACTTCTACAGACTAAGAACCAGATCCTAGATGTACCTATACAGACTGAAAACCAGACCCTAGATGTACCTCTACAGACTGAGAACCAGATCCTAGATGTACTTCTACAGACTGAGAACCAGATCCTAGATGTACCTCTATAGACTGAAAACCATATCCTAGATGTACTTCTACAGACAGAGAACCAGATCCTAGATGTACCTCTACAGACTGAGAACCAGATCCTAGATGTACCTCTACAGACTGAAAACTAGATCCTAGATGTATTTCTACAGACTGAGAACCAGATCCTAGATGTACCTCTACAGACTGAGAACCAGATCCTAGATGTACCTCTACAGACTGAAAACTAGATCCTAGATGTACTTCTACAAACTGAGAACCAGATCCTAGATGTAACTCTACAGACTGAGAACCAGATCCTAGATGTACTTCTACAGACTGAGAACCAGATCCTAGATGTACTTCTACAGACTGAGTACAAGATCCTAGATGTACCTCTACAGACTGAAAACCAGATCCTAGATGTACTTCTACAGACTGAGAACCAGATCCTAGATGTACTTCTACAGACTGAGAACCAGATCCTAGATGTACTTCTACAGACTGAGAACCAGATCCTAGATGTACTTCTACAGACTGAGAACCAGGTCCTAGATGTACTTCTACAGACAGAGAACCAGATCTTAGATGTACCTCTACAGACTGAGAACCAGATCCTAGATGTACTTCTACAGACTGAGAACCAGATCCTAGATGTACCTCTACAGACTGAGAACCAAATCCTAGATGTACTTCTACAGACTGAAAAACAGATCCTAGATGTACCTCTGCAGACTGAGAACCAGATCCTAGATGTACCTCTACAGACTGAGATTTAGATCCTAGATGTACCTCTACAGACTGAGAACCAGATCCTAGATGTACTTCTACAGACATAGAACCAGATCCTAGATGTACTTCTACAGACTGAGAACCAGATCCTAGATGTACTTCTACAGACTGAGAACCATATCCTAGATGTACTTCTACAGACTGAGAACCAGATCCTAGATGTACCTCTACAGACTGAGAACCAGATCCTAGATGTACTTCTGCAGACTGAGAACCAGATCCTAGATGTACCTCTACAGACTGAGAACCAGATCCTAGATGTACTTCTACAGACTGAGAACCAGATCCTAGATGTACTTCTACAGACTGAGAACCAGATCCTAGATGTACTTCTACAGACTTAGAACCAAATCCTAGATGTACTTCTACAGACTGAGAAACAGTTCCTAGATGTACCTCTACAGACTGAGAACCAGATCCTAGATGTACCTCTACAGACTGAGATTTAGATCCTAGATGTATCTCTACAGACTGTGAACCAGATTTTAGATGTACTTCTACAGACTGAGAACCAGATCCTAGATGTACTTCTACAGACTGAAAATTAGATCCTAGATGTACTTCTACAGACTGAGAACCAGATTCTAGATGTACCTCTGCAGACTGAGAACCAGATCCTAGATGTACTTCTACAGACTGAGAACCAGATCCTAGATGTACTTCTACAGATTGAGAACCAGATCCTAGATGTACTTCTACAGACTGCGAACCAGATCCTAGATGTACCTCCACAGACTGAGAACCAGATCCTAGATGTACCTCTACAGACTGAAAACCAGATCCTAGATGTACCTCTACAGACTGAAAAACAGATCCTAGATGTACCTCTACAGACTGAGAACCAGATCCTAGATGTACCTTTACAGACTGAGAACCAGATCCTAGATGTACCTCTACAGACTGAAAACCAGATCCTAGATGTACCTCTACAGACTGAGAACCAGATCCTAGATGTACCTCTACAGACTGAGAACCAGATCCTAGATGTACCTCTACAGACTGAGAACCAGATCCTAGATGTACCTCTACAGACTGAGAACCAGATCCTAGATGTACCTCTACAGACTGAGAACCAGATCCTAGATGTACTTTTATGACTTCCATTTTGTTCATGACAATTTGTTTAATTAAACACGTTTTGATGTTGCTCCAATGACACCTGAATAATAAAATTAGAACATGAGCTCGCGGTCAACAAATTTGCGCTGCCACCTCTTTTAGTTGAAATATAAAGCTCGGAAAAATCAGAAGTCACGTTCCAGAGGTCACCCAATAAGGCTCAACCAGCCCCAAAGATCACCGTAAATGGTAGACCACTTCACATATATAGAAGTTGAATCGTCTGGTTAGGGCCAGTAGTCCTTTTGGACGGCTCCAAGCAAGAGTTTGGGTGAATAAATTGCTCCGCCTGTCTACAAAAATCAGTGTCTACCAAGCAGTGGTTGTCTCAACCCTTCTATGTGGCTCTCAGACATGGGTATTAGGCAGAACAAGCAACTAAGCAACTACTTGAACGCTGATGTTTGAGCTTCATCATGGACCTACGGTGGCAAGACCGCACTAAAATCCGCGATGTTCTTTCGAAGGCTGTGACCAGTGATGGACAAACGTTTTAAGCAGAAGGCCAAAAACTGAATGGGGCGGGCCAAAAACTAATTGGGGCGGGCCAAAAACTGAATGGGGCGGGCCGAAAGCTAATTGGGGCGGGTCAAAAACTGCTTCTAGTGTTTTGTTACTAGATTTTGTTCGTCATACTTTGATTCAAATTGCGACGTAGTGATTCTTCAAAGTGGACTGACATCATTGACATCGTCAATCTATTGCTGACATCGTCAATCTATTGCTGACATCGTCAATCTATCGTCAATCTATTGCTGACATCGTCAATCTATAGCAGGCACAGATCTTTCTGGATGCTCATAAATAGGCTTACATGAAGGTGCTAATAGTGGACTAATTCTCTGAGCATGAGATTAAATTTGGAAAAATGGATTTCAGCAAGACCCTTGTAGAACTTAGTAGAGTTAGGAAATATTTAGAAATAATTCTTTGAAATGAAAGGGTCTTGTCTAGTTTTACTATTTTACATTACACATTAGCAGGCATTATGAAAATATCTGAATTGTTTTCAATAGCACAGAAGTCTTCAAGGTTTGGTTTTCAATTCGCCATGAAGTTCTCAGCATATTACTTTAGCTTTTCTTCCTTCAGACCAGGAAGTGAATTCATGTATGACACGTAAGACGAAGCTATTTTTAGCTCTCTAATTTTAACCATAAGAAGTTTGAAACATATATAGTCATTAAATTTATTTTTCCCTACAGCTTAATATTTCATTTGATTGAAATGTTTTGTGAAAAAAAAAATTGAATAATAAAAAACCACAAACAATTTGTTTTAAATGTTTTTTGTTTTGTTTTTCTTTGAGCTATAATCACAGGATGTGAATCTCAAACGACTTATTCCCCTTGAGACTTTATCACATTATCCAGCAGCACTAAAACATTCACATTGATGGTACTTGGTTTGAAAGTCTGATGGACATGTGACTACCTCCCACGTGACCTCAGGGTTGTCCCACCCTAGGAGGTTGGAGATTTGGTTGCTGTGGTTCTGAAGTACAAAGTGAGCTTCATAGCCGTGCGAGTTGGTTTGATCTAGACAGAGAAGAAGTATCACGTTCAAATATATACAATCAATGGAGCAATAGTTCTTCTAGCGAGTCAAGGAAAATGGCGTTCACATTTTGTTTTATTTATGTAAGACTAATACACACACACACACACTGTCTACTGAAACTAAGACTAATACACACACACACACTGTTTACTGAAACTAAGACTAATACACACACACACTGTTTACTAAAACTAAGACTAATACACACACACACTGTCTACTGAAACTAAGACTAATATACACACACACACACTGTCTACTGAAACTAAGACTAATACACACACACACACTGTCTACTGAAACTAAGACTAATACACACACACACTGTTTACTAAAACTAAGACTAATACACACACATACTGTTTACTGAAACTAAGACTAATACACACACACACTGTTTACTGAAACTAAGACTAATACACACACACACTGTTTACTGAAACTAAGACTAATACACACACACTGTTTACTGAAACTAAGACTAATACACACACACACTGTCTACTGAAACTAAGACTAATACACACACACACACTGTCTACTGAAACTAAGACTAATACACACACACACTGTTTACTGAAACTAAGACTAATACACACACACACTGTCTACTGAAACTAAGACTAACACACACACACACACACACTGTCTACTAAAACTAAGACTACTACACACACACACTGTCTACTGAAACTAAGACTAATACACACACACTGTCTACTGAAACTAAGACTAATACACACACACACTGTCTACTGAAACTAAGACTAACACACACACACACACTGTCTACTGAAACTAAGACTAATACACACACACACTGTTTACTGAAACTAGGACTAATACACACACACACTGTCTACTGAAACTAAGACTAATACACACACACACTGTCTACTGAAACTAAGACTAATACACACACACACTGTCTACTGAAACTAAGACTAATACACACACACAATGTCTACTGAAACTAAAACTAATACACACACACACTGTCTACAGAAACTAAGACTAATACACACACACACACACACTGTCTACTGAAACTAAGACTAATACACACACACACTGTCTACTGAAACTAAGACTAATACACACACACAGTCTACTGAAACTAAGACTAATACACACACACACTGTCTACTGAAACTAAGACTAATACACAAACACACTGTCTACTGAAACTAAGACTAATACACACACATACAGTGTCTTCTGAAACTAAAACTAATACACACACACACAGTCTACTCAAACTAAGACTAATACACACACACACTGTCTACTGAAACTAAGACTAATACACACACACACACTGTTTACTGAAACTAAGACTAATACACACACACACACTGTCTACTGAAACTAAGACTAATATACACACACACACTGTTTACTGAAACTAAGACTAATACACACACACACTGTCTACTGAAACTAAGACTAATACACACCCCCACACTGTCTACTGAAACTAAGACTAATACATACACACTCTGTCTACTGAAACTAAGACTAATACACACACACACACTGTCTACTGAATTTAAGACTAATACACACACACACACTGTTTACTGAAACTAAGACTAATACACACACACACACTGTCTACTGAAACTAAGACTAATACACACACACACACTGTTTACTGAAACTAAGACTAATACACACACACACTGTCTACTGAAACTAAGACTAATACACACACACACACTGTTTACTGAAACTAAGACTAATACACACACACACTGTCTACTGAAACTAAGACTAATACACACACACACTGTCTACTGAAACTAAGACTAATACACACACACACTGTCTACTGAAACTAAGACTAATACACACACACACTGTCTACTGAAATTAAGACTAACACACACACACACACACACACTGTCTACTGAAACTAAGACTAATACACACACACACTGTCTACTGAAACTAAGACTAATACACACACACTGTCTACTGAAACTAAGACTAATACACACACACTGTCTACTGAAACTAAGACTAATACACACACACTGTCTACTGAAACTAAGACTAATACACACACACACTGTCTACTGAAACTAAGACTAATACACACTCACACTGTTTATTAAAACTAAGACTAATATACACACACACACACTGTCTTTTGAAACTAAGACTACTACACACACACACTGTCTACTGAAACTAAGACTAATACACACACACACTGTCTACTGAAACTTAGACTAATACACACACACACTGTCTACTGAAACTAAGACTAATACACACACATACTGTCTCCTGAAACTAAGACTAATACACACACACACACACTGTCTACTAAAACTAAGACTAATACACACACACACACTGTCTACTGAAACTAAGACTAATACACACACACACTGTTTACTGAAACTAAGACTAATACACACACACACTGTCTACTGAAACTAAGACTAATACACACACACACACTGTCTACTGAAACTAAGACTAATACACACACACACTGTCTGCTGAAACTAAGACTAATACACACACACACACACACACACTGTCTACTGAAACTAAGACTAATACACACATACACTGTTTACTGAAACTAAGACTAATACACACACACAATGTCTACTGAAAATAAGACTAATACACACACACACTGTCTACTAAAAATAAGACTAATTTACACACACACTGTCTACTGAAACTAAGACTACTACACACACACACACTGTCTACTGAAACTAAGACTAATACACACACACACACTGTCTACTGAAACTAAGACTAATACACACACACACTGTCTACTGAAACTAAGACTAATACACACACACACACACTGTCTCCTGAAACAAAGACTAATACACACACACACACACTGTCTACTGAAACTAAGACTAATACACACACACACTGTCTACTGAAACTAAGACTAATACACACACACTGTTTACTGAAACTAAGACTAATACACACACACACTGTCTACTGAAACTAAGACTAATACACAAACACACTGTCTACTGAAACTAAGACTAATACACACACACACTGTCTACTGAAACTAAGACTAATACACACACACACTGTTTACTGAAACTAAGACACTAATACACACACACACTGTCTACTAAAAATAAGACTAATTTACACACACACTGTCTACTGAAACTAAGACTACTACACACACACACTGTCTACTGAAACTAAGACTAATACACACACACACACTGTCTACTGAAACTAAGACTAATACACACACACACACTGTCTACTGAAACTAAGACTAATACACACACACTGTTTACTGAAACTAAGACTAATACACACACACACTGTCTAATGAAACTAAGACTAATACACAAACACACTGTCTACTGAAACTAAGACTAATACACACACACACACTGTCTACTGAAACTAAGACTAATACACACACACACACTGTTTACTGAAACTAAGACTAATACACACACACACTGTCTACTGAAACTAAGACTAATACACACACCCACACTGTCTACTGAAACTAAGACTAATACACACACACACACACTGTCTACTGAATTTAAGACTAATACACACACACACACTGTTTACTGAAACTAAGACTAATACACACACACACTGTCTACTGAAACTAAGACTAATACACACACACACACTGTTTACTGAAACTAAGACTAATACACACACACACTGTTTACTGAAACTAAGACTAATACACACACACTGTCTACTGAAACTAAGACTAATACACACACACACTGTCTACTGAAACTAAGACTAATACACACACACTGTCTACTGAAACTAAGACTAATACACACACACTGTTTACTTAAACTAAGACTAATACACACGCACACTGTTTACTGAAACTAAGACTAATACACACACACACTGTTTACTGAAACTAAGACTAATACACACATACACTGTCTACTGAAACTAAGACTAATACACACACACACTGTTTACTGAAACTAAGACTAATACACACATACACTGTCTACTGAAACTAAGACTAATACACACACACACTGTTTACTGAAACTAAGACTAATACACACACACACTGTTTACTGAAACTAAGACTAAATGACGTATGTTGCACTCTTCATTAACTTATGGGCGGACACACTAGTGAGTGTCTAGTGAGTGACTATTGAGTGACTAGTGAGTGACTAGTGAGGGACTAGTGTGAATGAAACAAAGAGGAGAAGGTGACCCATACTTGAGTTCATTGAACGAACTGTAAAGGGCATGCGTCGTACTTTGTATTGGACTAACGATATAGATCGTGCACCGTTTTTCCAAATAAGCTAAAGGTAAAGGGCGTGAATAATATTTTGAATGAGTTAGATGTAATGGGCGTAGCCACTGCATACATTCTGAGCTAGAAGTATTCAAAATTTAAAAGAATTTTTTTATAACAAGCACAAACTCAAAATCGGCCCCCGAAGTGGTCCACCCAGGCAGGCTTCAATATTTTCAGAAAGAACATCCAAATGAAATTATACCAAAGACAAATGAGAGATAAGAATGGAGAAAGAAGGTTGACCGATCTTGTGTAGTGCCCCAACGGTCCAGCAGATCAAAGTATAGGTGCAAGTGAATGCAAAGTTAGATGTGAACCTGGCCTAACTAGTTCCCCTTTCAGACCTTGTGGTCTATAGAGCAGATGATGTAAGTTCATCTGTTTTTGTGGCCTACAGTTAACGAGGGTGTCATGTAGCCAGCACAACGACCAACCGCCTTTACTTTTCCCCAACTAATATCAGGTTCCCATTGCAGCTGGGTGGACTCAGAGGCACCTAAGGATTCCGAAGTTGAAAATCCCAGTCCTAACCAGGATTCGAACCTGGGGCCCCCAGTTCGGAAGCCAAGCGCTTTACCGCTCAGCTACCGCGCCTCTCCTGGCCTAACTGAAGTCTTATAATAGATGTAATTGTTTTGAAAAGGATCAATCTCTTATTTGAATGCTCAAAAAAAAAAAAAAAAAAAAAAAAGGAAATATCTCCGTAATAAATTTTTTTTTACGAAAATGACGTTTACAAGTTTACTATTCTTTTTAATTTAGGTCTAACTTATAATGCATACTAATTAGCTTTTTCCCTTTAAAAAACTGCTTGCATAACTGATTTTAAAAATTAGTTTTTTCGCTTTCAGAAAAAAAAGTAGCCGTTGCATCAGAACTTTGAATGGTCTAAAATATTGTGATGTCGGATTTTCAATATCTTTTCTAGTTTACGAGATCTAAACGGGACGGACGGACAGACGGACAGACGGACAGACATTTCGCACAAAACTAATAGCGTCTTTTCCCCTTTCGGGGGCCGCTAAAAATGGATTCAAAACGGTTTTGGATGATAGGAGTACAGGGCCCTTACATGCCAATAGCACGGTGACAGTAACACAAGTCAAATGGATCCCTGATGACATTTCAGTGACTGTTGCTTGGAAATTAGAAAGACATGCATGGCATAATGTTCTAACTAAAACGTCTTAATGAACTCACTACTGCCAGGTTTTCCACCAATTTTACACCACTCATCTGTTCCAGTAGTTGGGCAGACGTTCGTTATTAAGAAAATAGTGGGAGTGAGGTTATGTGGGCTGTGACCTTTGCCGGCAACAAAACCCCCTGAAATAACAACAACAAAATTAGGAAAATGTTTGCAAACAAACACTTTAGTAAACAGAGTTGAATTTAAATCTTGTTTGTAAACAACTAAAGAAAACAAAATGTTGTTTGACAGGAGCAAATCTTTGGGGAGCCTGACTAGAATTTCTTTCATTTCTCTGAGAGTGGTGTACAATATAGAATCGAGGGACGTCCGTCTCTGAAGGATTAAATTACTTGAGAGATAAAAATAACTTTACGTCACATATACGAAGAATAACTTGCCAAATAAAGATAAATGTTAAGCCTATTGTCTATACAGCTGGAGCGGTTTCCAATATTTGAATATTTTGTTATTAAAAATATGTTTTCTTCCAATCCGTAACTAGTTCATTATGTAACTAATTTATTAAGGCAAGTTAACTAATTCATCATGGAAGCTAGAATAAATGAGAAATGGACAAGCTCTCACCCAAATCACAAGAAAGATGACGCCTACTATCCTGACAAGATGAACGTCTGATCTTTCTACTCATAACCGGGCAATACAGAATGCGACAACATATGTACCAGAAGCTCAACATTGGAACCAGTGAAATCTGCCCATGTGGAGTGTCACCAGAGAATACTGACCATGCCCTTCAAAACTGCTCTCTATACTAAGAGGCCCGTAAAAGACACTGGCCCCAAAACACCCCAATAGAAAGAAAACTATTTGGAGAGCTCCCTGATTTGGAAACTACTGAGCAGTTCATCTCATGTATTGGTCTAGTCATCTGAACACTCCAACATAAAAATGAGAACGAGGAAGAAGATAATGGAAACTAGTTAAAATAGGTAACTAAGGCAGATCATTATAAGGCAGTTAACAGTGTAACTAAGGCAGATCATTATAAGGCAGTTAACAGTGTAACTAAGGCAGATCATTATAAGGCAGTTAACAGTGTAACTAAGGCAGATCATTATAAGGCAGTTAACAGTGTAACTAAGGCAGATCATTATAAGGCAGTTAACAGTGTAACTAAGGCAGATCATTATAAGGCAGTTAACAGTGTAACTAAGGCAGATCATTATAAGGCAGTTAACAGTGTAACTAAGGTAGATCATTATAAGGCAGTTAACAGTGTAACTAAGGCAGATCATTATAAGGCAGTTAACAGTGTAACTAAGGCAGATCATTATAAGGCAGTTAACAGTGTAACTAAGGCAGATCATTATAAGGCAGTTAACAGTGTAACTAAGGCAGATCATTATAAGGCAGTTAACAGTGTAACTAAGGTAGATCATTATAAGGCAGTTAACAGTGTAACTAAGGCAGATCATTATAAGGCAGTTAACAGTGTAACTAAGGCAGATCATTATAAGGCAGTTAACAGTGTAACTAAGGCAGATCATTATAAGGCAGTTAACAATGTAACTAAGGTAGATCATTATAAGGCAGTTAACAGTATAAACACTTTACTACACTATCATTAAATTTGTAGACACTCCAGATTTTGTACCCCCGCGTCCTATCCGGCTCTTTCTATGGTCCTACCGTTGCCTATAAGCTAACCAACCTGCATAACATCAGAAACAATATGGCGTCGTTGACAGCAATGACAAAAGAACGTAGAAACTAATTGTTGAAAGAGCCAGATCGGACGCGGCCGTACAATATCCACTATTACATCGAGATCAGTCTAACATAGAAACATTGACTGCCTGTTAGGATCAGTCTAACATAGAAACATTGACTGCCTGTTAGGATCAGTCTAACATAGAAACATTGACTGCCTGTTAGGATCAGTCTAACATAGAAACATTGACTGCCTGTTAGGATCAGTCTAACATAGAAACATTGACAACTTGTTAGGATCAGTCTAACATAGAAACATTGACTACCTGTTAGGATCAGTCTAACATAGAAACATTGACAAACTCTTTAGGATCAGTCTAACATAGAAACATTGACAACTTGTTAGGATCAGTCTAACATAGAAACATAGACAACTTGTTAGGATCAGTCTAACATAGAAACATTGACTACCTGTTAGGATCAGTCTAACATAGAAACATTGACAACTTGTTAGGATCAGTCTAACATAGAAACATTGACTACCTGTTAGGATCAGTTTCAAAAGTTTTGACCAACCTGTTGGGGTCAGTTTAACACAGACACCACACTCGTGTCCACAGAACTGTCTATCTCCATTGTCATCAAAGAATTTTAAGTTGACCGCCGCCACAAAGTTGTCCAGCTCCCAGTTGAATGGATTAGCTAAGAAACAAAAGATTATCATGCCATATTTATTTATCGTATATCTCTGTTGGTTCATCCATTTCTCCTGTACAGGAATCTATGCGTCTTCACACGCACGTATAGCTCCACAGGACTACATCCAATGTAGAGTGTCATTAGTGAACGCTAAACTAAACAATCTCAAGGAGGCTAACTCCACTCTTGCCAACTAAAAAACTAAACTAAATAGTATCTCACTGCGCGGCAGTATGAAACGTCCTTTGTTGACTTAGTTTACTGTAGTTTTTGTAAGTTTTAGGTCATCAAGTTAAAGTCTAATGCTTTCTCCATTTTTAATTATGTTGTGCTAGGAAAATACGTTTCTGCAGAGCTAACATGAAAAACATAAAAAGTACTTTAAAAAAACAAAAGGTTATATCTAGTGTAATTGTATCAATCTAGACTTTCTAGACGAATACATCTGTGTGATTAGAAATAGATTTACCAATTGTTTTTGTTCATGTTTTTAGCTTTCTCAATGCGCTCTGTAGCTTATCACCTGTCTCAATGCGCTATGTAGCTTATCACCTGTCTCAATGCGCTATGTAGCTTATCACCTGTCTCAATGCGCTATGTAGTTTATCACCTGGCTGGACCAGTTGTGAAAAAAAAAGGGGGGGGGGAGAAGAAAGGGTATCTGCATGAATGTTAAGGTGCTCCTCAAGCGGACTAATTCAACGTATATCACCACATCTGTCAAGCACGATTTCTTTCCCTTGTTTGATAACAAACAAAATATTTAATGACCAATAGCTAATTAACTAATTGGTTAATTTTTTAAATTGATTCTTCTTTTCTCAGGTACAGGAAATGATTTTGCACATTTTCAACTTCATCCGTGACTGGGTGTTGGAGAAATAATGTGTACAAATTTTGTACTAGGCAGACAGAGAGAGTGGAGATATAAGCTTGCTAACAAAGTTTGTACTAGACAGACAGAGGGAGTGGAGATATAAGCTTGGTAACAAAGTTTGTACTAGACAGACAGAGGGAGTGGAGATATAAGCTTGCTAACAAAGTTTGTACTAGACAGACAGAGGGAGTGGAGATATAAGCTTGCTAACAAAGTTTGTACTAGACAGACAGAGGGAGTGGAGATATAAGCTTGGTAACAAAGTTTGTACTAGACAGACAGAGGGAGTGGAGAGATATAAGCTTGCTAACAAAGTTTGTACTAGACAGACAGAGGGAGTGGAGATATAAGCTTAGTAACAAAGTTTGTACTAGACAGACAGAGGGAGTGGAGAGATATAAGCTTAGTAACAAAGTTTGTACTAGACAGACAGAGGGAGTGGAGAGATATAAGCTTGCTAACACACACATCTACCCTTTCATTACAACGTAACACTGACTTGACTTTATTTCGTACACAGGATGCACCCAAAATCTACCAATTTAAAAGTTCTTCTGCCATGTATGAAAATCTACACATTGATTCATAGTACTAAAGTAACGAAATTGAGAAAAGACGATGAAACTACTGACTTGATCCTGTTGGTCCACAACCACACCCCCCTCTCTGGCTCAGGTTATAGCGAGTGGTGCTAGCACAAGATTTCCCATTCAATTTGTAAACACCAGCGGCATCTTTAACACATTTGGGAGAGCCGTGAGTGAAATCTGGAGAACAGAACTTAAGATTATATGCACTGAATGGACAAGTGAAGATATTGTTAAAATCAATCAATCAATCAATCAATCAATCCATCCTTCTATCTATCTATCTATCTATCTATCTATCTATCTATCTATCTATCTATCTATCTATCTGTCTGTCTGTCTATCTATCTACCTACCTACCTATCTATCTATCTACCTACCTACATATCTATCTATCTATCTATCTATCTATCTATCTATCTATCTATCTATCTATCTATCTATCTATCTGTCTGTCTGTCTGTCTGTTTATCTGTCTATCTGTCTGTCTGTCTTTTGACTATGAGCTCACCTAAAGTAAAGAAAATACATGCTAAAACTTTGAGAAGCAACATGACTGCTTCATGAGACTATTAGGACAAGATTTAATAAAAAAAAGTTTCTATTCCCAAACAAGTCTTATCTCTCATTTTCAAGTCTTATCTTGTTTTGCTTTACAAGGTTATAACGACCTTTCAGCCCTCGAGAGATGTTTCAGTAGGAGTAGACTGATTAGGTGGATTTCATTTCTAATTAGATGACTTTCTTATTATGTCTACAGTTAGTCAGTTTCCATTTGAGAAACTTTTTAAATTAATTTTTACATTTCTCCTTTCGTAAACATAATCATGGGGGGGGGGGGGCGCCTAGAGGGTGAGTGTAAGACTAAGTTGTTTTGCTGCCTCCGCCTCTGTCACTGCCGCTTCCTCTGCCACCTAATAATGTGCATCTCCATATGCCCAGTGGCGTATCGAGGTTGCCAGGCGCCCGGGCAACAAGACCCCACTTCCCGAAAATATTAGTGATTCAAATTTACAACAGAACAGGCACACGAAATCAATATAAAACAAACTTCCCATATAATGTACAAACTTCCCATATAATGTACAAACTTCCCATATAATGTAGAAACTTACCATATAATGTACAAACTTTATATATAATGTAGAAACTTACCATATAATGTAGAAATTTACCATATAATGTACAAACTTTATATATAATGTAGAAACTTACCATATAATGTAGAAACTTACCATATAATGTACAAACTTTATATATAATGTAGAAACTTACCATATAATGTAGAAACTTACCATATAATGTACAAACTTTATATATAATGTACAAATCTACCATATAATGTACAAACTTTATATATAATGTAGAAACTTACCATATAATGTAGAAACTTACCATATAATGTACAAACTTTATATATAATGTAGAAACTTACCATATAATGTACAAACTTTATATATAATGTAGAAACTTACCATATAATGTAGAAACTTACCATATAATGTACAAACTTTATATATAATGTAGAAACTTACCATATAATGTGGAAACTTACCATATAATGTACAAACTTCCCATATAATGTACAAACTTTATATATAATGTAGAAACTTACCATATAATGTAGAAACTTACCATATAATGTACAAACTTTATATATAATGTAGAAACTTACCATATAATGTAGAAACTTACCATATAATGTACAAACTTCCCATATAATGTACAAACTTTATATATAATGTAGAAACTTCCCATATAATGTAGAAACTTACCATATAATGTACAAACTTTATATATAATGTAGAAACTTACCATATAATGTAGAAACTTACCATATAATGTAGAAACTTACCATATAATGTACAAACTTCCCATATAATGTACAAACTTTATATATAATGTAGAAACTTACCATATAATGTAGAAACTTACCATATAATGTACAAACTTTATATATAATGTAGAAACTTACCATATAATGTAGAAACTTACCATATAATGTACAAACTTCCCATATAATGTACAAACTTTATATATAATGTAGAAACTTACCATATAATGTAGAAACTTACCATATAATGTACAAACTTTATATATAATGTAGAAACTTACCATATAATGTAGAAACTTCCCATATAATGTAGAAACTTTATATATAATGTAGAAACTTACCGTATAATGTAGAAACTTACCATATAATGTACAAACTTTATATATAATGTAGAAACTTACCATATAATGTAGAAACTTACCATATAATGTACAAACTTTATATATAATGTAGAAACTTACCATATAATGTAGAAACTTACCATATAATGTACAAACTTCCCATATAATGTAGAAACTTCCCATATAATGTAGAAACTTACCATATAATGTACAAACTTTATATATAATGTAGAAACTTACCATATAATGTAGAAACTTACCATATAATGTACAAACTTTATATATAATGTAGAAACTTACCATATAATGTACAAACTTTATATATAATGTAGAAACTTACCATATAATGTACAAACTTTATATATAATGTAGAAACTTACCATATAATGTACAAACTTTATATATAATGTAGAAACTTACCATATAATGTAGAAACTTACCATATAATGTACAAACTTTATATATAATGTAGAAACTTACCATATAATGTACAAACTTTATATATAATGTAGAAACTTACCATATAATGTACAAACTTTATATATAATGTAGAAACTTACCATATAATGTACAAACTTTATATATAATGTAGAAACTTACCATATAATGTACAAACTTTATATATAATGTAGAAACTTACCATATAATGTAGAAACTTACCATATAATGTACAAACTTCCCATATAATGTACAAACTTTATATATAATGTAGAAACTTCCCATATAATGTAGAAACTTACCATATAATGTACAAACTTTATATATAATGTAGAAACTTACCATATAATGTAGAAACTTACCATATAATGTACAAACTTTATATATAATGTAGAAACTTACCATATAATGTACAAACTTTATATATAATGTAGAAACTTACCATATAATGTAGAAACTTACCATATAATGTACAAACTTCCCATATAATGTACAAACTTTATATATAATGTAGAAACTTACCATATAATGTAGAAACTTACCATATAATGTAGAAACTTACCATATAATGTACAAACTTTATATATAATGTAGAAACTTACCATATAATGTAGAAACTTCCCATATAATGTAGAAACTTCCCACATAATGTAGAAACTTCCCATATAATGTACAAACTTTATATATAATGTAGAAACTTATCGTATAATGTAGAAACTTACCATATAATGTACAAACTTTATATATAATGTAGAAACTTACCATATAATGTAGAAACTTACCATATAATGTACAAACTTTATATATAATGTAGAAACTTACCATATAATGTACAAACTTTATATATAATGTAGAAACTTACCATATAATGTAGAAACTTACCATATAATGTACAAACTTTATATATAATGTAGAAACTTACCATATAATGTACAAACTTTATATATAATGTAGAAACTTACCATATAATGTAGAAACTTACCATATAATGTACAAACTTTATATATAATGAAAAAATTTACCATATAATGTAGAAACTTACCATATAATGTACAAACTTCCCATATAATGTAGAAACTTCCCATATAATGTAGAAACTTACCATATAATGTACAAACTTTATATATAATGTAGAAACTTACCATATAATGTACAAACTTTATATATAATGTAGAAACTTACCATATAATGTACAAACTTTATATATAATGTAGAAACTTACCATATAATGTACAAACTTTATATATAATGTAGAAACTTACCATATAATGTAGAAACTTACCATATAATGTAGAAATTTCCCAAATAATTTAGAAACTTCCCATATAATGTACAAACTTACCATATAATGTACAAATCTACCATATACTCAGAAAGACACAAAGATAAAAGCACGTTCCTCATCCCATATGCTAGGACAAATTTGTACAAATACTCCTTCTTCCCTAGTGCTATTAGAGCATGGAATGGGTGGCTAGAGCTAGCCAGGAAAACCAGTGACTTGGCAGAATTTACGTCATAGGTTAATATGCATGACTGAATGCATGACGCGTAAGATGTAAACATCTTTTTTGAAGTAACGTCTGTATTATATAAGATAAGATAAGATAATGTAGAAAGTTACCATATAATGTAAACGAAGAACAGTTTGTACAGCTCATTCCTCCCTAGACGGAGTAACCTTTTAGGGTCAGTCTAACCCAGTGTTTCCCTAACTATTTCCTTCACGGAACACTTAGCACATTCTGAGTATCTAGCGGAACACTTAGCACATTCTGAGTATCTAGCGGAACACTTAGCACATTCTGAGTATCTAGCGGAACACTTAGCACATTCTGAGTATCTAGCGGAACACTTAGCACAGTCTGAGTATCTAGCGGAACACTTAGCACATTCTGAGTATCTAGCGGAACAATTAGCACATTCTGAGTATCTAGCGGAACACTTTGCTTATTTTTGTGAAAAATTAATTCACGTGGTGGCCTACTAGTTAATTATTACAGCAGTACGTGGAACAAAGACACATTAACCAAGCTGTTGGGATCAGTCTAACAAAGACACATTAACTAAACTGTTGGGATCAGTCTAACAAAGACACATTAACTAAACTGTTGGGATCAGTCTAACAAAGACACATTAACTAAACTGTTGGGATCAGTCTAACAAAGACACATTAACTAAACTGTTGGGATCAGTCTAACAAAGACACATTAACTAAACTGTTGGGATCAGTCTAACAAAGACACATTAACTAAACTGTTGGGATCAGTCTAACAAAGACACATTAACTAAACTGTTGGGATCAGTCTAACAAAGACACATTAACTAAACTGTTGGGATCAGTCTAACAAAGACACATTAACCAAACTGTTGGGATCAGTCTAACAAAGACACATTAACCAAGCTGTTGGGATCAGTCTAACAAAGACACATTAACTAAACTGTTGGGATCAGTCTAACAAAGACACATTAACCAAGCTGTTGGGATCAGTCTAACAAAGACACATTAACCAAACTGTTGGGATCAGTCTAACAAAGACACATTAACCAAGGTTTTTGGGATAAGTCTAATATATAGACTTTGACCAACCTGTTGGGATCAGTCTAAACGACACCAATCGTCATTGTAGATAAGAACACTCCCAAGTACGCTATTCTGCCTCAACGTGGCACTTGGGTGGAAACGACCAATAGAGGAAGTGGTTAGGCTAAATGAATAGCAAAACAAAACTCCAAGGGAACGCGAGAGTGGTCCCATTGCACGGAGCGGAGTTGACAGAGAGCTCCCACGTTCCTGTCGATAATCCAAGCGCCGTTCCTCAAGGGACCGTTACATTAATGGCGAGTCCTGCACGGCCAAGCTTGGTACAACATAGGAAAATGGCGGAGGTTCCTGGTATACTCGGCCTTCGGCCATGCTTTCTAGCCCATGCGCCCGGAGTGCCAGATACATCGGAAATAGCAATGCTTTACATAGGCATTGACTTGGGTCTCTTCCAGACAGAACGGTTGTTCAAACATGTTTTTTTTTTCAGGACAAGGAGGAAGGAAGACCGAGCTAGACAGACGACGAAGACTGTGCCCCTTTGATTCATTCAATTGTTTTGAAGTGACCAGCGGGAGTTATTCAATCTATCTATGAACTGCTCTGTTGATTGTCTCTAGTTCAAACTCGCGTCTAACATCTACATTTATCAACACCTCGACCACCAACACTTAAATGTATCTGGAATTGTTCTCGTCACACGTGAAGCTGCTAATGGAGAGCATTGCCTCTGGAGACGTGACGAGGTCCTACAAACCCGTTCGTGTCTGTAGCTGTGTGCTGACCTGTTAGTGTCTGTAGCTGTGCGCTGACCTGTTAGTGTCTGTAGCTGTCTCTGACCTGTTAGTGTCTGTAGCTGTGTGCTGACCTGTTAATGTCTGTAGCTGTGTGCTGACCTGTTAGTGTCTGTAACTGTGCGCTGACCTGTTAGTGTCTGTAACTGTGCGCTGACCTGTTAGTGTCTGTAGCTGTGTGCTGACCTGTTAGTGTCTGTAGCTGTGCGCTGACCTGTTAGTGTCTGTAACTGTGCGCTGACCTGTTAGTGTCTGTAGCTGTGCGCTGACCTGTTAGTGTCTGTAGCTGTGCGCTGACCTGTTAGTGTCTGTAGCTGTGTGCTGACCTGTTAGTGTCTGTAACTGTGCGCTGACCTGTTAGTGTCTGTAGCTGTGTGTTGACCTGTTAGTGTCTGTAGCTGTGTGCTGACCTGTTAGTGTCTGTAGCTGTGTGCTGACCTGTTAGTGTCTGTAGCTGTGCGCTGACCTGTTAGTGTCTGTAGCTGTGCGCTGACCTGTTAATGTCTGTAGCTGTGCGCTGACCTGTTAGTGCCTGAAGCTGTGTGCTGACCTGTTAGTGTCTGTAGCTGTGCGCTGACCTGTTAGTGTCTGTAGCTGTCTCTGACCTGTTAGTGCCTGTAGCTGTATGTTGACCTGTTATTGACCCTAGTTGTATGCTGACCTGTTAGTAACCTTAGCTGTATGCTGACAAAGAATGTAGTATTTTTCTTGTTAATTAGTTTTGTTCAATTTTTTTTTTTCATACACAAGATTGTGTTTTTCAGGAGTCAAATTTTATTTAAGGGGTGTGAAAATAAGATTTTTAAAAATAGATATCATTTATAAATATAGGTCTACAATATTTTTTTTTGTTCAATTCAACAATTTAGCAACCATTGTTTATGTGTACATCACAAATCTTAAATTTTTTGAACCAGCCTTTTGTTGATAGTAGCTCGTTGGTCAAAGACTCTGCTAGTGGAAAGTCTTTTGTTTGGCTATTTAAAGACTGCTGGGTATTTTCGTAAAGACGAAAGAGTTGTATTTCTTTTCGTCACTCTTACATCTCAAAAACTAAAAAAAGTTCTTGAAAATCTCATTTCCCAGAGTCAATCTACAGGCTGCAGAGGATATAAAAGCTCATAGGTTTGAATGGCCCACGTTTCATGTGACAATCACGACAACAACATTTCCTTTCCCTAACTAATAGCAGAGTTTGGTGGACTCAGGGGCGCCCCGAAAAAAATTCCTGTCTTCACCAAGATTTGAACCCAAGACCTCTCAGCATGGGCGTAGCCACTTTTTTTTTTTCGGAAGGATTTTTTGTTTTGGTGTCGGGCAGATTTTATATTTCTTAATGTATTCTTTTAATGTACTAAACGAATGCTCATTACAGCCATTACATTAATTTGTATATGGAAGTCTTTTGTACCCTAGAGTAGATTCTTATATAGTGAGTGATGTCACAATAGATACTCTTCCTTAGCAGTGGCGTCACTAGGGTTGCGGGGGGGGGTGCGGGACGCACTGGGGGGACACCCACCCTAGTGACGTCACTGTTCCATAGCCAGCTACGGAATCTAGGGGAGCACCGTGAGCTCTTTCAACCGGGCGGACATTATTTCTTGTATTCTGGAATTCGTTTAAAAGCGATTTACCACTTAGCCAACTCGTAGTGTGTAGCTTGCAAAGTTAAGGTGCAAAGAACTTTAGGTGCAAAGAACTTTAGGTGCAAAGAACTTAAGTTGCAAAGAACTTTAGGTGCAAAGAAATTTAAATGCATAGAAATTTAGGTGCAAAGAAATTATAGGTGCAAAGAACCGTTTTGTTTACATTTTTTTACACATGTTTTTTTTTTTTGGTTTAAAGTAAGTTCACCTTTACATTATATAAAAATAAACATAAATAAAGTTCCCCTTTCAGACCTTGTGGTCTATAGGGCAGATGATGTAAAGGTCATCCGTTTCTGTGGTCTACAGTTAACGAGGGTGTCATGTAGCCAACACAGCGAACAACCGTCTTTACTTTTTCCCAACTAATATCAGGTACACATTAGAGCTGGGTGGACTCAAAGATCCCAAAAGTTACATAAAAATAGGAAAGGTAATATGTACAAGGGGAAATAATTATTATATATATAGGAACAGATTTGTCATGTCAAAATAAAAATGTATGAGAACTTATCTGTTTTATGATTTATTAGCATTGAGAAGCTCACAGGAAACAGTATGATAAAACCCAAGGATGTATGGTGTATGAACGAATTTCAAACGAAACATAATTCAGTGCATCTACTACAAGTTTCCAAGACAGTCTACATTCATTCCAAGAAATTAAAAACAGAACAACATGTGAGATTGGACTTTTATTTTCCGGCGTGGCTAAAACATTCACATTGGTGCCATTTGCTGACGAGGTCACCTGGACAGGCCACTGATTCCCAAGTGACTTCAGGGTTGTTCCAGCCCAATTGGTTGGACACTTGTCCTTTGTTGTTCTGAAGATCGAAGTGGACTTCATAGCCCTTGGTGTTGACATGGTCTGACAAAGTGTAGAGTTATATTATATCATATTATATCTATCTATCTATCTATCTATCTATCTATCTATCTATCTATCTATCTATCTATCTGTCTGTCTGTCTGTCTGTTTGTCTATCTAATCTATCTGTTTGTGTGTCCGTTCGTCCGTCCGTCTGTCAGCCTGTCTATCTAGCTCTCTCTCTGTGTAAGGTAACTTACTGGTTCCAGGTTTGCCTGTTTGTCCGCACCATTCTTCATTTCCTTGAATAGGACAATCATTTGTGACCATAAAAATATGTGGTGTCAAGCTGTGTGGGGCAGCGCCTTCTCCATTTACGAAACCACCTGGAAACACATTAGAACTAGTTAACTTACAAGTACGACCAGGGGCGGAGTTTACATTACACTGTGTAGGTCCAAACATTCACGTGTGTGTGAAACATTTGTGGAGACTTCAAACTTTAGTGCTGAGACAAACGATGTGACATGTGACACTCGGGTAGAAGAGCTAAAGAAGAGAGTGAAGACAATTTGATTAAAACGATTCATAAGCTCCGAAAATTCAAACCTTGACCTACGACGTCACTTGCAGCGACACAGGTACCAAGAAAACTTTCGACGTGAACATCTCTAGTGCTGCTTGTATACGTCACATGCCATGTATAACTGTGTGTGTGTGTTTCTTGGGAGGGGGGGGGCGTGTTCACTAGTAAACTTTTCAAAACGTTTTAGTTTCTCTCACGCATTGAAGAGAGTGAGACAAAGACTTGGACAAACTATTAGAACAACTGATTGTTAGTTCATGTACTTAAACAAACTATTAGAACAACTGATTGTTAGTTCATGTACTTAAACAAACTATTAGAACAACCGATTGTTAGTTCATGTACTTAAACAAACTAGTAGAACAACTGATTGTTAGTTCATGCACTTAAACAAACTATTAGAACAACTGATTGTTAGTTCATGTACTTAAACAAACTAGTAGAACAACTGATTGTTAGTTCATGCACTTAAACAAACTATTAGAACAACTGATTGTTAGTTCATGTACTTAAACAAACTATTAGAACAACTGATTGTTAGTTCATGTACTTAAACAAATATTAGAACAACTGATTGTTAGTTCATGTACTTAGACAAGTTAGAACAACTGATTGTTAGTTCATGTACTTACAATATTAGAACAACTGATTGTTATTTCATGTACTTAGACAAGTTAGAACAACTGATTGTTAGTTCATGTACTTACACTATTAGAACAACTGATTGTTAGTTCATGTACTTACACTATTAGAACAACTGATTGTTAGTTCATGTACTTAGACAAGCTATTAGAACAACTGATTGTTAGTTTGTGTACTCTAGTAGCTACTTAGGAAACAAAAGAAAGAAAATGAATTGATACAGTGAATGTAAACTAAACAGTGAACTCTCTAAGAAGAGAATCTCTCACTGGAGTAATCGTCAGGCCTAGCTACAGCACACGGCTACATCTTCCCACGTATCTATGTGACACGGCTACATCTTCCCATGTATCTATGTGACACGGCTACATCTTCCCACGTATCTATGTGATACGGCTACATCTTCCCACGTATCTATGTGACACGGCTACATCTTCCCACGTATCTATGTGACACGGCTACATCTTCCCATCTATCTATGTGACACGGCTACATCTTCCCATCTATCTATGTGACACGGCTACATCTTCCCATCTATCTATGTGACACGGCTACATCTTCCCATCTATCTATGTGACACGGCTACATCTTCCCATGTATCTATGTGACACGGCTACATCTTCCCACGTATCTATGTGATACGGCTACATCTTCCCACGTATCTATGTGACACGGCTACATCTTCCCACGTATCTATGTGACACGGCTACATCTTCCCATCTATCTATGTGACACGGCTACATCTTCCCATCTATCTATGTGACACGGCTACATCTTCCCATCTATCTATGTGACACGGCTACATCTTCCCATCTATCTATGTGACACGGCTACATCTTCCCATCTATCTATGTGACACGGCTACATCTTTCCATCTATCTATGTGACACAGCTACATCTTCCCATCTATCTATGTGACACGGCTACATCTTCCCATCTATCTATGTGACACGGCTACATCTTCCCACGTATCTATGTGACACGGCTACATCTTCCCATCTATCTATGTGACACGGCTACATCTTCCCATCTATCTATGTGACACGGCTACATCTTCCCATCTATCTATGTGACACGGCTACATCTTCCCACGTATCTATGTGACACGGCTACATCTTCCCATCTATCTATGTGACACGGCTACATCTTCCCATCTATCTATGTGACACGGCTACATCTTCCCACGTATCTATGTGACACGGCTACATCTTCCCATCTATCTATGTGACACGGCTACATCTTCCCACGTATCTATGTGACACGGCTACATCTTCCCATCTATCTATGTGACACGGCTACATCTTCCCATCTATCTATGTGACACGGCTACATCTTCCCACGTATCTATGTGACACGGCTACATCTTCCCATCTATCTATGTGACACGGCTACATCTTCCCATCTATCTATGTGACACGGCTACATCTTCCCATCTATCTATGTGACATTATTCAGTGTCACAGACATTCAATAAGCCGAACTAATCAATCTTTAGAAATATTGAAACTTGAGCCCGACGTGATCCAATGCCCCACTTATAAGTAGGGCAACTACATGGGAAGATATTTTGTTTCTTCCCCCCCCCCCCAATAAACTCACTAGCCCAGTGACCAAACTACTTTCAGAAACTGTAATGCTACCTTTGTAAAGTGCACAGAAATGAACATTTAAACCAAACCCTGGTCTAGATGTTTCTTTCTCCCTGTGGGCAACACTCATAATAATAATAATCTTTTTTTTTAAATGCGATCATTTAAGAAGGAGCAAGCTGGTAAATATTCAAGTTGGGTAAATATTCAAGTTGGGTAAATATTCAAGTTGGGTAAATATTCAAGCTGGTAAATATTCAAGTTGGTAAATATTCAAGTTGGGTAAATATTCAAGTTGGTAAATATTCAAGCTGGTAAATATTCAAGTTGGGTAAATATTCAAGCTGGTAAATATTCAAGCTGGTAAATATTCAAGCTGGTAAATATTCAAGCTGGTAAATATTCAAGTCATTTTTAAATTAGCTTTTTTTTTCATTCCCTCATTTGACATGCTTAGTGCATTCTGGTAGTATAGTTGATGATTGGAAGTCAGAAAATAGAAGAATATACTCTTTAGATTATTTTACTAATTGGAGTCACATTCTTGTTCAGGCTCCTTTAAAACTCTTCTAATTGAACATAAGCATCAGAAGACTCGGTTAGACTGAGATTCTCTGGTTCAGTTCATACAGTGACTTACCAGTAGGTGTCAGTTTGACACAGTGACCACAATTACGTCCACACCACTGTGAGTCGCCACCATCATCAAAGAATTTCTGGTTGGGAGCAGTGACAAAGTCAGCCAAGTTCCAGGCAAACGGGGTATCTAGGATAAGTCATACCACGAGTTAATTTAATGGGGTATCTAGGATAAGTCATACCACGAGTTAATTTAATGGGGTATCTAGGACAAGTCATACCACGAGTTAATTTAATGGGGTATCTAGGACAAATAATGTCAATGCAAGAGTTATTTTACTTTAGTACATATTTTTAATATAGTAATTAAATAATAATACGGTATCGCGTTGTATTCAGAAAGGACATGATTTTATGATAAATTACCATACACGCCGGGCAATCCCTTTGATTTGTTCCAAGGCTTTATATTGTTTGTTATGACCGGAATTTGTTCTTCCCTGCATATGATTTATTTTATTGAAATACAAGAAAATAATAATGCTAAATTACCTTGTTATGATCAAGGTGCAACTATACTTTTTTAAATTACCAGTTCATTTTGTATTTTATCAATATATTTTATCATGATCATGTCACATTTTGTATGCTGCTTACAGTTCATGATACACGTTTGTATGCTGCTTACAGTACATGATACACGTTTGTATGCTGCTTACAGTACATGATACACGTTTGTATGCTGCTTACAGTTCATGATACACGTTTGTATGCTGCTTACAGTTCATGATACACGTTTGTATGCTGCTTACAGTTCATGATACACGTTTGTATGCTGCTTACAGTTCATGATACACGTTTGTATGCTGCTTACAGTTCATGATACATGTTTGTATGCTGCTTACAGTTCATGATACACGTTTGTATGCTGCTTACAGTTCATGATACATGTTTGTATGCTGCTTACAGTTCATGATACACGTTTGTATGCTGCTTACAGTTCATGATACACGTTTGTATGCTGCTTACAGTTCATGATACATGTTTGTATGCTGCTTACAGTTCATGATACACGTTTGTATGCTGCTTACAGTTCATGATACATGTTTGTATGCTGCTTACAGTACATGATACACGTTTGTATGCTGCTTACAGTTCATGATACATGTTTGTATGCTGCTTACAGTACATGATACATGTTTGTATGCTGCTTACAGTACATGATACACGTTTGTATGCTGCTTACAGTTCATGATACATGTTTGTATGCTGCTTACAGTTCATGATACATGTTTGTATGCTGCTTACAGTTCATGATACATGTTTGTATGCTGCTTACAGTACATGATACATGTTTGTATGCTGCTTACAGTTCATGATACACGTCTGTATGCTGCTTACAGTACATGATACACGTTTGTATGCTGCTTACAGTTCATGATACACGTTTGTATGAACATTGCTGTCATTGTCAAAGTATTATATCATAACGTTGTTAGTCGAGCATTAACTAGTGGGAGTTATCTGTTCTTACCACACTAAGCTGTCAGTGGCTTGGGAGACGAACCTTGTTGACAGAACCTTAGTAACCTAAGGAACAACCTAACAGGTGCAACAATTCAGAGCAAAAACAATATCCCCCTCCCGTCCCCCCCTCCTTTCTCATGAACTGACCAGAGTTAGCTGGACCACAGCCACAGGCTCCTCTGTGTCCATCATCGTATCTTGTTGTACTGGCACAAGGTTTACCATTAAATCTGTACACGCCATGAGCATCTTTTGTACACTTGGGTGACGCGTACACCACACCTGAAACAAAGAGGGACTATAGAGTTAAGGTTACCCAGACACACGCACAGAGGAGGGCAAAAAAGGAGGGCAAAACCTTACAAAAGAGGACAAAAGGAGGGCAAAACTTTACAAAAGAGGACAAAGTTTGTAACATTGCTTACAATTTATTGGATAAAACCTGATCAGTAGATCATGACTGGAGAATTCCTTAGCCTCATTAATTATTGCAGGATATCTCTTTGGAATCAGATTAGACATTCATGATTATCTGTATAGATTGAAGCAGCCAAGATGTAGGCCAATCAACCAATTTACTGACTTTAATGTGCGGCACTCTTAAAGATAGCTAGACATCTAACAGTTGGTAACAGATGGACACAGACACATACATTCAGGGGTTCCGATAAGACTCAACAGATTCAGGTCTGAACAATTGACCTTTGTTTTTTTCACACAATAAAAACACTAACACAAAACACACACACACACAACCAACTTGAGAGATGTTTTAACGTTTATTTATTGTGGCACTGAAGGAAACCCATTCACCAGTGCTAGAAACCCATTCACCAGTGCTAGAGACCCATTCACCAGTGCTAGAGACCCATTCACCATTGCTAGAAACCCATTCACCATTGCTAGAGATCCATTCACCAGTGCTAGAGACCCATTCACCAGTGCTAGAAACCTATTCACCAGTGCTAGAAACCTATTCACCAGTGCTAGAAACCCATTCACCAGTGCTAGAAACCTATTCACCAGTGCTAGAAACAATTCTTCTTTATTTTAATTAGCAATATGAATCGACTCTTTAAAATTACCGAAGGACCAAGGCTAGGACTCATGTACTCTCTCTCTCTCTTATGGCCTCCTTCAGTCGCGAAGTGACTACTCTATTGTTCATGTCTTAGAAAACGTTTTCCTGTGACTGTAGAGCTCTGGTTCTGGAGAGACAGTCCCGTCCACGTGTATCGCAAGTGAAGTTGGCACTCGCTTTGGTGAAAGAGAGACCTGACATTTTTCGTTTGACATGCTTTTTTTTTCCAGAGCTGAGACCAATCCATCCGGTGGACAAAACCAAGGCAGAGCAGACGACGTTGTCTGAGTATGGTCAGAGAATGCAAAGATCCGTTCAAGTATCTCAGTGTTACACACACACTATACATTGCTTCATACATCGAGCTACTCATTAAAATACAACTAGGATAAACCATGGGATAAGTCATGGGATAAACCATGGGATATATCAATGTATTCCACATACGCCCATACTTGTATAGATGTTCAGATCTTATAGAAAGTATATATTGTTACAAATGAACAGTGATAGGTAGAGGTCAACGTATGACCCCGGCGAGATGACACAGCAGCTAGTGTTCCCTGGAATCTACATGTACAAACAAAGACAGGATGTGACGTGTCCACACGTGTTGTTCCAGGGGACGAACAGATCTAAGTAGGGGGACAGTTACTAATAAACAGTGACAGATAAAGGTCACTACGTGTGACCCCGACTTGATGACACTGCAGCGAGTGTTTTCTGGAATCTACGTGTATAAATAAAGACAGGATGTGACGTTTCCTGACATGTTATTCCAGAGGATACTAGGAGTGTTTGTGCAACTTTGGAGAAGCGATTAGGGACTCTATATAAGCCAGAAAGTTAATGTGAAAGTCAGTCGTATGGAGTCGTGAGTGAGCCGTTACAGTCGATACAGACTATGTAAGACGTGTGCGGCTCTGTGGAAGAGAAATGTGTACGACTCGATGCAAGTTAACTAGGGTAGAGTTAACTGGAGTGGACTACTGTCGTTAAAGTCTATACAGCGAACTACAGTGGACTTAAGCCGTTACAGTCGATACAGTCGATGTAAGACGTGTGCGGCTCTGATTCGGTAGACTTGAGTACGACTTGGTTCAGCTTTGGGAGACCTGGAGCGACACTGGGAAGTGTGTCGTTGGTCTGTTCTGTGGAATACGGCTCGAGGAAAGTTGAGAAGAGATGAATTGCAACGAAGTGAAGAGATGAATTGCAACGAAGTATTGCTAACTGTAAACTGACAGATATTGTACAGTCTTCTACGCTACATGTTACAGTAACGAATTGTTAGAGTTAATAGTCATTAAAGTTATATGAAACTGAAAGTTTAGTCGTCAGGTTCTTTGCTGTGTTTTTATTTGTGTGCCAACTAATACATCTAGCCAGAAGATTCAGAAATACGTAACAATATGATAGAAGATACTGGGCAGTACAAAATGTACACAAGATACACTGAAGACTTTCCTATAAACGACCATCACCTGTTTGATCAACAACTTCTACGAAGGCAACATTTGAACCTAAATCCTCTTAACGCTTGGCTGTCCTATTGGATAGATTGTAGTTGTGGCTTTGAAAAAGAGAATACTTGACATTTACACCTAGTGAGTCTTCGTCTTCTTCCTCGTTCTCATTGTTATGTTGGAGTATTCAGATGACTAGACCAATACATGAGATGAACTGTTGGAGTGTTCATATGACTAGACCAATACATGAGATGAACTGTTGGAGTGTTCATATGACTAGACCAATACATGAGATGAACTGTTGGAGTGTTCATATGACTAGACCAATACATGAGATGAACTGCGCAGTGGTTTCAAAATCAGGGCGCTCTCCATATAGTTTTCTTTCTATTGGGGTGTTTTGGGGCCAGTGTCTTGTACGGGTCTCTTGGTATAGAGAGCAGTTTTGAAGGACATGGTCAGCATTCTCTGGTGACACTCCACATGGGCAGATTTCACTGGTTCCGATTTTGAGCTTCCTGTACATATGTGTGAGTACTGTGTGAGTGACTATGGTCAACGTAGTCAATTCCTAAATGTTCAATTTGCTGTTCCATCAGTTAGTTCAGGGCACGAAGAAAACGATTATGTCCCTTATTTTCCTGAAATGGAAGAACTTCAAACTAAGTGTAACACAGCCAGTTATCTAGCGTGAACACAATCACAATGTCTCGAAGATGGCTTTAAAAAAGGTTTGGAACTCCGGTCGCCTTCCAGGCACTGGTTGGATCTGTTGTAGAGTTGCTCAAGTTTTTCCTCAGATTTTAGTGATTTGCTTTTTTTTTTATTTTGCTGATGGCTGATCTTCCCCCCTCTCTCTCTCTCGTATGTCAAAATACCAACATTTGCGTCTTTCCACGTGTGGATGCTAATACCACATTCCTTAAGGAAGATCTTTAGGGCGTTTTGATATCGCTTATGTAGATCCCAATTGATATCACCATCCAGTAAAGCGCCCAATGAAAAATTTGTCTCGACATGCCTACATAGATAGAGAGTAAACAGATATACAAGTCTAGCCCATTGTTATTGGCATCTTTTTGCTCTGGCATGGATAATGATCCTCTGTAACAGCTGTAAGATCTCAATTAACATGTCAGTGAATGCCAGTGCCGCCTTTGGAAGACTTTAAGAACAAAAATGGTTACATCACCTCTACAAAACTGAAGGTTTACTGTGCTGCAGTCCTTCCATTACATACATGTGTGTCCTGGACCTCATATTTCCGCTAAATTAAAAACCTAAACTCTATCCACCTACAATGTCTAAGAAAAAAACAGATCACGTACAAAGTGTATAACATATATAAGCCATGTACATATAAGTGTATTACAGCATTTAAAAAAATGATGGATTAAACTAACTGGCTTTATCTCCCACTTACCCAGTAGTACAACAAAACAAGCCAATGTATTCATGATGTAGATCTACTTCGAGTTGAATTGATTTACTAAAGTTAAAGAACGCAAGACACTCACAATGTCTATTTATTAGGTCTCAACATGTAGACTACTAGTGCCAAGGACCGGCTTATCTCAGATAGGAGTTTAACATTGTCAACTTTTTACGTATCAAAATTGATACTGACCTTGGAGATTTAAAAAAAACAAAAAACACTACATTTTAGCTCAATTTCTGAACAAAAAATGCACATGACTTTGTAAACTAAATGCGTTTCATAATGACAAAAATATTGAGTACAAAATTGAGCCTGAAATAGATTTCACTTGCAGCTGTCCTACACAGCACAGTATCAGGCGGAAGAAGTGCTAGATTAAATGTAGTACGAGTCAAGAAAGAATATCATAAATGAATAGAAGTTTTGTTTTGTATTTGTGTCTTTGAAATACTGTGTGACTTCTTGAATGGTTTGAGTGCAAGACAAGACTAAGGGCTACAGACATCCCCCAGCACTTGAAGTCAAAACTAAATCACAGCTTCTTTTGTTTTCTTTCTTTTATTGGACTGCTGTACGCCATGTATATCTAGTCAAGTAAGGAAAATCCACAACGGTTTTGTGCTGTTCGTCTGTCCGTAGAAAGTGCGATATCACCATCACTTGTATCGAGCTCAAAATGAAGCCACGACCTATTATTAAAATTATTTTTAGCTTGAGCATCGGCTCGAAAAAAACATTTTACAAAATTAATTTCAATTTAGCTTGAGGTTTTATCTTGAACAGATTAGTCTTCGGGTAGGTCCTATTCATTACAGAGTTAAATAAATGGACATGTTCAGGACATTTCACCGTCTTCTGAATCTAGAACTATACGCCTATCATTAGAGTAGAATCAGGTCTAGCAGATGTATACATTCAACAGGATTGTTTTTCGGAAAACAAAAAGGGGGGGGGGGTAAACAATTTCCATTTTTGTTTTAAATCTATCACTCATTAGTAATTAAGAGAAAAATAATCGCTCAATAAGCTGTATAAAGGAAGAATTGTCTTTAAATAAAAGCATTTTATACCAAGCTTCTATCAACTCACTCATTGTCTGTCTGGTAAAAAGTTTGTACACGTTATTTCTCCCAAACCAAATCTCGGATCAAGTTGAAATTTTGCTCAATTAGTATTTATGTCTGACAAAACAAGAATCAATAAAACGAAATAACCAATTAGTTAATTCACTATTGGTAATTAATTATTTTGTTTAGTATCGAGGATGGAAAAGAAATTATTCTTGACAGAGGTAATGGTATAAGATAAGTTGAGTTGGTCCCCTTTATACATTGATAACTGAAAATTTGAAACTAACATTACATAACTATAGAATCTTCTATTTTTATAAGCACTTCGCTGTCACAGGGGTTAGTGTATCAGCTTGAGGAGGCCCCCCCCTCCCTTTCCCAACTGGCCCAGTCAAGTGATAGGATCATGGTACATTAAGGACAATAATAGCATGAGTTGATAGAAGCTTTGTAAACAAAAGTTGTTTTTTTTGGTTTATCTTATACGCGTTTGTATAAATTGTTTACATTTGAATTGCGTGCCGTGTAGGTGGCTTTGACTTTTACTATTAGAGCCTACAAGGAGATGGTGCGCAAATGTTTCATTAGGTCTATTGATTCATTAAAACTTGTTTGCAAAGAAATGTTTTAGTGTACTGATGTGAGCCTGTGACGTAAGCAGTGTCAAGTTGTTTTTTTATTTGAAGTCATTCGAAAAATTTTCTTTCATGAATTTCTCAGCCAAAATAAACTTTTACGATAATGAAATATTCGAAACCCAAAATAACAGTCGACCTAGAGTTTTCCCGATGTGGCCAAAAATATGATTTTTTTCTCATTTATATTCATATACCTTGAAATTTTAAAGAAAATCACTGTCATCAATACATGCATACAATATATGCTCATTTTAGAGTAAAGAACTATTACTTATGAGTGTAAGCTTTGTATTTTTACAATACCTCCATTCAAGTCAGAAATTCGTGTAACCTTAAGGAGCTTGGACGCGTACCGCGGATCTCAAAAACTCTCTAACGATTTTTCTAGAATTTTAACGGATGATGTATATAGCTGAGAAAAGAACTACTAGCTCATTGGCCACATGGGGAAAACTCCAGTTTGACCGTTATAATTTTTCAAAGTAAAAAAATAAATAAATGTAAATTTGGCTTGAGAACAATACTTAGATCTAGAGCCCACATCGGATTTAAAAGGACTAACGCGTTCTTAAAAGGACTATCGCGTTCGAGAATTTCCGAATGTAAGGTATTATTGTTTCAAGAGTTAAATACATTAGTGTTCAGGAAAATTTTGCGTATCGTCTTCTACGTCCAGATTTAAAGGTCTATTATTGAAATTATTCAATAATAATAAAAAAAAAGACGTAGTCAGCCGTTGTGTAGCGATATTATACGATAACTGAGTAAATTACGAGATGCTCCAAGTTTATTGAAAGATTATCGAAGCTCTGCTTATATTTTGTACGTAAATCAAATAGAGATGACATCTAGATCTAGAATGTTGATCAGGACCTAGACTAGTTCTTAAATCCGAAGTCTAGGTCTAGTGTTAGATATAGATTCCATATACTGAACATACTCATACAAAATGGCACATTCCCTGTTGGTCGAATTGGTAACATTATTCATTCAAGCAGCTTACATTGTCAAAATCACTGGTTTCGATACCTCGTTTGAAGCAAATATTTGTTAGAATAATTTTTCTAGATTTATAGAGTTGTTTATTGGTTGTATTGTCTTTTAAAAAAATGTATTTTTAAAAAATGCTTTTTCTAGTTTTAAAGTATTTTTTTGTTCTATTTTTCTTGTTCACTTCTGAAAACGAAACCTTTGGAAGTTTCCATGAAATCTGGATGTTTACAAACACATGCAACAGGAACTTGAGTTGACAAGCATTTTGTTGTTTCTGAACAAACATGTAACACATGTCAAACCAAGGTTTTCAAAAAACAACAACTCAAAAATACAATTCCTTTCTATGTCAGAGATTGTTTAGAGTTTGCCTTCATCAGGTTGATATAAACCTCCTCTTTCTAAATGATACATTTTGTAAAAGTCTTTTAAATGTTTTCAAACTAACACTATATTTGACCTGTCTACACTTGACCTGTCCAGACTTGACCTGTCCAGACTTGACCTGTCCAGATAAAAAGAATCTGTTGTACAATGAAAAATGAATGTGTTTTTTTTTACGACTGACCTATTGACCTATTGACCTATTGACCTTTTGCCTTTGCTTCTAAGTTTATTAAACAAATATAAAAAAAACAACAGAAAAAACTTAAAAAAAAAAAAGAAGTTTCTTGTCAATGATGTGTTGAATGATGTTGTGTTGAAGGATGTTGTTGTGTTGAATGATGTTGTGTTGAAGGATGTTGTGTTGATTAATGTTGTGTTGAATGGAAGAACTCGATCCAATGGAATATAAAAACTTCTTGGATTGAATTCTCAGAGACTGAAAAGAAAAATTCAAACTTTCCTGCCATCAGAGCTACACAGAGATCCCACCATTGAGGGGAAGTCTAGAGAGACATCATCGCTAGTTCTGAACAACCTTCAACAACTTCACGTGGGGGAGTCATTGTATGAGATGTGGGGGGGGGGGAATAGCTGTCACTTTGTCTGTACTTAGTTCTTCCAGTCTTACAGGGACTCCAATGGCCTTTATAACGAAGATTTAACATAGATTCTAATTGTACTAATAAAGTAGTTTGTTTAGTCTACATGTATCTTACAAGTTTAATTTAGCACTTTAGCTGATAAATTGCTTCTAAAACATGTTATATTACTCCTTCATATGGTATCTATTTGTGATCTCAGAAATGACAATGACAATGACAACTTGACCTACTCATAACAAACTAGTATCATCTTTCCCTTCTCATTCCTGGGTGGACAAGTTTTAATCCCAAAATTGGAAGTGGACACCAGTTGCAGTGAACAACAGTTGCAGTAAACACCAGTTGTAGTAAACACCAGTTGCAGTGGACACCAGTTGCAGTGGACACCATTTACATTAGACACTAGTTGCTGTGAACACCAGTTGTAGCGGACACCATTTGCAATGGACACTAGTTGCAGTATATACCAGTTGCAGTGGACACCAGTTGCAATGGACAATAGTTTCAGTAAACACCAGTTGTAGTAGACACCAGTTGCAATGGACACCATTTGCAGTGAACACCAGTTGCAATGGACACCATTTGCAGTGAACACCAGTTGTAGTGGACACCAGTTGCAGTAAACACCAGTTGTAGTAAACACCAGTTGTAGTAGACACTAATTGTAGTGGACACCAGTTGTAGTGAACAATAATTGCAGTAGACACCAGTTGTAGTAGACACCAGTTAAAGTGGGCACCATTTGCATTAGACACTAGTTGTAGCGGACACCAATTGCAATGGACACTAGTTGCAGTATATACCAGTTGTAGTGAACACCAGTTGCAATGGACAATAGTTTCAGTAAACACCAGTTGTAGTAGACACCAGTTGCAATGGACACCATTTGCAGTGAACACCAGTTGTAGTGGACACCAGTTGCAGTAAACACCAGTTGTAGTAAACACCAGTTGTAGTAGACACTAATTGTAGTGGACACCAGTTGCAGTGAACAATAGTTGCAGTAGACACCAGTTGTAGTAGACACCAGTTAAAGTGGGCACCATTTGCATTAGACACCAGTTGCAGTGGACACCAGTTGCAGTGGACACCAGTTGTAGTGGACACCAGTTGCAGTGAACACCAGTTGTAGTGAACACCAGTTGCAGTGGACACCAGTTGCAGTGGACACCAGTGGCAAAGGACACCAGTTGCAGTAGACACCAGTGGCAAAGGACACCAGTTGCAGTAGACACCAGTTGCAGTGGACACCAGTTGCAGTGGACACCAGTTGCAGTGGACACCAGTTGCAGTAGACACCAGTTGTAGTGGACACCAGTTGCAGTGGACACCAGTGGCAAAGGACACCAGTTGTAGTGGACACCAGTTGCAGTAGACACCAGTTGTAGTGGACACCAGTTGCAGTAGACACAAGTTGTAGTGGACACCAGTTGCAGTGGACACCAGTTGCAGTAGACACCAGTTACAGTGGACACCAGTTGCAGTAGACACCAGTTGCAGTAGACACCAGTTGCAGTGGACACCAGTTGCAGTAGACACCAGTTGTAGTGGACACCAGTTGCAGTGGACACCAGTTGTAGTGGACACCAGTTGCAGTGGACACCAGTTGTAGTGGACACCAGTTGCAGTGGACACCAGTTGTAGTGGACACCAGTTGCTGTGAACACCAGTTGTAGTAAACACCAGTTGCAGTAGACACCAGTTGTAGTGGACACCAGTTGCAGTGGACACCAGTTGCAGTGGACACCAGTGGCAAAGGACACCAGTTGCAGTGGACACCAGTTGTAGTGGACACCAGTGGCAAAGGACACAGTTGCAGTGGACACCAGTGGCAAAGGACACCAGTTGCAGTGGACACCAGTTGTAGTGGACACCAGTTGCAGTGGACACCAGTTGTAGTGGACACCAGTGGCAAAGGACACCAGTTGCAGTAGACACCAGTGGCAAAGGACACCAGTTGCAGTAGACACCAGTTGCAGTGGACACCAGTTGCAGTGGACACCAGTTGTAGTGGACACCAGTTGTAGTGGACACCAGTTGCAGTGGACACCAGTTGTAGTGGACACCAGTTGCAGTGGACACCAGTTGTAGTGGACACCAGTTGCAGTGGACACCAGTTGTAGTGGACACCAGTTGCAGTGAACACCAGTTGTAGTAAACACCAGTTGCAGTAGACACCAGTTGTAGTGGACACCAGTTGCAGTGGACACCAGTTGCAGTGGACACCAGTGGCAAAGGACACCAGTTGCAGTGGACACCAGTTGTAGTGGACACCAGTGGCAAAGGACACCAGTTGCAGTGGACACCAGTGGCAAAGGACACCAGTTGCAGTGGACACCAGTTGTAGTGGACACCAGTTGCAGTGGACACCAGTTGTAGTGGACACCAGTGGCAAAGGACACCAGTTGCAGTGGACACCAGTTGCAGTGGACACCAGTTGCAGTGAACACCAGTAGCAGTGAACAACAATTGTAGTAGACACCAGTTGTAGTGGACACCAGTTGTAGTAGACACAAGTTGTAGTAGACACCAGTTGCAGTGAACAACAATTGTAGTAGACACCAGATGTAGTGGATACCAGTTGTAGTAGACACAAGTTGTAGTAGACACCAGTTGTAGTAGACACCATTTATAGTAGACGCCAGTTGTAGTAGACACCAGTGGCAATGGACACAAGTGGCAAAGGACACCAGTTGCAGTGGACACCAGTTGCAGTGAACATCAGTAGCAGTGAACAACAATTGTAGTTGACACCAGTTGTAGTGGACACCAGTTGTAGTAGACACAAGTTGTAGTAGACACCAGTTGTAGTAGACACCATATATAGTAGACACCAGTTGTAGTAGACACCAGTTGCAGTGGACACCAGTTGCAGTGGACACCAGTTGCAGTGGACACCAATTGCAGTGAACAACAGTTGCAGTAAACAACAGTTGTAGTAGACACCAGTTGTAGTGGACACAGTTGCAGTAAACACCAGTTGTAGTAGACACCAATTGCAGTGAACAACAGTTGTAGTAAACACCAGTTTTAGTAGACACCATTTGTAGTAGACACTAGTTGCAGTGGACACCAGTTGCAGTGGACATTAGTTGTAATGGACACCAGTTGCAGTAGACACCAGTTGTAGTAGACACCAGTTGTAGTGGACATTAGTTGTAATGGACACCAGTTGCAGTAGACACCAGTTGCAGTAGACACCAGTTGTAGTAGACACCAGTGGCAATGGACACCAGTGGCAAAGGACACCAGTTGCAGTGGACACCAGTTGCAGTGAACATCAGTAGCAGTGAACAACAATTGTAGTTGACACCAGTTGTAGTGGACACCAGTTGTAGTAGACACAAGTTGTAGTAGACACCAGTTGTAGTAGACACCATATATAGTAGACACCAGTTGTAGTGGACACAGTTGCAGTAAACACCAGTTGTAGTAGACACCAATTGCAGTGAACAACAGTTGTAGTAAACACCAGTTGTAGTAGACACCATTTGTAGTAGACACCAGTTGCAATGAACACCAGATGCAGTGGACACCAGTTGCAGTAGACACCAGTTGTAGTGGACACCAGTTGCAGTAGACACCAGTTGTAGTGGACACCAGTTGCAGTGGACACCAGTTGCAGTAGACAAAAGTTGCAGTGGACACCAGTTGCAGTAGACACCAGTTGCAGTAGACACCAGTTGCAGTGGACACCAGTTGCAGTAGACACCAGTTGTAGTAGACACCATATATAGTAGACACCAGTTGTAGTAGACACCAGTTGCAGTGGACACCAGTTGCAGTGGACACCAGTTGCAGTGAACAAAAGTTGCAGTAAACAACAGTTGTAGTAGACACCAGTTGTAGTGGACACAGTTGCAGTAAACACCAGTTGTAGTAGACACTAATTGCAGTGAACAACAGTTGTAGTAAACACCAGTTGTAGTAGACACCATTTGTAGTAGACACCAGTTGCAATGAACACCAGATGCAGTGGACACCAGTTGCAGTAGACACCAGTTGTAGTGGACACCAGTTGCAGTAGACACCAGTTGTAGTGGACACCAGTTGCAGTGGACACCAGTTGCAGTAGACAAAAGTTGCAGTGGACACCAGTTGCAGTAGACACCAGTTGCAGTAGACACCAGTTGCAGTGGACACCAGTTGCAGTAGACACCAGTTGTAGTGGACACCAGTTGCAGTGGACACCAGTTGTAGTGGACACCAGTTGCAGTGGACACCAGTTGTAGTGGACACCAGTTGCAGTGGACACCAGTTGTAGTGGACACCAGTTGCAGTGGACACCAGTTGTAGTGGACACCAGTTGCAGTGAACACCAGTTGTAGTAAACACCAGTTGCAGTAGACACCAGTTGTAGTGGACACCAGTTGCAGTGGACACCAGTTGCAGTGGACACCAGTGGCAAAGGACACCAGTTGCTGTGGACACCAATTGTAGTGGACACCAGTGGCAAAGGACACCAGTTGCAGTGGACACCAGTGGCAAAGGACACCAGTTGCAGTGGACACCAGTTGTAGTGGACACCAGTTGCAGTGGACACCAGTTGTAGTGGACACCAGTGGCAAAGGACACCAGTTGCAGTAGACACCAGTGGCAAAGGACACCAGTTGCAGTAGACACCAGTTGCAGTGGACACCAGTTGCAGTGGACACCAGTTGCAGTGAACACCAGTTGCAGTAGACACCAGTTGTAGTGGACACCAGTTGCAGTGGACACCAGTGGCAAAGGACACCAGTTGTAGTGGACACCAGTTGCAGTAGACACCAGTTGTAGTGGACACCAGTTGCAGTAGACACCAGTTGTAGTGGACACCAGTTGCAGTGGACACCAGTTGCAGTAGACACCAGTTGCAGTGGACACCAGTTGCAGTAGACACCAGTTGCAGTAGACACCAGTTGCAGTGGACACCAGTTGCAGTAGACACCAGTTGTAGTGGACACCAGTTGCAGTGGACACCAGTTGTAGTGGACACCAGTTGCAGTGGACACCAGTTGTAGTGGATACCAGTTGCAGTGGACACCAGTTGTAGTGGACACCAGTTGCAGTGGACACCAGTTGTAGTGGACACCAGTTGCAGTGAACACCAGTTGTAGTAAACACCAGTTGCAGTAGACACCAGTTGTAGTGGACACCAGTTGCAGTGGACACCAGTGGCAAAGGACACCAGTTGCAGTGGACACCAGTTGCAGTGAACATCAGTAGCAGTGAACAACAATTGTAGTTGACACCAGTTGTAGTGGACACCAGTTGTAGTAGACACAAGTTGTAGTAGACACCAGTTGTAGTAGACACCATATATAGTAGACACCAGTTGTAGTAGACACCAGTTGCAGTGGACACCAGTTGCAGTGGACACCAGTTGCAGTGAACAACAGTTGCAGTAAACAACAGTTGTAGTAGACACCAGTTGTAGTGGACACAGTTGCAGTAAACACCAGTTGTAGTAGACACCAATTGCAGTGAACAACAGTTGTAGTAAACACCAGTTGTAGTAGACACCATTTGTAGTAGACACCAGTTGCAGTGAACACCAGATGCAGTGGACACCAGTTGCAGTAGACACCAGATGTAGTGGACACAGTTGCAGTGGACACCAGTTGCAGTGGACACCAATTGCAGTGAACACCAGTTGCATCAAACACCAGTTGTAGTAGACACCAGTTGTAGTGGACACCAGTTGTAGTAGACACCAGTTGTAGTGGACACCAGTTGTAGTGGACACCAGTTGTAGTGGACACCAGTTGTAGTAGACACCAGTTGTAGTGGACACCAGTTGCTGTGGACACCAGTTGTAGTGGACACCAGTTGTAGTAGACACCAGTTGTAGTAGACACCAGTTGTAGTGGACACCAGTTGTAGTAGACACCAGTTGTAGTGGACACCAGTTGTAGTGGACACCAGTGGCAATGGACACCAGTTGCATCAAACACCAGTTGTAGTAGACACCAGTTGTAGTGGACACCAGTTGTAGTAGACACCAGTTGTAGTGGACACCAGTTGCTGTGGACACCAGTTGTAGTGGACACCAGTTGTAGTAGACACCAGTTGTAGTGGACACCAGTTGTAGTAGACACCAGTTGTAGTGGACACCAGTTGTAGTAGACACCAGTTGTAGTGGACACCAGTTGTAGTAGACACCAGTTGTAGTGGACACCAGTTGTAGTAGACACCAGTTGTAGTGGACACCAGTTGTAGTAGACACCAGTTGTAGTGGACACCAGTTGTAGTAGACACCAGTTGTAGTAGACACCAGTTGTAGTAGACACCAGTTGTAGTAGACACCAGTTGTAGTGGACACCAGTTGTAGTAGACACCAGTTGTAGTGGACACCAGTTGTAGTAGACACCAGTTGCAGTGGGCACCAGTTGCAGTTGACACCAGTTTAGAAGAGGCTGCAAGTGTTGTCCGGCACTGATCTTGTGACAGTCGCTCGATTATCCTAAGGAAGAAATAGTACAGTACTATATATGTATAACTTTATTTTGTTTTCTTGGACACTTAACAAATAATATGCATATGACAGATGGACAGACGAATGGAGGAACAGACAGACAAACAGAACACACAAAACTAATATCGGGTTTATGAACTGTTACAGAGAGAACTACCTAATACAAACACATACACACGTGGAAATGTTTATCAGAAATGTAAACAGTAAACAAATGTAAATCTAAAAGTTAAACAAGTAAAATAATTTTAAAAATATATTTTAAAAAAAGCTTATATGAAAGTGACAATGCATCTATTATTTTGAATCTATCATGTTATTCGTTTTTAATAGATCTACACTAACAATAATACATTAGTGCGATTGGAAATAATTATATTTATTGTTTTAGCTTTCATGCTTGTGTGTACCAGTTGGGAAAGGGGGATATCTGAAAGAATTGGGAAGGGGGGGGAGATATAAGAAAGAATTGGGAAGGGGGGGGATATCTGAAAGAATTGGGAAAGGGGGGGGGAGATATAAGAAAGAATTGGGAAGGGGGGATATCTGAAAGAATTGGGAAGGGGGGATATCTGAAAGAATTGGGAAGGGGGGATATCTGAAAGAATTGGGAAGGGGGGATATCTGAAAGAATTGGGAAGGGGGGATATCTGAAAGAATTGGGAAGGGGGGATATCTGAAAGAATTGGGAAGGGGGGAGATATAAGAAAGAATTGGGAAGGGGGGATATCTGAAAGAATTGGGAAGGGGGGATATCTGAAAGAATTGGGAAGGGGGGATATCTGAAAGAATTGGGAAGGGGGGGATATCTGAAAGAATTGGGAAGGGGGGATATCTGAAAGAATTGGGAAGGGGGGGATATCTGAAAGAATTGGGAAAGGGGGGATATCTGAAAGAATTGGGAAAGGGGGGGAGATATAAGAAAGAATTGGGAAGGGGGGGATATCTGAAAGAATTGGGAAGGGGGGATATCTGAAAGAATTGGGAAGGGGGGATATCTGAAAGAATTGGGAAGGGGGGATATCTGAAAGAATTGGGAAGGGGGGATATCTGAAAGAATTGGGAAGGGGGGATATCTGAAAGAATTGGGAAGGGGGGATATCTGAAAGAATTGGGAAGGGGGGAGATATAAGAAAGAATTGGGAAGGGGGGATATCTGAAAGAATTGGGAAGGGGGGGGATATCTGAAAGAATTGGGAAGGGGGGATATCTGAAAGAATTGGGAAGGGGGGGATATCTGAAAGAATTGGGAAGGGGGGGATATCTGAAAGAATTGGGAAGGGGGGGATATCTGAAAGAATTGGGAAGGGGGGGATATCTGAAAGAATTGGGAAGGGGGGATATCTGAAAGAATTGGGAAGGGGGGGATATCTGAAAGAATTGGGAAGGGGGGATATCTGAAAGAATTGGGAAGGGGGGGATATCTGAAAGAATTGGGAAGGGGGGATATCTGAAAGAATTGGGAAGGGGGGATATCTGAAAGAATTGGGAAGGGGGGAGATATAAGAAAGAATTGGGAAGGGGGGATATCTGAAAGAATTGGGAAGGGGGGGATATCTGAAAGAATTGGGAAGGGGGGATATCTAAAAGAATTGGGAAGGGGGGAGATATAAGAAAGAATTGGGAAGGGGGGATATCTGAAAGAATTGGGAAGGGGGGGGATATCTGAAAGAATTGGGAAGGGGGGATATCTGAAAGAATTGGGAAGGGGGGGATATCTGAAAGAATTGGGAAGGGGGGGATATCTGAAAGAATTGGGAAGTGGGGATATCTGAAAGAATTGGGAAGGGGGGATATCTGAAAGAATTGGGAAGGGGGGATATCTGAAAGAATTGGGAAGGGGGGATATCTGAAAGAATTGGGAAGGGGGGATATCTGAAAGAATTGGGAAGGGGGGAGATATAAGAAAGAATTGGGAAGGGGGGATATCTGAAAGAATTGGGAAGGGGGGGATATCTGAAAGAATTGGGAAGGGGGGATATCTGAAAGAATTGGGAAGGGGGGGATATCTGAAAGAATTGGGAAGGGGGGATATCTGAAAGAATTGGGAAGGGGGGGATATCTGAAAGAATTGGGAAGGGGGGGATATCTGAAAGAATTGGGAAGGGGGGATATCTGAAAGAATTGGGAAGGGGGGGATATCTGAAAGAATTGGGAAGGGGGGATATCTGAAAGAATTGGGAAGGGGGGGATATCTGAAAGAATTGGGAAGGGGGGGATATCTGAAAGAATTGGGAAGGGGGGGATATCTGAAAGAATTGGGAAGGGGGGATATCTGAAAGAATTGGGAAGGGGGGAAATCTGAAAGAATTGGGAAGGGGGGGATATCTGAAAGAATTGGGAAGGGGGGATATCTGAAAGAATTGGGAAGGGGGGATATCTGAAAGAATTGGGAAGGGGGATATCTGAAAGAATTGGGAAGGGGGGATATCTGAAAGAATTGGGAAGGGGGGGGATATCTGAAAGAATTGGGAAGGGGGGATATCTGAAAGAATTGGGAAGGGGGGGTATCTGAAAGAATTGGGAAGGGGGGATATCTGAAAGAATTGGGAAGGGGGGATATCTGAAAGAATTGGGAAGGGGGGATATCTGAAAGAATTGGGAAGGGGGGATATCTGAAAGAATTGGGAAAGGGGGGGAGATATAAGAAAGAATTGGGAAGGGGGGGATATCTGAAAGAATTGGGAAGGGGGGATATCTGAAAGAATTGGGAAGGGGGGATATCTGAAAGAATTGGGAAGGGGGATATCTGAAAGAATTGGGAAGGGGGGATATCTGAAAGAATTGGGAAGGGGGGATATCTGAAAGAATTGGGAAGGGGGGAGATATAAGAAAGAATTGGGAAGGGGGGATATCTGAAAGAATTGGGAATGGGGGGATATCTGAAAGAATTGGGAAGGGGGGATATCTGAAAGAATTGGGAAGGGGGGGATATCTGAAAGAATTGGGAAGGGGGGGGGATATCTGAAAGAATTGGGAAGGGGGGGATATCTGAAAGAATTGGGAAGGGGGGATATCTGAAAGAATTGGGAAGGGGGGGATATCTGAAAGAATTGGGAAGGGGGGATATCTGAAAGAATTGGGAAGGGGGGGATATCTGAAAGAATTGGGAAGGGGGGGATATCTGAAAGAATTGGGAAGGGGGGGATATCTGAAAGAATTGGGAAGGGGGGATATCTGAAAGAATTGGGAAGGGGGGATATCTGAAAGAATTGGGAAGGGGGGGATATCTGAAAGAATTGGGAAGGGGGGATATCTGAAAGAATTGGGAAGGGGGGATATCTGAAAGAATTGGGAAGGGGGGATATCTGAAAGAATTGGGAAGGGGGGATATCTGAAAGAATTGGGAAGGGGGGGATATCTGAAAGAATTGGGAAGGGGGGATATCTGAAAGAATTGGGAAGGGGGGATATCTGAAAGAATTGGGAAGGGGGGATATCTGAAAGAATTGGGAAGGGGGGATATCTGAAAGAATTGGGAAGGGGGGATATCTGAAAGAATTGGGAAGGGGGGATATCTGAAAGAATTGGGAAGGGGGGAGATATAAGAAAGAATTGGGAAGGGGGGATATCTGAAAGAATTGGGAAGGGGGGGATATCTGAAAGAATTGGGAAGGGGGGATATCTGAAAGAATTGGGAAGGGGGGGATATCTGAAAGAATTGGGAAGGGGGGATATCTGAAAGAATTGGGAAGGGGGGGATATCTGAAAGAATTTGGAAAGGGGGGATATCTGAAAGAATTGGGAAGGGGGGATATCTGAAATAATTGGGAAGGGGGGATATCTGAAAGAATTTGGAAGGGGGGATATCTGAAAGAATTGGGAAGGGGGGATATCTGAAAGAATTGGGAAGGGGGGATATCTGAAAGAATTGGGAAGGGGGGAGATATAAGAAAGAATTGAGAAGGGGGGATATCTGAAAGAATTGGGAAGGGGGGATATCTGAAAGAATTGGGAAGGGGGGATATCTGAAAGAATTGGGAAGGGGGGGATATCTGAAAGAATTGGGAAGGGGGGGATATCTGAAAGAATTGGGAAGGGGGGGATATCTGAAAGAATTGGGAAGGGGGGATATCTGAAAGAATTGGGAAGGGGGGGATATCTGAAAGAATTGGGAAGGGGGGATATCTGAAAGAATTGGGAAGGGGGGGATATCTGAAAGAATTGGGAAGGGGGGGATATCTGAAAGAATTGGGAAGGGGGGGATATCTGAAAGAATTGGGAAGGGGGGATATCTGAAAGAATTGGGAAGGGGGGATATCTGAAAGAATTGGGAAGGGGGGGATGTCTGAAAGAATTGGGAAGGGGGGATATCTGAAAGAATTGGGAAGGGGGGATATCTGAAAGAATTGGGAAGGGGGGATATCTGAAAGAATTGGGAAGGGGGGAAATCTGAAAGAATTGGGAAGGGGGGAGATATAAGAAAGAATTGGGAAGGGGGGGATATCTGAAAGAATTGGGAAGGGGGGATATCTGAAAGAATTGGGAAGGGGGGATATCTGAAAGAATTGGGAAGGGGGGATATCTGAAAGAATTGGGAAGGGGGGATATCTGAAAGAATTGGGAAGGGGAGATATCTGAAAAAATTGGGAAAGGGGGGTATCTGAAAGAATTGGGAAGGAAGGATATCTGAAAGAAGGTTTCCGTGATGCTTTTTCAAAAGTAATTTTAAAACCACAAAAAAAAAATACTTTAAAAAAATTATATTAAAAGTATGAATTAGTTTAGATCAGTCTTGTAATTAAATTTGCAACAGATCTAGACTGATAATGATAAATATGTGCGATTATAAATATTTTTAACAATGTTTTTGTTTAGCACAATTTCATACTTTTAGCGTTCTCAAATACGTTATGATCCTATCACTTGTCCGGACCAATAGAAAAAAAGGTGGGGTAGCCAGAACGGGGTATCTGGGGGATCACTTTTAAATGTATTTATAAAATAAAAGAAAGTGAACGACCTGAATTCGTGTGCCTGCTCAGGCTTCTCAAGCGAAGAGTCTTTGAACATGCAAGATTGTCAAGTGCTGCTTTTTCATGTTTGTGTTCATTAAGACTCAAACTACGACCTGTAAGGGGGACTAATTCAGCTTGTACCACCACTTCAGTCATCTACAATTTATTTCCCTTGTTCGAGATACCAAGCTTACACCATTTCAGTCAAGTACAATTTATTTCCCTTGCTCGAGATACCAAACAAAATAATTAAAAACAAATAGTTAATGAACTAATTGGTTAACGTTTTCTAAATTTATTCTTGTGTTGTTATGTAAAAGAAATTAGTTGTGCGAAATTTCAGCTTGATCCAAGATTTGATGAGGAGAAAAAAAAAGTGTCCACACTTTTGACCAGACAGACAGACAGACAGACAGACTGACTGAGTTGATAGAAGCTTTGTTAAAATGTGGCTCCAGTCTGAATTAGAACTAGAACCTCCACGATGGAAGGCCAAGTTATTTGCCACTGAGATATTTAAGTACTTATAATAAATGAAGTTTTTATAGTCTTAGTGTTAGTTAATTATTTTTTTAGCGAACGATCTAATTCTCTACACAAGAGTTATCTCCTCTAAGCTAAGTACATTTTCTGTATTTGTTGTCATCGACAATGTGTCTAGTTTCAACTTGATCTGCGAATGTGAAATGAGAAAAATCACGTGTTCAAGATTCCACCCAGAACTACAGACGGAGTGAGTAGAGACACATGTTTCAACTCCGAATGGAATGTACTTTAGACAAATAGCTGAAACAGGACTCTTAACAAACAACAGCAGCAGGACATCTTGGCTGGACACGTGAATGGCGTAAGAGAGAACCTGACACCTGACCACTGCCCACCAAGAGATCGGGGATATCTCCATTTAAAAAAAAACGTAATTCTAATGATACTATTCAAGATTCAAAGTAGGCCTCAATAGATATGTGTGTGTGTGTGTGTGTTAGCTTATCGTCTCAATAGATATAAGTGTGTGTGTGTGTGTTAGCTAATCGTCTCAATAGAGTACGAGGCAGATATGTGTGTGTGTGTGTTTTAGCTAATCGTCTCAATAGAGTACGAGGCAGATATATGTGTGTGTGTGTGTTTTAGCTAATCGTCTCAATAGAGTACGAGGCAGATATATATGTGTGTGTGTGTTTTAGCTAATAGTCTCAATAGAGTACGAGGCAGATATATGTGTGTGTGTGTGTTTTAGCTAATTGTCTCAATAGAGTACGAGGCAGATATATGTGTGTGTGTGTTTTAGCTAATAGTCTCAATAGAGTACGAGGCAGATATATGTGTGTGTGTGTTTTAGCTAATCGTCTCAATAGAGTACGAGGCAGATATGTGTGTGTGTGTGTGTTTTAGCTAATCGTCTCAATAGAGTACTAGGCAGATATATATGTGTGTGTGTGTTTTAGCTAATTGTCTCAATAGAGTACGAGGCAGATATATGTGTGTGTGTGTTTTAGCTAATAGTCTCAATAGAGTACAAGGCAGATATATATGTGTGTGTGTGTTTTAGCTAATCGTCTCAATAGAGTACGTGGCAGATATATATGTGTGTGTGTGTTTTAGCTAATTGTCTCAATAGAGTACGAGGCAGATATATATGTGTGTGTGTGTTTTAGCTAATTGTCTCAATAGAGTACGAGGCAGATATATATGTGTGTGTGTGTTTTAGCTAATTGTCTCAATAGAGTACTAGGCAGATATATATGTGTGTGTGTGTTAGCTAATTGTCTCAATAGAGTACGAGGCAGATATATATGTGTGTGTTAGCTAATAGTCTCAATAGAGTACTAGGCAGATATATATGTGTGTGTGTTTTAGCTAATTGTCTCAATAGAGTACTAGGCAGATATATATGTGTGTGTGTGTTAGCTAATTGTCTCAATAGAGTACGAGGCAGATATATATGTGTGTGTGTGTTTTAGCTAATTGTCTCAATAGAGTACTAGGCAGATATATATGTGTGTGTGTGTTAGCTAATTGTCTCAATAGAGTACGAGGCAGATATATATGTGTGTGTTAGCTAATTGTCTCAATAGAGTACGAGGCAGATATATCTGTGTGTGTGTTTTAGCTAATAGTCTCAATAGAGTACGAGGCAGATAAATGTGTGTGTGTGTGTGTTTTAGCTAATCGTCTCAATAGAGTACGAGGCAGATATATGTGTGTGTGTGTTTTAGCTAATCGTCTCAATAGAGTACGAGGCAGATATATCTGTGTGTGTGTTTTAGCTAATTGTCTCAATAGAGTACGAGGCAGATATATGTGTGTGTGTGTGTTTTAGCTAATTGTCTCAATAGAGTACGAGGCAGATAAATGTGTGTGTGTGTGTGTTTTAGCTAATCGTCTCAATAGAGTACGAGGCAGATATATGTGTGTGTGTGTTTTAGCTAATCGTCTCAATAGAGTACGAGGCAGATAAATGTGTGTGTGTGTGTGTTTTAGCTAATAGTCTCAATAGAGTACGAGGCAGATATATGTGTGTGTGTGTGTTTTAGCTAATAGTCTCAATAGAGTACGAGGCAGATATATCTGTGTGTGTGTTTTAGCTAATCGTCTCAATAGAGTACGAGGCAGATATATGTGTGTGTGTGTGTTTTAGCTAATTGTCTCAATAGAGTACGAGGCAGATAAATGTGTGTGTGTGTGTGTTTTAGCTAATCGTCTCAATAGAGTACGAGGCAGATATATGTGTGTGTGTGTTTTAGCTAATCGTCTCAATAGAGTACGAGGCAGATAAATGTGTGTGTGTGTGTGTTTTAGCTAATAGTCTCAATAGAGTACGAGGCAGATATATGTGTGTGTGTGTGTTTTAGCTAATAGTCTCAATAGAGTACGAGGCAGATAAATGTGTGTGTGTGTGTGTTTTAGCTAATCGTCTCAATAGAGTACGAGGCAGATAAATGTGTGTGTGTGTTTTAGCTAATTGTCTCAATAAAGTACGAGGCAGATATATGTGTGTGTGTGTTTTAGCTAATCGTCTCAATAGAGTACGAGGCAGATAAATGTGTGTGTGTGTGTGTTTTAGCTAATAGTCTTAATAGAGTACGAGGCAGATATATGTGTGTGTGTGTGTTTTAGCTAATAGTCTCAATAGAGTACGAGGCAGATAAATGTGTGTGTGTGTGTGTTTTAGCTAATAGTCTCAATAGAGTACGAGGCAGATATATGTGTGTGTGTGTTTTAGCTAATTGTCTCAATAAAGTACGAGGCAGATATATGTGTGTGTGTGTGTGTTAGCTAATTGTCTCAATAGAGTACGAGGCAGATATATGTGTGTGTGTGTGTTAGCTAATAGTCTCAATAGAGTACGAGGCAGATATATATGTGTGTGTGTGTGTGTTAGCTAATCGTCTCAATAGAGTACGAGGCAGATATGTGTGTGTGTGTTAGCTAATCGTCCCAATAGAGTACGAGGCAGATATATGTGTGTGTGTGTTTTAGCTAATAGTCTCAATAGAGTACGAGGCAGATATATATGTGTGTGTGTGTGTGTTAGCTAATTGTCTCAATAGAGTACGAGGCAGATATATATGTGTGTGTGTGTTTTAGCTAATAGTCTCAATAGAGTACGAGGCAGATATATGTGTGTGTGTGTGTTTTAGCTAATAGTCTCAATAGAGTACGAGGCAGATATATGTGTGTGTGTGTGTGTTAGCTAATCGTCTCAATAGAGTACGAGGCAGATAAATGTGTGTGTGTGTGTTAGCTAATTGTCTCAATAGAGTACGAGGCAGATATATGTGTGTGTGTGTGTTAGCTAATTGTCTCAATAGAGTACGAGGCAGATATATGTGTGGGTGTGTGTGTGTTAGCTAATTGTCTCAATAGAGTACGAGGCAGATATATGTGTGTGTGTGTGTTAGCTAATTGTCTCAATAGAGTACGAGGCAGATATATGTGTGTGTGTGTTTTAGCTAATCGTCTCAATAGAGTACGAGGCAGATATATGTGTGTGTGTGTGTTTTATCTAATAGTCTCAATAGAGTACGAGGCAGATATATGTGTGTGTGTGTTTTAGCTAATTGTCTCAATAGAGTACGAGGCAGATAAATGTGTGTGTGTGTTTTAGCTAATAGTCTCAATAGAGTACGAGGCAGATATATGTGTGTGTGTGTTTTAGCTAATAGTCTCAATAGAGTACGAGGCAGATATATGTGTGTGTGTGTGTGTGTTAGCTAATTGTCTCAATAGAGTACGAGGCAGATATATGTGTGTGTGTGTTTTAGCTAATCGTCTCAATAGAGTACGAGGCAGATATATGTGTGTGTGTGTTTTAGCTAATCGTCTCAATAGAGTACGAGGCAGATATATGTGTGTGTGTGTTTTAGCTAATAGTCTCAATAGAGTACGAGGCAGATATGTGTGTGTGTGTGTTAGCTAATTGTCTCAATAGAGTACGAGGCAGATATATGTGTGTGTGTGTTTTAGCTAATCGTCTCAATAGAGTACGAGGCAGATATATGTGTGTGTGTGTGTTTTAGCTAATAGTCTCAATAGAGTACGAGGCAGATATATGTGTGTGTGTGTTTTAGCTAATTGTCTCAATAGAGTACGAGGCAGATAAATGTGTGTGTGTGTGTGTTTTAGCTAATAGTCTCAATAGAGTACGAGGCAGATATATGTGTGTGTGTGTTTTAGCTAATAGTCTCAATAGAGTACGAGGCAGATATATGTGTGTGTGTGTGTGTGTTAGCTAATTGTCTCAATAGAGTACGAGGCAGATATATGTGTGTGTGTGTTTTAGCTAATCGTCTCAATAGAGTACGAGGCAGATATATGTGTGTGTGTGTTTTAGCTAATCGTCTCAATAGAGTACGAGGCAGATATATGTGTGTGTGTGTTTTAGCTAATAGTCTCAATATAGTACGAGGCAGATATGTGTGTGTGTGTTTTAGCTAATAGTCTCAATAGAGTACGAGGCAGATATATCTGTGTGTGTGTTTTAGCTAATTGTCTCAATAGAGTACGAGGCAGATAAATGTGTGTGTGTGTGTGTTTTAGCTAATAGTCTCAATAGAGTACGAGGCAGATATATGTGTGTGTGTGTTTTAGCTAATAGTCTCAATAGATTACGAGGCAGATATGTGTGTGTGTGTTTTAGCTAATCGTCTCAATAGAGTACCAGGCAGATAAATGTGTGTGTGTGTGTGTTTTAGCTAATCGTCTTAATAGAGTACGAGGCAGATATATGTGTGTGTGTGTGTTAGCTAATTGTCTCAATAGAGTACGAGGCAGATATATGTGTGTGTGTGTGTGTTAGCTAATTGTCTCAATAGAGTACGAGGCAGATATGTGTGTGTGTGTTTTAGCTAATAGTCTCAATAGAGTACGAGGCAGATATATGTGTGTGTGTGTGTGTGTGTTAGCTAATTGTCTCAATAGAGTACGAGGCAGATATATGTGTGTGTGTGTTTTAGCTAATAGTCTCAATAGAGTACGAGGCAGATATATGTGTGTGTGTTAGTGTGTTTTAGCTAATAGTCTCAATAGAGTACGAGACAGATATATGTGTGTGTGTGTTTTAGCTAATCGTCTCAATAGAGTACGAGGCAGATATATGTGTGTGTGTGTGTTTTAGCTAATCGTCTCAATAGAGTACGAGGCAGATATATGTGTGTGTGTGTGTGTGTGTTAGCTAATAGTCTCAATAGAGTACGAGGCAGATATATGTGTGTGTGTGTTTTAGCTAATAGTCTCAATAGAGTACGAGGCAGATATATATATGTGTGTGTGTGTTTTAGCTAATCGTCTCAATAGAGTACGAGGCAGATATGTGTGTGTGTGTGTGTTAGCTAATTGTCTCAATAGAGTACGAGGCAGATATATGTGTGTGTGTGTTTTAGCTAATTGTCTCAATAGAGTACGAGGCAGATATATGTGTGTGTGTGTGTTTTAGCTAATCGTCTCAATAGAGTACGAGGCAGATATATGTGTGTGTGTGTGTTTTAGCTAATAGTCTCAATAGAGTACGAGGCAGATATATGTGTGTGTGTGTTTTAGCTAATAGTCTCAATAGAGTACGAGGCAGATATATGTGTGTGTGTGTGTGTGTTAGCTAATTGTCTCAATAGAGTACGAGGCAGATATATGTGTGTGTGTGTTTTAGCTAATCGTCTCAATAGAGTACGAGGCAGATATATGTGTGTGTGTGTTTTAGCTAATCGTCTCAATAGAGTACGAGGCAGATATATGTGTGTGTGTGTTTTAGCTAATAGTCTCAATAGAGTACGAGGCAGATATGTGTGTGTGTGTGTTAGCTAATTGTCTCAATAGAGTACGAGGCAGATATATGTGTGTGTGTGTTTTAGCTAATCGTCTCAATAGAGTACGAGGCAGATATATGTGTGTGTGTGTGTTTTAGCTAATAGTCTCAATAGAGTACGAGGCAGATATATGTGTGTGTGTGTTTTAGCTAATCGTCTCAATAGAGTACGAGGCAGATATATGTGTGTGTGTGTTTTAGCTAATCGTCTCAATAGAGTACGAGGCAGATATATGTGTGTGTGTGTGTTTTAGCTAATAGTCTCAATAGAGTACGAGGCAGATATATGTGTGTGTGTGTTTTAGCTAATAGTCTCAATAGAGTACGAGGCAGATATATGTGTGTGTGTGTTTTAGCTAATAGTCTCAATAGAGTACGAGGCAGATATATGTGTGTGTGTGTGTGTGTTAGCTAATTGTCTCAATAGAGTACGAGGCAGATATATGTGTGTGTGTGTTTTAGCTAATCGTCTCAATAGAGTACGAGGCAGATATATGTGTGTGTGTGTTTTAGCTAATCGTCTCAATAGAGTACGAGGCAGATATATGTGTGTGTGTGTTTTAGCTAATAGTCTCAATATAGTACGAGGCAGATATGTGTGTGTGTGTTTTAGCTAATAGTCTCAATAGAGTACGAGGCAGATATATCTGTGTGTGTGTTTTAGCTAATTGTCTCAATAGAGTACGAGGCAGATAAATGTGTGTGTGTGTGTGTTTTAGCTAATAGTCTCAATAGAGTACGAGGCAGATATATGTGTGTGTGTGTTTTAGCTAATAGTCTCAATAGATTACGAGGCAGATATGTGTGTGTGTGTTTTAGCTAATCGTCTCAATAGAGTACCAGGCAGATAAATGTGTGTGTGTGTGTGTTTTAGCTAATCGTCTTAATAGAGTACGAGGCAGATATATGTGTGTGTGTGTGTTAGCTAATTGTCTCAATAGAGTACGAGGCAGATATATGTGTGTGTGTGTGTGTTAGCTAATTGTCTCAATAGAGTACGAGGCAGATATGTGTGTGTGTGTTTTAGCTAATAGTCTCAATAGAGTACGAGGCAGATATATGTGTGTGTGTGTGTGTGTGTTAGCTAATTGTCTCAATAGAGTACGAGGCAGATATATGTGTGTGTGTGTTTTAGCTAATAGTCTCAATAGAGTACGAGGCAGATATATGTGTGTGTGTGTGTGTGTTTTAGCTAATAGTCTCAATAGAGTACGAGACAGATATATGTGTGTGTGTGTTTTAGCTAATCGTCTCAATAGAGTACGAGGCAGATATATGTGTGTGTGTGTGTTTTAGCTAATCGTCTCAATAGAGTACGAGGCAGATATATGTGTGTGTGTGTGTGTGTTAGCTAATAGTCTCAATAGAGTACGAGGCAGATATATGTGTGTGTGTGTTAGCTAATAGTCTCAATAGAGTACGAGGCAGATATATATATGTGTGTGTGTGTTTTAGCTAATCGTCTCAATAGAGTACGAGGCAGATATGTGTGTGTGTGTGTGTTAGCTAATTGTCTCAATAGAGTACGAGGCAGATATATGTGTGTGTGTGTTTTAGCTAATTGTCTCAATAGAGTACGAGGCAGATATATGTGTGTGTGTGTGTTTTAGCTAATCGTCTCAATAGAGTACGAGGCAGATATATGTGTGTGTGTGTGTTTTAGCTAATAGTCTCAATAGAGTACGAGGCAGATATATGTGTGTGTGTGTTTTAGCTAATAGTCTCAATAGAGTACGAGGCAGATAAATGTGTGTGTGTGTGTGTTTTAGCTAATAGTCTCAATAGAGTACGAGGCAGATAAATGTGTGTGTGTGTGTGTTTTAGCTAATAGTCTTAATAGAGTACGAGGCAGATATATGTGTGTGTATGTTTTAGCTAATAGTCTCAATAGAGTACGAGGCAGATATATGTGTGTGTGTGTGTGTGTTAGCTAATTGTCTCAATAGAGTACGAGGCAGATATATATGTGTGTGTGTGTTAGCTAATAGTCTCAATAGAGTACGAGGCAGATATATGTGTGTGTGTGTTTTAGCTAATAGTCTCAATAGAGTACGAGGCAGATATATGTGTGTGTGTGTGTTAGCTAATAGTCTCAATAGAGTACGAGGCAGATATATGTGTGTGTGTGTTTTAGCTAATAGTCTCAATAGAGTACGAGGCAGATATGTATGTGTGTGTTTTAGCTAATCGTCTCAATAGAGTACCAGGCAGATAAATGTGTGTGTGTGTGTGTTTTAGCTAATCGTCTTAATAGAGTACGAGGCAGATATATGTGTGTGTGTGTGTTAGCTAATTGTCTCAATAGAGTACGAGGCAGATATATGTGTGTGTGTGTGTTAGCTAATTGTCTCAATAGAGTACGAGGCAGATATGTGTGTGTGTGTTTTAGCTAATAGTCTCAATAGAGTACGAGGCAGATATATGTGTGTGTGTGTGTGTGTTAGCTAATTGTCTAAATAGAGTACGAGGCAGATATATTTGTGTGTGTGTTTTAGCTAATAGTCTCAATAGAGTACGAGGCAGATATATGTGTGTGTGTGTGTGTGTTTTAGCTAATAGTCTCAATATTTTATTTGTTGCGCCAGCAGGCAGCAGTCGTGTTTTTTCGTCTCTCGTTTTGGAGGATCTTTGTGTTGCTATTTTCTAGAGCTAAGTGATCTTTCTTATACCATTAGATTTGTGTTGATTTCGTCTATAGATTGGTGTATTTAGTTCGATAGATTTAAGTCACGTTAATTAAATTTAATTAGTTTTTGTATTCATTTACTATCCTTTAGTTTAACAAGCATCTATATAAACAGTAACAGAGTGATACTCATAGCCCGAGGGATTGATGTGCTTGGTAAAACCGTGTACCGTGGCCACTACATAGCAGTCGGAGCGCAAACCTGTGTGTCATCAGTCCTAGTGTGTCAAATCACCGTACTGGAGTCATGGACGCTAATCTATTACGTCGCATAGGACGCACATGTGTGTTACTCAAATCACGACTAGACAGCGAGGTTTTCCGAAATATTCGTCGACTTGGCATCGGGCGTAAACTGCCGACAGTTCGTGGGTCTAGGGCTGGGCGTCTTATTCGCCTATGGTATAACCTACCGCAATTCAACTCAACAGATACATGTCACACAGTTTCCAGGACTCTTAACTGTGTTGTTAACCCCACCCCTACCCCTGTCATTTCTTCTACGACAGAGTTCAGCAGTTCCCTACTAAACTGTTTTATTAACCACCCCACCCCTATTGCTCCTCACACAACAGAGGTCAGATGTCCCCATCAAAAACCTATAATTCGTGATATTACTCCTCCGGTGTCTTCAAAATGTGCTACGCCTCTGGTGACTACATCCTCCAGTCTGCTTAAAATAATGCACCTCAACGCCCAGTCATGCAGTAACAAAGCTCTTGAGCTTGCAGACACCATCACTGATGATAGCTACGACATTGTTTTCCTTAGTGAGACATGGTTTAAAGAAGTTGGTGATGAGCCAAGAACCATTGAGCTAACGCCCCCAGGCTTTCTTTTAAAGAGTCTACCTCGAAAAACAGGCAGCGGAGGGGGTTTAGCAATACTGTACAGAGATAGTCTAGCCAAGTATGTAACAATAAGACCTGAAAGCTCAACGTACACCACCTTTGAGATGTGCGAGTTTCGCCTTTCCCACCACAGTAGAACACTGACTTTTATTTTCCTGTACCGCCCACCACCAAGCAAGAGAAATAAATTGACAACAAAAGTTTTCATCGAAGAATTTCAAGACCTCCTTGACAGTCACATATCAACAAAAGATCTATTTGTCATAGGCGATGTGAACTTGCATTTTGACAGTGAAAATGAGACATACGCGATGTCGCTGAAAAATGCGCTAAAGGATCGCAACTTAGACCAACTGATAAATGTTCCGACACACGTCAAAGGCCATACTCTTGACTGGATTGTTACAAATGCAAGTGAGCTTGTAGCCAAACTTAATGTCTCAGACCGCGGCTTGTCAGATCATTTTCTCGTAAACTTTGAAATGCGCCTATCAAAAGCAAAAAGGCCAAAGAAAAACGTGACTTCCCGTAAACTTAAAGCCATAGATATTGCCTCCTTCAAAATGGACGTGACCTCTTTGCTGTTGCAGCAGAGCAACACAGACGTTCTCAGCAATTACAATTCTTGCTTGAAAAAGTTGCTGGACAGCCATGCACCTCTTGTCACTCGTACAGTCTCAGTTAGGCCATCTGCACCCTGGTTGACGGAAGACATAAAGACTGCCAAACTTATTCGCCGACGTGCCGAACGTACATTTCAAAAGACAGGTCTGACGATACATCGACAAATATACATACGAGAAAAAAACAAGGTTAACCGTATGATTAGAGACGCAAAAGCTAGTCATATTCGACAAAAAATCGAAAATTCTGATTCTTCAAAGGAGCTATTCAGGATCACCGCTGAAATGTTAGGGGGAGCAAATAACGAACGTTTGCCTTCATCTATCCCATTATCTGAACTTCCTGATTCCTTCAATAGATTCTTCATTGGGAAGATTGAGCAGATTAGAAATGACATGCCATCCCTCTCATCACAGCTTGACCACTCTCCAATTTTTCAAAATACTCCTTTTTGCGAGTTTCAGCGTGTATCTGAAGATTATGTCAAAAGTACTATTTTGAAGATGCCAAATAAGTCATGTGACCTTGATCCCATTCCAACCTCCTTGCTCCTTGAATGTTTAGATGAGCTTGTACCTACAATTACCAACATTGTGAACTCTTCACTGACTTCAGGCATTGTACCACAGCAATTTAAGCATGCACTTGTCAGGCCCTTATTAAAGAAATCCAGTCTTGACCCGGAATGTCTAAAAAACTATCGCCCGGTTTCAAATCTTCCCTTCCTGTCAAAGCTTCTGGAGCGCATCGTGTTAGTGCAAATTCTTTCTCATCTTGAACAGTACTGTCTCTTGGAAGAATTTCAATCTGCATATAGGAAGTGCCGTAGCACAGAGACAGCAGTGGTCAGGGTACTAAACGACTTACTTCACAATTCCGACAAAGGCCACATATCAATTCTTTCTATGCTGGACTTGTCCGCAGCCTTTGATACGCTAGACCATGAAATTATGATGGCCAGATTCTCTGCAACTTTTGGTTTAGCAGGAGTCGTCCTAAAGTGGCTTGGATCCTACCTGACGGAACGCACCCAAAGTGTCGTTGTTAGCGGGACGGAATCAACAAGCTTACTTTTGAAGTACGGAGTACCCCAAGGATCAGTTCTAGGCCCAGTACTGTTCACTATGTACACATATCCACTCAGCGGTGTCATACGGCCAACCGGCATCTTATACCATTTCTTTGCCGATGACTCACAGTTATACGATTCATCAGTACCCTCAGAGGTGTCGCATCTGGCAGAGAAAATCAGTAGTACCGTTGCAAGGGTGAGCGATTGGATGGTTGAAAATAAACTCAAGATGAACGAAGACAAGACAGAAATAATTATGATTGGCACTAAGAACAATGTCTCAAAAGTTGAAAGCACAGATTCTCTCTTTATCACGAACTGCCATGTTCCTTTTGTCCATGTAGTGCGGAATCTTGGAGTTTTCTTCGACTCAACACTATCCTTCGACCCACACATAAATCAGCTCTGCAAAGGTCTTTATCTGCAGCTGCGCAGATTAGGCCAGATCCGACCATATTTAACAACGGAGTCAACAAAAACGCTAGCTGTGGCATTCATACTCTCCCGCCTTGACTACTGCAACGCCGTGCTAGCAGGTATACCTGATGACAAAATAGCCAAGCTGCAACGTATACAGAACAACGCCGCTCGAATAGTCCTTAAAAAAACTAGACAAGATTCTGCTACTACGCTCTTGCGCACGCTCCATTGGCTTCCCGTGAAAGCGAGAATCGATTACAAGGTCGCCACACTTTGTCATCAGTGTATATATAACAATGAGATGCCCTTGTACCTTAGCGAACTGATTACTCCATATGTCCCCCAGAGAACCCTGCGCTCAATGGACTCAACGCTTTTAGTAGTGCCACGTTTCTCCCTCAAAAGCTACGGTCTGCGTGCTTTTTCAGTTCACGGACCAAAGGTTTGGAACTCACTCCCCATTGATCTCAGACAGACAACATGCTATACCACTTTTAAGAAGAACATTAAGACCTACTTGTTTAAAACTTTTTTAGATTAACTGTTATTCTAGCAGTTGTGTTTATGTTTGTAATGTTGTTACAGCGCCTTGAGCCTACATTTTGTTTGTTAACAGCGCTTTATAAATAAAATTATTATTATTATTATTATTAGAGTACGAGACAGATATTTGTGTGTGTGTGTTTTAGCTAATCGTCTCATTAGAGTACGAGGCAGATATATGTGTGTGTGTGTGTTTTAGCTAATCGTCTCAATAGAGTACGAGGCAGATATATGTGTGTGTGTGTGTGTGTTAGCTAATAGTCTCAATAGAGTACGAGGCAGATATATGTGTGTGTGTGTTAGCTAATAGTCTCAATAGAGTACGAGGCAGATATATATATGTGTGTGTGTGTTTTAGCTAATTGTCTCAATAGAGTACGAGGCAGATATGTGTGTGTGTGTGTGTTAGCTAATAGTCTCAATAGAGTACGAGGCAGATATATGTGTGTGTGTGTTTTAGCTAATTGTCTCAATAGAGTACGAGGCAGATATATGTGTGTGTGTGTTAGCTAATAGTCTCAATAGAGTACGAGGCAGATATATATATGTGTGTGTGTGTTTTAGCTAATTGTCTCAATAGAGTACGAGGCAGATATGTGTGTGTGTGTGTGTTAGCTAATTGTCTCAATAGAGTACGAGGCAGATATATGTGTGTGTGTGTTTTAGCTAATCGTCTCAATAGAGTACGAGGCAGATATATGTGTGTGTGTGTTTTAGCTAATTGTCTCAATAGAGTACGAGGCAGATATATGTGTGTGTGTGTTTTAGCTAATTGTCTCAATAGAGTACGAGGCAGATATATGTGTGTGTGTGTTTTAGCTAATTGTCTCAATAGAGTACGAGGCAGATATATGTGTGTGTGTGTTTTAGCTAATTGTCTCAATAGAGTACGAGGCAGATATATGTGTGTGTGTGTTTTAGCTAATTGTCTCAATAGAGTACGAGGCAGATATATGTGTGTGTGTGTGTGTTTTAGCTAATCGTCTCAATAGAGTACAAGGCAGATATATGTGTGTGTGTGTTTTAGCTAATCGTCTCAATAGAGTTCGAGGCAGATATATGTGTCTGTGTGTGTGTGTTTTAGCTAATCGTCTCAATAGAGTACGAGGCAGATATATGTGTGTGTGTGTGTGTTAGCTAATAGTCTCAATAGAGTACGAGGCAGATATATATGTGTGTGTGTTAGCTAATTGTCTCAATAGAGTACGAGGCAGATATATGTGTGTGTGTGTGTAAATGCTAATTGTCTCAATAGAGTACGAGGCAGATAAATGTGTGTGTGTGTGTGTGTTAGCTAATTGTCTCAATAGAGTACGAGACAGATATATGTGTGTGTGTGTGTTAGCTAATTGTCTCAATAGAGTACGAGGCAGATATGTGTGTGTGTGTGTTAGCTAATAGTCTCAATAGAATACGAGGCAGATATATGTGTGTGTGTGTGTTAGCTAATAGTCTCAATAGAGTACGAGGCAGATATATGTGTGTGTGTGTGTGTTAGCTAATCGTCTCAATAGAGTACGAGGCAGATATATATGTGTGTGTGTGTGTGTTAGCTAATTGTCTCAATAGAGTACGAGGCAGATATATGTGTGTGTGTGTTTTAGCTAATAGTCTCAATAGAGTACGAGGCAGATATATGTGTCTGTGTGTTTTAGCTAATTGTCTCAATAGAGTACGAGGCAGATATATGTGTGTGTGTGTTTTAGCTAATAGTCTCAATAGAGTACGAGGCAGATATATGTGTGTGTGTGTTTTAGCTAATAGTCTCGATAGAGTACGAGGCAGATATATGTGTCTGTGTGTTTTAGCTAATTGTCTCAATAGAGTACGAGGCAGATATATGTGTGTGTGTGTTTTAGCTAATAGTCTCAATAGAGTACGAGGCAGATATATGTGTCTGTGTGTTTTAGCTAATTGTCTCAATAGAGTACTAGGCAGATATATGTGTCTGTGTGTTTTAGCTAATTGTCTCAATAGAGTACGTGGCAGATATATGTGTCTGTGTGTTTTAGCTAATTGTCTCAATAGAGTACGAGGCAAATATGTGTCTGTGTGTTTTAGCTAATAGTCTCAATAGAGTACGAGGCAGATATATGTGTCTGTGTGTTTTAGCTAATTGTCTCAATAGAGTACGAGGCAGATATATATATGTGTGTGTTAGCTAATTGTCTCAATAGAGTACGAGGCAGATATATGTGTCTGTGTGTTTTAGCTAATAGTCTCAATAGAGTACGAGGCAGATATATGTGTGTGTGTGTTTTAGCTAATTGTCTCAATAGAGTACGAGGCAGATATATATATGTGTGTGTTAGCTAATTGTCTCAATAGAGTACGAGGCAGATATATGTGTCTGTGTGTTTTAGCTAATTGTCTCAATAGAGTACGAGGCAGATATATGTGTCTGTGTGTTTTAGCTAATAGTCTCAATAGAGTACGAGGCAGATATATGTGTCTGTGTGTTTTAGCTAATTGTCTCAATAGAGTACGAGGCAGATAAATGTGTGTGTGTGTGTTAGCTTATTGTCTCAATAGAGTACGAGGCAGATATATATGTGTGTGTGTGTGTGTTAGCTAATTGTCTCAATAGAGTACGAGGCAGATATATGTGTGTGTGTGTGTGTTAGCTAATCGTCTCAATAGAGTACGCGGCAGTTATGTGTGTGTGTGTGTGTTAGCTAATAGTCTCAATAGAGTACGAGGCAGATATATGTGTGTGTGTTAGCTAATTGTCTCAATAGAGTACGAGGCAGATATATGTGTATGTGTGTGTTTTAGCTAATCGTCTCAATAGAGTACGAGGCAGATATATATGTGTGTGTGTTTTAGCTAATTGTCTCAATAGAGTACGAGGCAGATATATGTGTGTGTGTGTGTGTTAGCTAATCGTCTCAATAAAGTACGAGGCAGATATATGTGTGTGTGTGTGTGTGTGTGTTAGCTAATTGTCTCAATAGAGTACGAGGCAGATATATGTGTGTGTGTGTTTTAGCTAATCGTCTCAATAGTGTACGAGGCAGATATATGTGTGTGTGTGTTTTAGCTAATTGTCTCAATAGAGTACGAGGCAGATATATGTGTGTGTGTGTTTTAGCTAATTGTCTCAATAGAGTACGAGGCAGATATATGTGTGTGTGTGTTTTAGCTAATTGTCTCAATAGAGTACGAGGCAGATATATGTGTGTGTGTGTTTTAGCTAATCGTCTCAATAGTGTACGAGGCAGATATATATGTGTGTGTGTTTTAGCTAATTGTCTCAATAGAGTACGAGGCAGATATATATGTGTGTATGTGTGTTAGCTAATCGTCTCAATAGAGTACGAGGCAGATATATGTGTGTGTGTGTGTGTTAGCTAATAGTCTCAATAGTGTACGAGACAGATATATATGTGTGTGTGTTTTAGCTAATCGTCTCAATAGAGTACGAGGCAGATATATGTGTGTGTGTGTGTGTTAGCTAATTGTCTCAATAGAGTACGAGGCAGATATATATGTGTGTGTGTTTTAGCTAATTGTCTCAATAGAGTACGAGGCAGATAAATGTGTGTGTGTGTTTTAGCTAATAGTCTCAATAGAGTACGAGGCAGATATATGTGTTTTTTTGTTTTAGCTAATAGTCTCAATAGAGTACGAGGCAGATATATGTGTGTGTGTGTGTGTGTTAGCTAATTGTCTCAATAGAGTACGAGACAGATATATGTGTGTGTGTGTGTGTTAGCTAATAGTCTCAATAGAGTACGAGGCAGATATATGTGTGTGTGTGTGTGTGTTAGCTAATTGTCTCAATAGAGTACGAGGCAGATATATGTGTGTGTGTGTGTGTTAGCTAATTGTCTCAATAGAGTACGAGGCAGATATATGTGTGTGTGTGTGTGTTAGCTAATAGTCTCAATAGAGTACGAGACAGATATATGTGTGTGTGTGTGTGTGTTAGCTAATAGTCTCAATAGAGTACGAGGCAGATATATGTGTGTGTGTGTTTTAGCTAATCGTCTCAATAGAGTACGAGGCAGATATATGTGTGTGTGTGTTTTAGCTAATAGTCTCAATAGAGTACGAGGCAGATATATGTGTGTGTGTGTGTTAGCTAATCGTCTCAATAGAGTACGAGGCAGATATATGTGTGTGTGTGTTTTAGCTAATCGTCTCAATAGAGTACGAGGCAGATATATGTGTGTGTGTGTTTTAGCTAATCGTCTCAATAGAGTACGAGGCAGATATATGTGTGTGTGTGTTTTAGCTAATAGTCTCAATAGAGTACGAGGCAGATATATGTGTGTGTGTGTTTTAGCTAATCGTCTCAATAGAGTACGAGGCAGATATATGAGTGTTTGTGTGTTAGCTAATAGTCTCAATAGAGTACGAGGCAGATATATGTGTGTGTGTGTGTGTGTTAGCTAATTGTCTCAATAGAGTACGAGACAGATATATGTGTGTGTGTGTGTGTGTTAGCTAATAGTCTCAATAGAGTACGAGGCAGATATATATGTGTGTGTGTGTGTGTGTTAGCTAATTGTCTCAATAGAGTACGAGGCAGATATATGTGTGTGTGTGTGTGTTAGCTAATTGTCTCAATAGAGTACGAGGCAGATATATGTGTTAGTGTGTTTTAGCTAATTGTCTCAATAGAGTACGAGGCAGATATATATGTGTGTGTGTGTGTTAGCTAATTGTCTCAATAGAGTACGAGGCAGATATATGTGTGTGTGTGTTTTAGCTCATTGTCTCAATAGAGTACGAGGCAGATATATGTGTGTGTGTGTTTTAGCTAATTGTCTCAATAGAGTACGAGGCAGATATATGTGTGTGTGTGTTTTAGCTAATTGTCTCAATAGAGTACGAGGCAGATATATGTGTGTGTGTGTGTTAGCTAATCGTCTCAATAGAGTACGAGGCAGATATATGTGTGTGTGTGTTTTAGCTAATAGTCTCAATAGAGTACGAGGCAGATATATCTGTGTGTGTGTTTTAGCTAATTGTCTCAATAGAGTACGAGGCAGATATATATGTGTGTGTGTTAGCTAATTGTCTCAATAGAGTACGAGGCAGATAAATGTGTGTGTGTGTGTTAGCTAATTGTCTCAATAGAGTACGAGGCAGATATATGTGTGTGTGTGTGTTAGCTAATAGTCTCAATAGAGTACGAGGCAGATATATATGTGTGTGTGTGTGTTTTAGCTAATCGTCTCAATAGAGTACGAGGCAGATATGTGTGTGTGTGTGTGTTAGCTAATAGTCTCAATAGAGTACGAGGCAGATATATGTGTGTGTGTGTGTGTTTTAGCTAATCGTCTCAATAGTGTACGAGGCAGATATATGTGTGTGTGTGTGTTTTAGCTAATTGTCTCAATAGAGTACGAGGCAGATATATGTGTGTGTGTGTTTTAGCTAATAGTCTCAATAGAGTACGAGGCAGATATATGTGTGTGTGTGTGTGTTAGCTAATTGTCTCAATAGAGAACGGAGCAGATATATGTGTGTGTGTGTTTTAGCTAATAGTCTCAATAGAGTACGAGGCAGATATATGTGTGTGTGTGTGTGTTAGCTAATAGTCTCAATAGAGTACGAGGCAGATATATGTGTGTGTGTGTTTTAGCTAATCGTCTCAATAGAGTACGAGGCATATATATGTGTGTGTGTGTTTTAGCTAATTGTCTCAATAGAGTACGAGGCAGATATATGTGTGTGTGTGTTTTAGCTAATAGTCTCAATAGAGTACGAGGCAGATATATGTGTGTGTGTGTGTTTTAGCTAATCGTCTCAATAGAGTACGAGGCAGATATATATGTGTGTGTGTTTTAGCTAATCGTCTCAATAGAGTACGAGGCAGATATATATGTGTGTGTGTGTGTGTTTAGCTAATTGTCTCAATAGAGTACGAGGCAGATATATGTGTGTGTGTGTGTTTTAGCTAATCGTCCCAATAGAGTACGAGGAAGATATATGTGTGTGTGTGTGTTAGCTAATTGTCTCAATAGAGTACGAGGCAGATATATGTGTGTGTGTGTGTGTTTTAGCTAATAGTCTCAATAGAGTACGAGGCAGATATAAGTGTGTGTGTGTGTGTTAGCTTATCGTCTCAATAGAGTACGAGGCAGATATGTGTGTGTGTGTGTTAGCTAATAGTCTCAATAGAGTACGAGGCAGATATATGTGTGTGTGTGTGTTAGCTAATAGTCTCAATAGAGTACGAGGCAGATATATGTGTGTGTGTGTGTGTTAGCTAATCGTCTCAATAGAGTACGAGGCAGATATATGTGTGTGTGTGTGTGTTAGCTAATTGTCTCAATAGAGTACGAGGCAGATATATGTGTGTGTGTGTGTTAGCTAATAGTCTCAATAGAGTACGAGGCAGATATATGTGTGTGTGTGTTTTAGCTAATCGTCTCAATAGAGTACGAGGCAGATATATGTGTGTGTGTGTGTTAGCTAATAGTCTCAAAAGAGTACGAGGCAGATATATGTGTGTGTGTGTGTTAGCTAATTGTCTCAATAGAGTACGAGGCAGATATATGTGTGTGTGTGTTTTAGCTAATAGTCTCAATAGAGTACGAGGCAGATATATGTGTGTGTGTGTTTTAGCTAATTGTCTCTGTGACAGGTGGGGAAATGTGACGTGTGTTTGGCACGTTTTATGTCTAGGGGATGATTATTTTTAAAGCTATCACACCCCCACTTATCAGCATATGAATCGGGAGCAGACACGCAACGAGACAAAGCAATGAAAGATAGATACAAAAGTTAAAATAAAGGATATTTATTTACATAAATATACATATAATAATAAAAAGGGGGAGGGTTTGCATCTATCTCTAGTATATTCTATGTTTAATCATCACTCTTGCACATAATAAGAGAGTATGTCACTTTGTCCTCTGACTTAGCTGGTATTCCTGTTGATGTCGTAGCTGGCTGTGTCCTGGCTTGAGGATCTGCAGCTGGAGGTGGCGCTCTAGCGGATAGAGGGACGCCGGCGATATAGCTCTTGTGGAGTCTCAGTCCCAAGTTCTAGTATCTGTAGTGGGCACAGTATGGCGGGTGGCCGGATACCGTGGGCACAAGGTTACTGCGGGCAGAGCTGATCTGCCGTGGGCAGCGTAGTTGACAGGATATGTCCAGTGAGTTGCAGAGGGTTGGCGTAGCTATGACGTCTCACACAGATCTGGTCTATAGGGACGTCGCCTTATTAGCTTGGCAGGTGGGCCGTCGAATAGGCGGGCAATGCCGATAGCGCCAAGTGGTAGAGTTGAGTAGATCTCCGCAGGCGGTAGATGATACTCAATAGGAAAGTGCAGTGCTGGATAGCACTAAGCACAAACAAATGGGCAGGTCAGTGAGCTAGTGCAGTGCTGAATAGCACTGAGCACATAAATAGTAGGTGATTCTTGATATCGAACAAATAGGCAGACACCTGAGGGAGGCTGCGGATAAATAAAGACAAGTTAGGACATGTCTCTCATACATCTTATCGATGCCCTCGACTGAGGTGCATTCGTCAGATTGGTAAAATTGCTTTAGAGCACAAGGGGAGATGATGACAAATGGGATTTGGAAAAATAGATGGCAGATAGTAGCAATATAGAAATGTACATAAAAGGGGAAATAATAATATAAGAATGTACATAGAAGGGGAAATAATAATCTCAAATAAACAACACAGGTGGATAGAGAAAGAAGGGGGGGGGGGAGGTGAAATGGGCGGTGGTCAGTGACCCAGATGGTTTGTTTACATACGACCGTGGGTCGAGAACAAAGGAGCGTGCTTGAATGTAGAGTGTGTCCGTTCAAGCGGGGTAACTCTCATTAGAGTAAAATGAGTAAAGGGGAGATAATTCATTACAGGGGAGATACTTCATATCTCCTTTCTAAGCGCAGTATTAGTGCGATAGTAAAATCATCAAGGCGATCAACCGAGATAAAGGAAATAAAATAAGGTGTACAAATATATACATGGTTGCATCAATGATCAATTGAGCAACGTAGCATTAATAGATTAATGCAATACTAAAATATATACATAGCACATGTTTATGTTTTCTACTTACGCCAGTAAGAAATACACAATGCACTAATTAAATATAAATGAACTAAGCAAAATACACATGATAAAAATCCAATTGAAATATACACAGAGTAATTAAGATGGAACTTGTGATTAAGTTCGGCTTACCACCAGGTATTCCTCTAGGAGGGAGAATAAATGATATAGTCCAGACTCGATAGCTCAGCTCGAATGCGAAAGAGAGGGTGATTTGAGTTGGTTTACTATATATATATGCCTGAAAAGTGTGGGCGGACACCGGAAATGTCCAAGGCTAAGATTTTTCTTACACGTGGGTGGATTTGACTCGAGGTGGGAGCCGCACCTTGGAATATCACGCGGTGTGTTGATCAGCGTAATCTCTTAGATCAAAGAGAGACGTGAGAGAAGGGGGGAGGAGAAGGATTAGCTTGCATTCAAACCAAGGTGGTGTCAACCGCGACTGTCAGACATCCTGTCGATAAGATCAAGGTCTGAGCGTATCTTTGCCCCGGTCAAGGGAAGATAAATGAAAGGATTGGCCTAATTTTCTCCAAGGTGGTGGACTAAGTCTAGCCTGGTAGAGAGGAAAAGGTGTGGCGGGTGAATAATTTAGGGGTAGGATGGAGAAATAATTAAAATAAAATAAATGAATAATGAAAAATAATATTTAATGCTGTGATAAATTTGAGTGACTCTGACAGCGAGTTTTTGACTTGTCACAGTCTCAATAGAGTACGAGGCAGATATATATGTGTGTGTGTTAGCTAATCGTCTCAATAGAGTAAGAGGCAGATAAATGTGTGTGTGTGTGTTAGCTAATTGTCTTAATAGAGTACGAGGCAGATATATGTGTTAGTGTGTTTAGCTAATATTCTCAATAGAGTACGAGGCAGATATATGTGTGTGTGTGTGTGTTAGCTAATTGTCTCAATAGAGTACGAGGCAGATATATGTGTGTGTGTGTGTGTTAGCTAATTGTCTCAATAGAGTACGAGGCAGATATATGTGTGTGTGTGTGTGTGTTAGCTAATTGTCTCAATATAGTACGAAGCAGATATATGTGTGTGTGTGTGTGTGTTAGCTAATTGTCTCAATAGAGTACGAGGCAGATATATGTGTTGGTGTGTTTTAGCTAATTGTCTCAATAGAGTACGAGGCAGATATATGTGTGTGTGTGTGTGTTAGCTAATCGTCTCAATAGAGTACGAGGCAGATATATGTGTGTGTGTGTTTTAGCTAATTGTCTCAATAGAGTACGAGGCAGATATATGTGTGTGTGTGTTTTAGCTAATTGTCTCAATAGAGTACGAGGCAGATATATGTGTGTGTGTGTGTTAGCTAATCGTCTCAATAGAGTACGAGGCAGATATATGTGTGTGTGTGTTTTAGCTAATAGTCTCAATAGAGTACGAGGCAGATATATCTGTGTGTGTGTTTTAGCTAATTGTCTCAATAGAGTACGAGGCAGATATATATGTGTGTGTGTTAGCTAATTGTCTCAATAGAGTACGAGGCAGATAAATGTGTGTGTGTGTGTTAGCTAATTGTCTCAATAGAGTACGAGGCAGATATATGTGTGTGTGTGTGTTAGCTAATAGTCTCAATAGAGTACGAGGCAGATATATATGTGTGTGTGTGTGTTTTAGCTAATCGTCTCAATAGAGTACGAGGCAGATATGTGTGTGTGTGTGTGTTAGCTAATAGTCTCAATAGAGTACGAGGCAGATATATGTGTGTGTGTGTGTGTTTTAGCTAATCGTCTCAATAGAGTACGAGGCAGATATATGTGTGTGTGTGTGTTTTAGCTAATTGTCTCAATAGAGTACGAGGCAGATATATGTGTGTGTGTGTTTTAGCTAATAGTCTCAATAGAGTACGAGGCAGATATATGTGTGTGTGTGTGTGTTAGCTAATTGTCTCAATAGAGAACGAGGCAGATATATGTGTGTGTGTGTTTTAGCTAATAGTCTCAATAGAGTACGAGGCAGATATATGTGTGTGTGTGTGTGTTAGCTAATAGTCTCAATAGAGTACGAGGCAGATATATGTGTGTGTGTGTTTTAGCTAATCGTCTCAATAGAGTACGAGGCATATATATGTGTGTGTGTGTTTTAGCTAATTGTCTCAATAGAGTACGAGGCAGATATATGTGTGTGTGTGTTTTAGCTAATAGTCTCAATAGAGTACGAGGCAGATATATGTGTGTGTGTGTGTTTTAGCTAATCGTCTCAATAGAGTACGAGGCAGATATATATGTGTGTGTGTTTTAGCTAATCGTCTCAATAGAGTACGAGGCAGATATATATGTGTGTGTGTGTGTGTTTAGCTAATTGTCTCAATAGAGTACGAGGCAGATATATGTGTGTGTGTGTGTTTTAGCTAATCGTCCCAATAGAGTACGAGGAAGATATATGTGTGTGTGTGTGTTAGCTAATTGTCTCAATAGAGTACGAGGCAGATATGTGTGTGTGTGTGTGTGTTTTAGCTAATAGTCTCAATAGAGTACGAGGCAGATATATGTGTGTGTGTGTGTGTTAGCTAATCGTCTCAATAGAGTACGAGGCAGATATGTGTGTGTGTGTGTGTTAGCTAATAGTCTCAATAGAGTACGAGGCAGATATATGTGTGTGTGTGTGTTAGCTAATAGTCTCAATAGAGTACGAGGCAGATATATGTGTGTGTGTGTGTGTTAGCTAATCGTCTCAATAGAGTACGAGGCAGATATATGTGTGTGTGTGTGTGTTAGCTAATTGTCTCAATAGAGTACGAGGCAGATATATGTGTGTGTGTGTGTTAGCTAATAGTCTCAATAGAGTACGAGGCAGATATATGTGTGTGTGTGTTTTAGCTAATCGTCTCAATAGAGTACGAGGCAGATATATGTGTGTGTGTGTGTTAGCTAATAGTCTCAATAGAGTACGAGGCAGATATATGTGTGTGTGTGTGTGTTAGCTAATCGTCTCAAAAGAGTACGAGGCAGATATATGTGTGTGTGAGTGTGTGTTAGCTAATTGTCTCAATAGAGTACGAGGCAGATATATGTGTGTGTGTGTTTTAGCTAATAGTCTCAATAGAGTACGAGGCAGATATATGTGTGTGTGTGTTTTAGCTAATTGTCTCAATAGAGTACGAGGCAGATATATATGTGTGTGTGTTAGCTAATCGTCTCAATAGAGTAAGAGGCAGATAAATGTGTGTGTGTGTGTTAGCTAATTGTCTCAATAGAGTACGAGGCAGATATATGTGTGTGTGTGTGTGTTAGCTAATTGTCTCAATAGAGTACGAGGCAGATATACGTGTGTGTGTGTGTGTGTTAGCTAATTGTCTCAATAGAGTACGAAGCAGATATATGTGTGTGTGTGTGTGTGTTAGCTAATTGTCTCAATAGAGTACGAGGCAGATATATGTGTTAGTGTGTTTAGCTAATATTCTCAATAGAGTACGAGGCAGATATATGTGTGTGTGTGTGTGTTAGCTAATTGTCTCAATAGAGTACGAGGCAGATATATGTGTGTGTGTGTGTGTTAGCTAATTGTCTCAATAGAGTACGAGGCAGATATACGTGTGTGTGTGTGTGTGTTAGCTAATTGTCTCAATAGAGTACGAAGCAGATATATGTGTGTGTGTGTGTGTGTTAGCTAATTGTCTCAATAGAGTACGAGGCAGATATATGTGTTAGTGTGTTTTAGCTAATTGTCTCAATAGAGTACGTGGCAGATATATGTGTGTGTGTGTGTTAGCTAATTGTCTCAAAAGAGTACGAGGCAGATATATGTGTGTGTGTGTGTTAGCTAATCGTCTCAATAGAGTACGAGGCAGATATATGTGTGTGTGTGTTTTAGCTAATCGTCTCAATAGAGTACGAGGCAGATATATGTGTGTGTGTGTTTTAGCTAATAGTCTTAATAGAGTACGAGGCAGATATATCTGTGTGTGTGTTTTAGCTAATTGTCTCAATAGAGTAAGAGGCAGATATATATGTGTGTGTGTTAGCTAATTGTCTCAATAGAGTACGAGGCAGATATGTGTGTGTGTGTGTGTTTTTTAGCTAATCGTCTCAATAGAGTACGAGGCAGATATATGTGTGTGTGTGTGTGTTAGCTAATCGTCTCAATAGAGTACGAGGCAGATATGTGTGTGTGTGTGTGTTAGCTAATAGTCTCAATAGAGTACGAGGCAGATATATGTGTGTGTGTGTTAGCTAATAGTCTCAATAGAGTACGAGGCAGATATATGTGTGTGTGTGTGTTAGCTAATAGTCTCAATAGAGTACGAGGCAGATATATGTGTGTGTGTGTGTTAGCTAATAGTCTCAATAGAGTACGAGGCAGATATATGTGTGTGTGTGTGTGTTAGCTAATTGTCTCAATAGAGTACGAGGCAGATATATGTGTGTGTGTGTGTTAGCTAATTGTCTCAATAGAGTACGAGGCAGATATGTGTGTGTGTGTTTTAGCTAATAGTCTCAATAGAGTACGAGGCAGATATATGTGTGTGTGTGTGTGTGTTAGCTAATTGTCTCAATAGAGTACGAGGCAGATATATGTGTGTGTGTGTTTTAGCTAATAGTCTCAATAGAGTACGAGGCAGATATATGTGTGTGTGTGTGTGTGTTTTAGCTAATAGTCTCAATAGAGTACGAGACAGATATATGTGTGTGTGTGTTTTAGCTAATCGTCTCATTAGAGTACGAGGCAGATATATGTGTGTGTGTGTGTTTTAGCTAATCGTCTCAATAGAGTACGAGGCAGATATATGTGTGTGTGTGTGTGTTAGCTAATAGTCTCAATAGAGTACGAGGCAGATATATGTGTGTGTGTGTTAGCTAATAGTCTCAATAGAGTACGAGGCAGATATATATATGTGTGTGTGTGTTTTAGCTAATCGTCTCAATAGAGTACGAGGCAGATATGTGTGTTTGTGTGTGTTAGCTAATTGTCTCAATAGAGTACGAGGCAGATATATGTGTGTGTGTGTTTTAGCTAATTGTCTCAATAGAGTACGAGGCAGATATATGTGTGTGTGTGTGTGTTTTAGCTAATCGTCTCAATAGAGTACAAGGCAGATATATGTGTGTGTGTGTTTTAGCTAATCGTCTCAATAGAGTACGAGGCAGATATATGTGTGTGTGTGTGTGTTAGCTAATAGTCTCAATAGAGTACGAGGCAGATATATATGTGTGTGTGTGTGTTAGCTAATCGTCTCAATAGAATACGAGGCAGATATATGTGTGTGTGTCGTGTGTGTTAGCTAATTGTCTCAATAGAGTACGAGGCAGATATATGTGTGTGTGTGTTTTAGCTAATAGTCTCAATAGAGTACGAAGCAGATATATGTGTGTATGTGTTAGCTAATCGTCTCAATAGAGTATGAGGCAGATATATATGTGTGTGTGTTTTAGCTAATTGTCTCAATAGAGTACTAGGCAGATATATATGTGTGTGTGTTAGCTAATTGTCTCAATAGAGTACGAGGCAGATAAATGTGTGTGTGTGTGTTAGCTAATTGTCTCAATAGAGTACGAGGCAGATATATGTGTGTGTGTGTGTGTGTTAGCTAATTGTCTCAATAGAGTACGAGGCAGATATATGTGTGTGTGTGTGTAAATGCTAATTGTCTCAATAGAGTACGAGGCAGATAAATGTGTGTGTGTGTGTGTTAGCTAATTGTCTCAATAGAGTACGAGACAGATATATGTGTGTTTGTGTGTTAGCTAATTGTCTCAATAGAGTACGAGGCAGATATATATGTGTGTGTGTGTTAGCTAATAGTCTCAATAGAGTACGAGGCAGATATATATGTGTGTGTGTGTTAGCTAATAGTCTCAATAGAGTACGAGGCAGATATATGTGTGTGTGTGTGTGTTAGCTAATCGTCTCAATAGAGTACGAGGCAGATATATATGTGTGTGTGTGTGTGTTAGCTAATTGTCTCAATAGAGTACGAGGCAGATATATGTGTGTGTGTGTTTTAGCTAATAGTCTCAATAGAGTACGAGGCAGATATATGTGTCTGTGTGTTTTAGCTAATTGTCTCAATAGAGTACGAGGCAGATATATGTGTGTGTGTGTTTTAGCTAATAGTCTCAATAGAGTACGAGGCAGATATATGTGTGTGTGTGTTTTAGCTAATAGTCTCAATAGAGTACGAGGCAGATATATGTGTCTGTGTGTTTTAGCTAATCGTCTCAATAGAGTACGAGGCAGATATATGTGTGTGTGTGTTTTAGCTAATAGTCTCAATAGAGTACAAGGAAGTTATATGTGTCTGTGTGTTTTAGCTAATTGTCTCAATAGAGTACGAGGCAGATATATGTGTCTGTGTGTTTTAGCTAATTGTCTCAATAGAGTACGAGGCAAATATGTGTCTGTGTGTTTTAGCTAATTGTCTCAATAGAGTACGAGGCAGATATATATGTGTGTGTCTTAGCTAATTGTCTCAATAGAGTACGAGGCAAATATGTGTCTGTGTGTTTTAGCTAATTGTCTCAATAGAGTACGAGGCAGATATATGTGTGTGTGTGTGTCTTAGCTAATTGTCTCAATAGAGTACGAGGCAGATATATATATGTGTGTGTTAGCTAATTGTCTCAATAGTGTACAAGGAAGTTATATGTGTCTGTGTGTTTTAGCTAATTGTCTCAATAGAGTACGAGGCAGATATATGTGTCTGTGTGTTTTAGCTAATAGTCTCAATAGAGTACGAGGCAGATATATGTGTCTGTGTGTTTTAGCTAATTGTCTCAATAGAGTACGAGGCAGATAAATGTGTGTGTGTGTGTTAGCTTATTGTCTCAATAGAGTACGAGGCAGATATATATGTGTGTGTGTGTGTGTTAGCTAATTGTCTCAATAGAGTACGAGGCAGATATATATGTGTGTGTTAGCTAATCGTCTCAATAGAGTACGCGGCAGTTATGTGTGTGTGTGTTAGCTAATAGTCTCAATAGAGTACGAGGCAGATATATGTGTGTGTGTTAGCTAATAGTCTCAATAGAGTACGAGGCAGATATATGTGTGTGTGTTAGCTAATAGTCTCAATAGAGTACGAGGCAGATATATGTGTGTGTGTGTGTGTTAGCTAATCGTCTCAATAGAGTACGAGGCAGATATATGTGTGTGTGTGTTTTAGCTAATCGTCTCAATAGTGTACGAGACAGATATATGTGTGTGTGTGTTTTAGCTAATCGTCTCAATAGAGTACGAGGCAGATATATATGTGTGTGTGTTTTAGCTAATTGTCTCAATAGAGTACGAGGCAGATATATGTGTGTGTGTGTGTGTTAGCTAATCGTCTCAATAAAGTACGAGGCAGATATATGTGTGTGTGTGTGTGTGTGTTAGCTAATTGTCTCAATAGAGTACGAGGCAGATATATGTGTGTGTGTGTTTTAGCTAATCGTCTCAATAGTGTACGAGGCAGATATATGTGTGTGTGTGTTTTAGCTTATTGTCTCAATAGAGTACGAGGCAGATATATGTGTGTGTGTGTTTTAGCTAATTGTCTCAATAGAGTACGAGGCAGATATATGTGTGTGTGTGTTTTAGCTAATTGTCTCAATAGAGTACGAGGCAGATATATGTGTGTGTGTGTTTTAGCTAATCGTCTCAATAGTGTACGAGGCAGATATATATGTGTGTGTGTTTTAGCTAATTGTCTCAATAGAGTACGAGGCAGATATATGTGTGTGTGTGTGTGTTAGCTAATCGTCTCAATAGAGTACGAGGCAGATATATGTGTGTGTGTGTGTGTTAGCTAATAGTCTCAATAGAGTACGAGGCAGATATATGTGTGTGTGTGTGTGTGTTAGCTAATAGTCTCAATAGAGTACGAGGCAGATATATGTGTTTTTTTGTTTTAGCTAATAGTCTCAATAGAGTACGAGGCAGATATATGTGTGTGTGTGTGTGTGTTAGCTAATTGTCTCAATAGAGTACGAGGCAGATAAATGTGTGTGTGTGTTTTAGCTAATAGTCTCAATAGAGTACGAGGCAGATATATGTGTTTTTTTGTTTTAGCTAATAGTCTCAATAGAGTACGAGGCAGATATATGTGTGTGTGTGTGTGTGTTAGCTAATTGTCTCAATAGAGTACGAGACAGATATATGTGTGTGTGTGTGTGTTAGCTAAAAGTCTCAATAGAGTACGAGGCAGATATATGTGTGTGTGTGTGTGTGTTAGCTAATTGTCTCAATAGAGTACGAGGCAGATATATGTGTGTGTGTGTGTTAGCTAATTGTCTCAATAGAGTACGAGGCAGATATATGTGTGTGTGTGTGTGTTAGCTAATAGTCTCAATAGAGTACGAGACAGATATATGTGTGTGTGTGTGTGTGTGTTAGCTAATAGTCTCAATAGAGTACGAGGCAGATATATGTGTGTGTGTGTTTTAGCTAATCGTCTCAATAGAGTACGAGGCAGATATATGTGTGTGTGTGTGTGTTTTAGCTAATCGTCTCAATAGAGTACGAGGCAGATATATGTGTGTGTGTGTGTTTTAGCTAATTGTCTCAATAGAGTACGAGGCAGATATATGTGTGTGTGTGTTTTAGCTAATAGTCTCAATAGAGTACGAGGCAGATATATGTGTGTGTGTGTGTGTTAGCTAATTGTCTCAATAGAGAACGAGGCAGATATATGTGTGTGTGTGTTTTAGCTAATAGTCTCAATAGAGTACGAGGCAGATATATGTGTGTGTGTGTGTGTTAGCTAATAGTCTCAATAGAGTACGAGGCAGATATATGTGTGTGTGTGTTTTAGCTAATCGTCTCAATAGAGTACGAGGCATATATATGTGTGTGTGTGTTTTAGCTAATTGTCTCAATAGAGTACGAGGCAGATATATGTGTGTGTGTGTTTTAGCTAATAGTCTCAATAGAGTACGAGGCAGATATATGTGTGTGTGTGTGTTTTAGCTAATCGTCTCAATAGAGTACGAGGCAGATATATATGTGTGTGTGTTTTAGCTAATCGTCTCAATAGAGTACGAGGCAGATATATATGTGTGTGTGTGTGTGTTTAGCTAATTGTCTCAATAGAGTACGAGGCAGATATATGTGTGTGTGTGTGTTTTAGCTAATCGTCCCAATAGAGTACGAGGAAGATATATGTGTGTGTGTGTGTTAGCTAATTGTCTCAATAGAGTACGAGGCAGATATGTGTGTGTGTGTGTGTTTTAGCTAATAGTCTCAATAGAGTACGAGGCAGATATATGTGTGTGTGTGTGTGTTAGCTAATCGTCTCAATAGAGTACGAGGCAGATATGTGTGTGTGTGTGTGTTAGCTAATAGTCTCAATAGAGTACGAGGCAGATATATGTGTGTGTGTGTGTGTGTTAGCTAATTGTCTCAATAGAGTACGAGGCAGATATATGTGTGTGTGTGTGTGTTAGCTAATTGTCTCAATAGAGTACGAGGCAGATATATGTGTTAGTGTGTTTTAGCTAATTGTCTCAATAGAGTACGTGGCAGATATATGTGTGTGTGTGTGTTAGCTAATTGTCTCAATAGAGTACGAGGCAGATATATGTGTGTGTGTGTGTTAGCTAATCGTCTCAATAGAGTACGAGGCAGATATATGTGTGTGTGTGTTTTAGCTAATCGTCTCAATAGAGTACGAGGCAGATATATGTGTGTGTGTGTTTTAGCTAATAGTCTTAATAGAGTACGAGGCAGATATATCTGTGTGTGTGTTTTAGCTAATTGTCTCAATAGAGTAAGAGGCAGATATATATGTGTGTGTGTTAGCTAATTGTCTCAATAGAGTACGAGGCAGATATGTGTGTGTGTGTGTGTTTTTTAGCTAATCGTCTCAATAGAGTACGAGGCAGATATATGTGTGTGTGTGTTTTAGCTTATTGTCTCAATAGAGTACGAGGCAGATATATGTGTGTGTGTGTTTTAGCTAATTGTCTCAATAGAGTACGAGGCAGATATATGTGTGTGTGTGTTTTAGCTAATTGTCTCAATAGAGTACGAGGCAGATATATGTGTGTGTGTGTTTTAGCTAATCGTCTCAATAGTGTACGAGGCAGATATATATGTGTGTGTGTTTTAGCTAATTGTCTCAATAGAGTACGAGGCAGATATATGTGTGTGTGTGTGTGTTAGCTAATCGTCTCAATAGAGTACGAGGCAGATATATGTGTGTGTGTGTGTGTTAGCTAATAGTCTCAATAGAGTACGAGGCAGATATATGTGTGTGTGTGTGTGTGTTAGCTAATAGTCTCAATAGAGTACGAGGCAGATATATGTGTTTTTTTGTTTTAGCTAATAGTCTCAATAGAGTACGAGGCAGATATATGTGTGTGTGTGTGTGTGTTAGCTAATTGTCTCAATAGAGTACGAGGCAGATAAATGTGTGTGTGTGTTTTAGCTAATAGTCTCAATAGAGTACGAGGCAGATATATGTGTTTTTTTGTTTTAGCTAATAGTCTCAATAGAGTACGAGGCAGATATATGTGTGTGTGTGTGTGTGTTAGCTAATTGTCTCAATAGAGTACGAGACAGATATATGTGTGTGTGTGTGTGTTAGCTAAAAGTCTCAATAGAGTACGAGGCAGATATATGTGTGTGTGTGTGTGTGTTAGCTAATTGTCTCAATAGAGTACGAGGCAGATATATGTGTGTGTGTGTGTTAGCTAATTGTCTCAATAGAGTACGAGGCAGATATATGTGTGTGTGTGTGTGTTAGCTAATAGTCTCAATAGAGTACGAGACAGATATATGTGTGTGTGTGTGTGTGTGTTAGCTAATAGTCTCAATAGAGTACGAGGCAGATATATGTGTGTGTGTGTTTTAGCTAATCGTCTCAATAGAGTACGAGGCAGATATATGTGTGTGTGTGTTTGCGCTAATCGTCTCAATAGAGTACGAGGCAGATATATGTGTGTGTGTGTGTTAGCTAATCGTCTCAATAGAGTACGAGGCATATATATGTGTGTGTGTGTTTTAGCTAATCGTCTCAATAGAGTACGAGGCAGATATATGTGTGTGTGTGTTTTAGCTAATCGTCTCAATAGAGTACGAGGCAGATATATGTGTGTGTGTGTTTTAGCTAATAGTCTCAATAGAGTACGAGGCAGATATATGTGTGTGTGTGTTTTAGCTAATCGTCTCAATAGAGTACGAGGCAGATATATGAGTGTGTGTGTGTTAGCTAATAGTCTCAATAGAGTACGAGGCAGATATATATGTGTGTGTGTGTGTGTTAGCTAATTGTCTCAATAGAGTACGAGACAGATATATGTGTGTGTGTGTGTGTGTTAGCTAATAGTCTCAATAGAGTACGAGGCAGATATATGTGTGTGTTTGTGTGTGTTAGCTAATTGTCTCAATAGAGTACGAGACAGATATATATGTGTGTGTGTGTGTGTTAGCTAATTGTCTCAATAGAGTACGAGGCAGATATATGTGTGTGTGTGTTTTAGCTAATAGTCTCAATAGAGTACGAGGCAGATATATGTGTGTGTGTGTGTTTTAGCTAATTGTCTCAATAGAGTACGAGGCAGATATATATGTGTGTGTGTTAGCTAATTGTCTCAATAGAGTACGAGGCAGATAAATGTTTGTGTGTGTGTTAGCTAATTGTCTCAATAGAGTACGAGGCAGATATATGTGTGTGTGTGTGTTAGCTAATTGTCTCAATAGAGTACGAGGCAGATATATGTGTGTGTGTGTGTGTTAGCTAATTGTCTCAATAGAGTACGAGGCAGATATATGTGTTTGTGTGTGTGTGTTAGCTAATTGTCTCAATAGAGTACGAGGCAGATATATGTGTGTGTGTGTGTGTTAGCTAATTGTCTCAATAGAGTACGAGGCAGATATATGTGTTAGTGTGTTTTAGCTAATTGTCTCAATAGAGTACGTGGCAGATATATGTGTGTGTGTGTGTTAGCTAATTGTCTCAATAGAGTACGAGGCAGATATATGTGTGTGTGTGTGTTAGCTAATCGTCTCAATAGAGTACGAGGCAGATATATGTGTGTGTGTGTTTTAGCTAATCGTCTCAATAGAGTACGAGGCAGATATATGTGTGTGTGTGTTTTAGCTAATAGTCTTAATAGAGTACGAGGCAGATATATCTGTGTGTGTGTTTTAGCTAATTGTCTCAATAGAGTAAGAGGCAGATATATATGTGTGTGTGTTAGCTAATTGTCTCAATAGAGTACGAGGCAGATATGTGTGTGTGTGTGTGTTTTTTAGCTAATCGTCTCAATAGAGTACGAGGCAGATATATGTGTGTGTGTGTGTGTTAGCTAATCGTCTCAATAGAGTACGAGGCAGATATGTGTGTGTGTGTGTGTTAGCTAATAGTCTCAATAGAGTACGAGGCAGATATATGTGTGTGTGTGTTAGCTAATAGTCTCAATAGAGTACGAGGCAGATATATGTGTGTGTGTGTGTTAGCTAATAGTCTCAATAGAGTACGAGGCAGATATATGTGTGTGTGTGTGTTAGCTAATAGTCTCAATAGAGTACGAGGCAGATATATGTGTGTGTGTGTGTGTTAGCTAATTGTCTCAATAGAGTACGAGGCAGATATATGTGTGTGTGTGTGTTAGCTAATTGTCTCAATAGAGTACGAGGCAGATATGTGTGTGTGTGTTTTAGCTAATAGTCTCAATAGAGTACGAGGCAGATATATGTGTGTGTGTGTGTGTGTTAGCTAATTGTCTCAATAGAGTACGAGGCAGATATATGTGTGTGTGTGTTTTAGCTAATAGTCTCAATAGAGTACGAGGCAGATATATGTGTGTGTGTGTGTGTGTTTTAGCTAATAGTCTCAATAGAGTACGAGACAGATATATGTGTGTGTGTGTTTTAGCTAATCGTCTCATTAGAGTACGAGGCAGATATATATGTGTGTGTGTGTTTTAGCTAATCGTCTCAATAGAGTACGAGGCAGATATATGTGTGTGTGTGTGTGTTAGCTAATAGTCTCAATAGAGTACGAGGCAGATATATATGTGTGTGTGTGTGTTAGCTAATCGTCTCAATAGAGTACGAGGCAGATATATGTGTGTGTGTGTGTTAGCTAATTGTCTCAATAGAGTACGAGGCAGATATATGTGTGTGTGTGTTTTAGCTAATAGTCTCAATAGAGTACGAAGCAGATATATGTGTGTATGTGTTAGCTAATCGTCTCAATAGAGTATGAGGCAGATATATATGTGTGTGTGTTTTAGCTAATTGTCTCAATAGAGTACTAGGCAGATATATATGTGTGTGTGTTAGCTAATTGTCTCAATAGAGTACGAGGCAGATAAATGTGTGTGTGTGTGTTAGCTAATTGTCTCAATAGAGTACGAGGCAGATATATGTGTGTGTGTGTGTGTGTTAGCTAATTGTCTCAATAGAGTACGAGGCAGATATATGTGTGTGTGTGTGTAAATGCTAATTGTCTCAATAGAGTACGAGGCAGATAAATGTGTGTGTGTGTGTGTTAGCTAATTGTCTCAATAGAGTACGAGACAGATATATGTGTGTGTGTGTGTTAGCTAATTGTCTCAATAGAGTACGAGGCAGATATGTGTGTTTGTGTGTTAGCTAATAGTCTCAATAGAGTACGAGGCAGATATATATGTGTGTGTGTGTTAGCTAATAGTCTCAATAGAGTACGAGGCAGATATATGTGTGTGTGTGTGTGTTAGCTAATCGTCTCAATAGAGTACGAGGCAGATATATATGTGTGTGTGTGTGTGTTAGCTAATTGTCTCAATAGAGTACGAGGCAGATATATGTGTGTGTGTGTTTTAGCTAATAGTCTCAATAGAGTACGAGGCAGATATATGTGTCTGTGTGTTTTAGCTAATTGTCTCAATAGAGTACGAGGCAGATATATGTGTGTGTGTGTTTTAGCTAATAGTCTCAATAGAGTACGAGGCAGATATATGTGTGTGTGTGTTTTAGCTAATAGTCTCAATAGAGTACGAGGCAGATATATGTGTCTGTGTGTTTTAGCTAATCGTCTCAATAGAGTACGAGGCAGATATATGTGTGTGTGTGTTTTAGCTAATAGTCTCAATAGAGTACAAGGAAGTTATATGTGTCTGTGTGTTTTAGCTAATTGTCTCAATAGAGTACGAGGCAGATATATGTGTCTGTGTGTTTTAGCTAATTGTCTCAATAGAGTACGAGGCAAATATGTGTCTGTGTGTTTTAGCTAATTGTCTCAATAGAGTACGAGGCAGATATATATGTGTGTGTCTTAGCTAATTGTCTCAATAGAGTACGAGGCAAATATGTGTCTGTGTGTTTTAGCTAATTGTCTCAATAGAGTACGAGGCAGATATATGTGTGTGTGTGTGTCTTAGCTAATTGTCTCAATAGAGTACGAGGCAGATATATATATGTGTGTGTTAGCTAATTGTCTCAATAGTGTACAAGGAAGTTATATGTGTCTGTGTGTTTTAGCTAATTGTCTCAATAGAGTACGAGGCAGATATATGTGTCTGTGTGTTTTAGCTAATAGTCTCAATAGAGTACGAGGCAGATATATGTGTCTGTGTGTTTTAGCTAATTGTCTCAATAGAGTACGAGGCAGATAAATGTGTGTGTGTGTGTTAGCTTATTGTCTCAATAGAGTACGAGGCAGATATATATGTGTGTGTGTGTGTGTTAGCTAATTGTCTCAATAGAGTACGAGGCAGATATATATGTGTGTGTTAGCTAATCGTCTCAATAGAGTACGCGGCAGTTATGTGTGTGTGTGTTAGCTAATAGTCTCAATAGAGTACGAGGCAGATATATGTGTGTGTGTTAGCTAATAGTCTCAATAGAGTACGAGGCAGATATATGTGTGTGTGTTAGCTAATAGTCTCAATAGAGTACGAGGCAGATATATGTGTGTGTGTGTGTGTTAGCTAATCGTCTCAATAGAGTACGAGGCAGATATATGTGTGTGTGTGTTTTAGCTAATCGTCTCAATAGTGTACGAGACAGATATATGTGTGTGTGTGTTTTAGCTAATCGTCTCAATAGAGTACGAGGCAGATATATATGTGTGTGTGTTTTAGCTAATTGTCTCAATAGAGTACGAGGCAGATATATGTGTGTGTGTGTGTGTTAGCTAATCGTCTCAATAAAGTACGAGGCAGATATATGTGTGTGTGTGTGTGTGTGTGTTAGCTAATTGTCTCAATAGAGTACGAGGCAGATATATGTGTGTGTGTGTTTTAGCTAATCGTCTCAATAGTGTACGAGGCAGATATATGTGTGTGTGTGTTTTAGCTTATTGTCTCAATAGAGTACGAGGCAGATATATGTGTGTGTGTGTTTTAGCTAATTGTCTCAATAGAGTACGAGGCAGATATATGTGTGTGTGTGTTTTAGCTAATTGTCTCAATAGAGTACGAGGCAGATATATGTGTGTGTGTGTTTTAGCTAATCGTCTCAATAGTGTACGAGGCAGATATATATGTGTGTGTGTTTTAGCTAATTGTCTCAATAGAGTACGAGGCAGATATATGTGTGTGTGTGTGTGTTAGCTAATCGTCTCAATAGAGTACGAGGCAGATATATGTGTGTGTGTGTGTGTTAGCTAATAGTCTCAATAGAGTACGAGGCAGATATATGTGTGTGTGTGTGTGTGTTAGCTAATAGTCTCAATAGAGTACGAGGCAGATATATGTGTTTTTTTGTTTTAGCTAATAGTCTCAATAGAGTACGAGGCAGATATATGTGTGTGTGTGTGTGTGTTAGCTAATTGTCTCAATAGAGTACGAGGCAGATAAATGTGTGTGTGTGTTTTAGCTAATAGTCTCAATAGAGTACGAGGCAGATATATGTGTTTTTTTGTTTTAGCTAATAGTCTCAATAGAGTACGAGGCAGATATATGTGTGTGTGTGTGTGTGTTAGCTAATTGTCTCAATAGAGTACGAGACAGATATATGTGTGTGTGTGTGTGTTAGCTAAAAGTCTCAATAGAGTACGAGGCAGATATATGTGTGTGTGTGTGTGTGTTAGCTAATTGTCTCAATAGAGTACGAGGCAGATATATGTGTGTGTGTGTGTTAGCTAATTGTCTCAATAGAGTACGAGGCAGATATATGTGTGTGTGTGTGTGTTAGCTAATAGTCTCAATAGAGTACGAGACAGATATATGTGTGTGTGTGTGTGTGTGTTAGCTAATAGTCTCAATAGAGTACGAGGCAGATATATGTGTGTGTGTGTTTTAGCTAATCGTCTCAATAGAGTACGAGGCAGATATATGTGTGTGTGTGTTTGCGCTAATCGTCTCAATAGAGTACGAGGCAGATATATGTGTGTGTGTGTGTTAGCTAATCGTCTCAATAGAGTACGAGGCATATATATGTGTGTGTGTGTTTTAGCTAATCGTCTCAATAGAGTACGAGGCAGATATATGTGTGTGTGTGTTTTAGCTAATCGTCTCAATAGAGTACGAGGCAGATATATGTGTGTGTGTGTTTTAGCTAATAGTCTCAATAGAGTACGAGGCAGATATATGTGTGTGTGTGTTTTAGCTAATCGTCTCAATAGAGTACGAGGCAGATATATGAGTGTGTGTGTGTTAGCTAATAGTCTCAATAGAGTACGAGGCAGATATATGTGTGTGTGTGTGTGTGTTAGCTAATTGTCTCAATAGAGTACGAGACAGATATATGTGTGTGTGTGTGTGTGTTAGCTAATAGTCTCAATAGAGTACGAGGCAGATATATGTGTGTGTTTGTGTGTGTTAGCTAATTGTCTCAATAGAGTACGAGACAGATATATATGTGTGTGTGTGTGTGTTAGCTAATTGTCTCAATAGAGTACGAGGCAGATATATGTGTCTGTGTGTTTTAGCTAATCGTCTCAATAGAGTACGAGGCAGATATATGTGTGTGTGTGTTTTAGCTAATAGTCTCAATAGAGTACAAGGAAGTTATATGTGTCTGTGTGTTTTAGCTAATTGTCTCAATAGAGTACGAGGCAGATATATGTGTCTGTGTGTTTTAGCTAATTGTCTCAATAGAGTACGAGGCAAATATGTGTCTGTGTGTTTTAGCTAATTGTCTCAATAGAGTACGAGGCAGATATATATGTGTGTGTCTTAGCTAATTGTCTCAATAGAGTACGAGGCAAATATGTGTCTGTGTGTTTTAGCTAATTGTCTCAATAGAGTACGAGGCAGATATATGTGTGTGTGTGTGTCTTAGCTAATTGTCTCAATAGAGTACGAGGCAGATATATATATGTGTGTGTTAGCTAATTGTCTCAATAGTGTACAAGGAAGTTATATGTGTCTGTGTGTTTTAGCTAATTGTCTCAATAGAGTACGAGGCAGATATATGTGTCTGTGTGTTTTAGCTAATAGTCTCAATAGAGTACGAGGCAGATATATGTGTCTGTGTGTTTTAGCTAATTGTCTCAATAGAGTACGAGGCAGATAAATGTGTGTGTGTGTGTTAGCTTATTGTCTCAATAGAGTACGAGGCAGATATATATGTGTGTGTGTGTGTGTTAGCTAATTGTCTCAATAGAGTACGAGGCAGATATATATGTGTGTGTTAGCTAATCGTCTCAATAGAGTACGCGGCAGTTATGTGTGTGTGTGTTAGCTAATAGTCTCAATAGAGTACGAGGCAGATATATGTGTGTGTGTTAGCTAATAGTCTCAATAGAGTACGAGGCAGATATATGTGTGTGTGTTAGCTAATAGTCTCAATAGAGTACGAGGCAGATATATGTGTGTGTGTGTGTGTTAGCTAATCGTCTCAATAGAGTACGAGGCAGATATATGTGTGTGTGTGTTTTAGCTAATCGTCTCAATAGTGTACGAGACAGATATATGTGTGTGTGTGTTTTAGCTAATCGTCTCAATAGAGTACGAGGCAGATATATATGTGTGTGTGTTTTAGCTAATTGTCTCAATAGAGTACGAGGCAGATATATGTGTGTGTGTGTGTGTTAGCTAATCGTCTCAATAAAGTACGAGGCAGATATATGTGTGTGTGTGTGTGTGTGTGTTAGCTAATTGTCTCAATAGAGTACGAGGCAGATATATGTGTGTGTGTGTTTTAGCTAATCGTCTCAATAGTGTACGAGGCAGATATATGTGTGTGTGTGTTTTAGCTTATTGTCTCAATAGAGTACGAGGCAGATATATGTGTGTGTGTGTTTTAGCTAATTGTCTCAATAGAGTACGAGGCAGATATATGTGTGTGTGTGTTTTAGCTAATTGTCTCAATAGAGTACGAGGCAGATATATGTGTGTGTGTGTTTTAGCTAATCGTCTCAATAGTGTACGAGGCAGATATATATGTGTGTGTGTTTTAGCTAATTGTCTCAATAGAGTACGAGGCAGATATATGTGTGTGTGTGTGTGTTAGCTAATCGTCTCAATAGAGTACGAGGCAGATATATGTGTGTGTGTGTGTGTTAGCTAATAGTCTCAATAGAGTACGAGGCAGATATATGTGTGTGTGTGTGTGTGTTAGCTAATAGTCTCAATAGAGTACGAGGCAGATATATGTGTTTTTTTGTTTTAGCTAATAGTCTCAATAGAGTACGAGGCAGATATATGTGTGTGTGTGTGTGTGTTAGCTAATTGTCTCAATAGAGTACGAGGCAGATAAATGTGTGTGTGTGTTTTAGCTAATAGTCTCAATAGAGTACGAGGCAGATATATGTGTTTTTTTGTTTTAGCTAATAGTCTCAATAGAGTACGAGGCAGATATATGTGTGTGTGTGTGTGTGTTAGCTAATTGTCTCAATAGAGTACGAGACAGATATATGTGTGTGTGTGTGTGTTAGCTAAAAGTCTCAATAGAGTACGAGGCAGATATATGTGTGTGTGTGTGTGTGTTAGCTAATTGTCTCAATAGAGTACGAGGCAGATATATGTGTGTGTGTGTGTTAGCTAATTGTCTCAATAGAGTACGAGGCAGATATATGTGTGTGTGTGTGTGTTAGCTAATAGTCTCAATAGAGTACGAGACAGATATATGTGTGTGTGTGTGTGTGTGTTAGCTAATAGTCTCAATAGAGTACGAGGCAGATATATGTGTGTGTGTGTTTTAGCTAATCGTCTCAATAGAGTACGAGGCAGATATATGTGTGTGTGTGTTTGCGCTAATCGTCTCAATAGAGTACGAGGCAGATATATGTGTGTGTGTGTGTTAGCTAATCGTCTCAATAGAGTACGAGGCATATATATATGTGTGTGTGTTTTAGCTAATCGTCTCAATAGAGTACGAGGCAGATATATGTGTGTGTGTGTTTTAGCTAATCGTCTCAATAGAGTACGAGGCAGATATATGTGTGTGTGTGTTTTAGCTAATAGTCTCAATAGAGTACGAGGCAGATATATGTGTGTGTGTGTTTTAGCTAATCGTCTCAATAGAGTACGAGGCAGATATATGAGTGTGTGTGTGTTAGCTAATAGTCTCAATAGAGTACGAGGCAGATATATGTGTGTGTGTGTGTGTGTTAGCTAATTGTCTCAATAGAGTACGAGACAGATATATGTGTGTGTGTGTGTGTGTTAGCTAATAGTCTCAATAGAGTACGAGGCAGATATATGTGTGTGTTTGTGTGTGTTAGCTAATTGTCTCAATAGAGTACGAGACAGATATATATGTGTGTGTGTGTGTGTTAGCTAATTGTCTCAATAGAGTACGAGGCAGATATATGTGTGTGTGTGTTTTAGCTAATAGTCTCAATAGAGTACGAGGCAGATATATGTGTGTGTGTGTGTTTTAGCTAATTGTCTCAATAGAGTACGAGGCAGATATATATGTGTGTGTGTTAGCTAATTGTCTCAATAGAGTACGAGGCAGATAAATGTTTGTGTGTGTGTTAGCTAATTGTCTCAATAGAGTACGAGGCAGATATATGTGTGTGTGTGTGTTAGCTAATTGTCTCAATAGAGTACGAGGCAGATATATGTGTGTGTGTGTGTGTTAGCTAATTGTCTCAATAGAGTACGAGGCAGATATATGTGTGTGTGTGTGTGTGTTAGCTAATTGTCTCAATAGAGTACGAGGCAGATATATGTGTGTGTGTGTGTGTTAGCTAATTGTCTCAATAGAGTACGAGGCAGATATATGTGTTAGTGTGTTTTAGCTAATTGTCTCAATAGAGTACGAGGCAGATATATGTGTGTGTGTGTTTTAGCTAATTGTCTCAATAGAGTACGAGGCAGATATATGTGTGTGTGTGTTTTAGCTAATTGTCTCAATACAGTACGAGGCAGATATATGTGTGTGTGTGTTAGCTAATCGTCTCAATAGAGTACGAGGCAGATATATGTGTGTGTGTGTTTTAGCTAATAGTCTCAATAGAGTACGAGGCAGATATATCTGTGTGTGTGTTTTAGCTAATTGTCTCAATAGAGTACGAGGCAGATATATATGTGTGTGTTTTAGCTAATTGTCTCAATAGAGTACGAGGCAGATATATATGTGTGTGTTTTAGCTAATTGTCTCAATAGAGTACGAGGCACATATATGTGTGTGTGTGTGTTAGCTAATAGTCTCAATAGAGTACGAGGCAGATATATATGTGTTTGTGTGTGTTTTAGCTAATCGTCTCAATAGAGTACGAGGCAGATATGTGTGTGTGTGTGTGTTAGCTAATAGTCTCAATAGAGTACGAGGCAGATGTATGTGTGTGTGTGTGTGTTTTAGCTAATCGTCTCAATAGAGTACGAGGCAGATATATGTGTGTGTGTGTGTTTTAGCTAATTGTCTCAATAGAGTACGAGGCAGATATATATGTGTGTGTGTGTGTTAGCTAATCGTCTCAATAGAGTACGAGGCAGATATATGTTTGTGTGTGTGTGTTAGCTAATTGTCTCAATAGAGTACGAGGCAGATAAATGTGTGTGTGTGTGTTAGCTAATTGTCTTAATAGAGTACGAGGCAGATATATGTGTGTGTGTGTGTTAGCTAATTGTCTCAATAGAGTACGAGGCAGATATATGTGTGTGTGTGTGTGTTAGCTAATAGTCTCAATAGAGTACGAGGCAGATATATGTGTGTGTGTGTTTTAGCTAATCGTCTCAATAGAGTACGAGGCAGATATATGTGTGTGTGTGTGTTAGCTAATTGTCTCAATAGAGTGCGAGGCAGATATATGTGTGTGTGTGTTTTAGCTAATCGTCTCAATAGAGTACGAGGCAGATATATGTGTGTGTGTGTTTTAGCTAATCGTCTCAATAGAGTACGAGGCAGATATATGTGTGTGTGTGTGTTAGCTAATAGTCTCAATAGAGTACGAGGCAGATATATGTGTGTGTGTGTGTGTTAGCTAATCGTCTCAATAGAGTACGAGGCAGATTCATGTGTGTGTGTGTGTGTGTTAGCTAATTGTCTCAATAGAGTACGAGGCAGATATATGTGTGTGTGTGTGTTAGCTAATAGTCTCAATAGAGTACGAGGCAGATATATGTGTGTGTGTGTTTTAGCTAATCGTCTCAATAGAGTACGAGGCAGATATATGTGTGTGTGTGTGTTAGCTAATAGTCTCAATAGAGTACGAGGCAGATATATGTGTGTGTGTGTGTGTTAGCTAATCGTCTCAAAAGAGTACGAGGCAGATATATGTGTGTGTGTGTGTGTTAGCTAATTGTCTCAATAGAGTACGAGGCAGATATATGTGTGTGTGTGTTTTAGCTAATAGTCTCAATAGAGTACGAGGCAGATATATGTGTGTGTGTTTTTTAGCTAATTGTCTCAATAGAGTACGAGGCAGATATATATGTGTGTGTGTTAGCTAATCGTCTCAATAGAGTACGAGGCAGATATATGTGTTAGTGTGTTTAGCTAATTGTCTCAATAGAGTACGAGGCAGATATATGTGTGTGTGTGTGTGTTAGCTAATTGTCTCAATAGAGTACGAGGCAGATATATGTGTGTGTGTGTGTGTTAGCTAATTGTCTAAATAGAGTACGAAGCAGATATATGTGTGTGTGTGTGTGTTAGCTAATTGTCTTAATAGAGTACGAGGCAGATATATGTGTTAGTGTGTTTAGCTAATTGTCTCAATAGAGTACGAGGCAGATATATGTGTGTGTGTGTGTGTTAGCTAATTGTCTCAATAGTGTACGAGGCAGATATATGTGTGTGTGTGTGTGTTAGCTAATTGTCTCAATAGAGTACGAGGCAGATATATGTGTTAGTGTGTTTTAGCTAATTGTCTCAATAGAGTACGAGGCAGATATATGTGTGTGTGTGTTTTAGCTAATTGTCTCAATAGAGTACGAGGCAGATATATGTGTGTGTGTGTTTTAGCTAATTGTCTCAATACAGTACGAGGCAGATATATGTGTGTGTGTGTTAGCTAATCGTCTCAATAGAGTACGAGGCAGATATATGTGTGTGTGTGTTTTAGCTAATAGTCTCAATAGAGTACGAGGCAGATATATCTGTGTGTGTGTTTTAGCTAATTGTCTCAATAGAGTACGAGGCAGATATATATGTGTGTGTTTTAGCTAATTGTCTCAATAGAGTACGAGGCAGATATATATGTGTGTGTTTTAGCTAATTGTCTCAATAGAGTACGAGGCAGATATATATGTGTTAGTGTGTTTAGCTAATTGTCTCAATAGAGTACGAGGCAGATGTATGTGTGTGTGTGTGTGTTTTAGCTAATCGTCTCAATAGAGTACGAGGCAGATATATGTGTGTGTGTGTGTTTTAGCTAATTGTCTCAATAGAGTACGAGGCAGATATATGTGTGTGTGTGTGTGTTAGCTAATCGTCTCAATAGAGTACGAGGCAGATATATGTTTGTGTGTGTGTGTTAGCTAATTGTCTCAATAGAGTACGAGGCAGATAAATGTGTGTGTGTGTGTTAGCTAATTGTCTTAATAGAGTACGAGGCAGATATATGTGTGTGTGTGTGTTAGCTAATTGTCTCAATAGAGTACGAGGCAGATATATGTGTGTGTGTGTGTGTTAGCTAATAGTCTCAATAGAGTACGAGGCAGATATATGTGTGTGTGTGTTTTAGCTAATCGTCTCAATAGAGTACGAGGCAGATATATGTGTGTGTGTGTGTTAGCTAATTGTCTCAATAGAGTGCGAGGCAGATATATGTGTGTGTGTGTTTTAGCTAATCGTCTCAATAGAGTACGAGGCAGATATATGTGTGTGTGTGTTTTAGCTAATCGTCTCAATAGAGTACGAGGCAGATATATGTGTGTGTGTGTGTTAGCTAATAGTCTCAATAGAGTACGAGGCAGATATATGTGTGTGTGTGTGTGTTAGCTAATCGTCTCAATAGAGTACGAGGCAGATTCATGTGTGTGTGTGTGTGTGTTAGCTAATTGTCTCAATAGAGTACGAGGCAGATATATGTGTGTGTGTGTGTTAGCTAATAGTCTCAATAGAGTACGAGGCAGATATATGTGTGTGTGTGTTTTAGCTAATCGTCTCAATAGAGTACGAGGCAGATATATGTGTGTGTGTGTGTTAGCTAATAGTCTCAATAGAGTACGAGGCAGATATATGTGTGTGTGTGTGTGTTAGCTAATCGTCTCAAAAGAGTACGAGGCAGATATATGTGTGTGTGTGTGTGTTAGCTAATTGTCTCAATAGAGTACGAGGCAGATATATGTGTGTGTGTGTTTTAGCTAATAGTCTCAATAGAGTACGAGGCAGATATATGTGTGTGTGTTTTTTAGCTAATTGTCTCAATAGAGTACGAGGCAGATATATATGTGTGTGTGTTAGCTAATCGTCTCAATAGAGTACGAGGCAGATATATGTGTTAGTGTGTTTAGCTAATTGTCTCAATAGAGTACGAGGCAGATATATGTGTGTGTGTGTGTGTTAGCTAATTGTCTCAATAGAGTACGAGGCAGATATATGTGTGTGTGTGTGTGTTAGCTAATTGTCTCAATAGAGTACGAAGCAGATATATGTGTGTGTGTGTGTGTTAGCTAATTGTCTTAATAGAGTACGAGGCAGATATATGTGTTAGTGTGTTTAGCTAATTGTCTCAATAGAGTACGAGGCAGATATATGTGTGTGTGTGTGTGTTAGCTAATTGTCTCAATAGAGTACGAGGCAGATATATGTGTGTGTGTGTGTGTTAGCTAATTGTCTCAATAGAGTACGAGGCAGATATATGTGTGTGTGTGTGTGTTAGCTAATTGTCTCAATAGAGTACGAAGCAGATATATGTGTGTGTGTGTGTGTGTTAGCTAATTGTCTCAATAGAGTACGAGGCAGATATATGTGTTAGTGTGTTTTAGCTAATTGTCTCAATAGAGTACGAGGCAGATATATGTGTGTGTGTGTTTTAGCTAATTGTCTCAATAGAGTACGAGGCAGATATATGTGTGTGTGTGTGTGTTAGCTAATTGTCTCAATAGAGTACGAGGCAGATATATGTGTGTGTGTGTGTTAGCTAATCGTCTCAATAGAGTACGAGGCAGATATATGTGTGTGTGTGTTTTAGCTAATCGTCTCAATAGAGTACGAGGCAGATATATGTGTGTGTGTGTTTTAGCTAATAGTCTTAATAGAGTACGAGGCAGATATATCTGTGTGTGTGTTTTAGCTAATTGTCTCAATAGAGTACGAGGCAGATATATATGTGTGTGTGTTAGCTAATTGTCTCAATAGAGTACGAGGCAGATATATGTGTGTGTGTGTTTTAGCTAATTGTCTCAATAGAGTACGAGGCAGATATATATGTGTGTGTGTTAGCTAATTGTCTCAATAGAGTACGAGGCAGATATATGTGTGTGTGTGTTAGCTAATAGTCTCAATAGAGTACGAGGCAGATATATGTGTGTGTGTGTTTTAGCTAATAGTCTCAATAGAGTACGAGGCAGATATATGTGTGTGTGTGTGTTAGCTAATAGTCTCAATAGAGTACGAGGCAGATATATGTGTGTGTGTGTGTGTTAGCTAATCGTCTCAATAGAGTACGAGGCAGATATATGTTTGTGTGTGTGTGTTAGCTAATTGTCTCAATAGAGTACGAGGCAGATAAATGTGTGTGTGTGTGTTAGCTAATTGTCTCAATAGAGTACGAGGCAGATATATGTGTGTGTGTGTGTTAGCTAATTGTCTCAATAGAGTACGAGGCAGATATATGTGTGTGTGTGTGTGTTAGCTAATAGTCTCAATAGAGTACGAGGCAGATATATGTGTGTGTGTGTTTTAGCTAATCGTCTCAATAGAGTACGAGGCAGATATATGTGTGTGTGTGTGTTAGCTAATTGTCTCAATAGAGTGCGAGGCAGATATATGTGTGTGTGTGTTTTAGCTAATCGTCTCAATAGAGTACGAGGCAGATATATGTGTGTGTGTGTGTTAGCTAATTGTCTCAATAGAGTGCGAGGCAGATATATGTGTGTGTGTTTTTTAGCTAATCGTCTCAATAGAGTACGAGGCAGATATATGTGTGTGTGTGTGTGTTAGCTAATCGTCTCAATAGAGTACGAGGCAGATATGTGTGTGTGTGTGTGTTAGCTAATAGTCTCAATAGAGTACGAGGCAGATATATGTGTGTGTGTGTTAGCTAATAGTCTCAATAGAGTACGAGGCAGATATATGTGTGTGTGTGTTTTAGCTAATAGTCTCAATAGAGTACGAGGCAGATATATGTGTGTGTGTGTGTTAGCTAATAGTCCCAATAGAGTACGAGGCAGATATATGTGTGTGTGTGTGTGTTAGCTAATCGTCTCAATAGAGTACGAGGCAGATATATGTTTGTGTGTGTGTGTTAGCTAATTGTCTCAATAGAGTACGAGGCAGATAAATGTGTGTGTGTGTGTTAGCTAATTGTCTCAATAGAGTACGAGGCAGATATATGTGTGTGTGTGTGTGTTAGCTAATAGTCTCAATAGAGTACGAGGCAGATATATGTGTGTGTGTGTTTTAGCTAATTGTCTCAATAGAGTACGAGGCAGATATATGTGTGTGTGTGTGTGTTAGCTAATAGTCTCAATAGAGTACGAGGCAGATATATGTGTGTGTGTGTTTTAGCTAATCGTCTCAATAGAGTACGAGGCAGATATATGTGTGTGTGTGTGTTAGCTAATTGTCTCAATAGAGTGCGAGGCAGATATATGTGTGTGTGTGTTTTAGCTAATCGTCTCAATAGAGTACGAGGCAGATATATGTGTGTGTGTGTTTTAGCTAATCGTCTCAATAGAGTACGAGGCAGATATATGTGTGTGTGTGTGTTAGCTAATCGTCTCAATAGAGTACGAGGCAGATATATGTGTGTGTGTTTTAGCTAATCGTCTCAATAGAGTACGAGGCAGATATATGTGTGTGTGTGTTTTAGCTAATAGTCTCAATAGAGTGCGAGGCAGATATAAATGTGTGTGTGTTTTAGCTAATTGTCTCAATAGAGTACGAGGAAGATATATGTGTGTGTGTGTGTGTTAGCTAATTGTCTCAATAGAGTACGAGGCAGATATATGTGTGTGTGTGTGTGTTAGCTAATTGTCTCAATAGAGTACGAGGCAGATATATGTGTGTGTGTGTTTTAGCTAATTGTCTCAATAGAGTACGAGGCAGATATATATGTGTGTGTGTTAGCTAATTGTCTCAATAGAGTACGAGGCAGATAAATGTGTGTGTGTGTGTTAGCTAATTGTCTCAATAGAGTACGAGGCAGATATATGTGTTAGTGTGTTTTAGCTAATTGTCTCAATAGAGTACGAGGCAGATATATGTGTGTGTGTGTGTGTGTTAGCTAATTGTCTCAATAGAGTACGAGGCAGATAAATGTGTGTGTGTGTTAGCTAATTGTCTCAAAAGAGTACGAGGCAGATATATGTGTGTGTGTGTGTGTGTTAGCTAATTGTCTCAATAGAGTACGAGGCAGATATATGTGTGTGTGTGTGTGTTAGCTAATTGTCTCAATAGAGTACGAGGCAGATATATGTGTGTGTGTGTTTTAGCTAATAGTCTTAATAGAGTACGAGGCAGATATATGTGTGTGTGTGTGTTAGCTAATTGTCTCAATAGAGTACGAGGCAGATATATGTGTGTGTGTGTGTGTTAGCTAATTGTCTCAATAGAGTACGAGGCAGTTATATGTGTGTGTGTGTGTGTGTTAGCTAATTGTCTCAATAGAGTACGAGGCAGATATATGTGTGTGTGTGTGTGTTAGCTAATTGTCTCAATAGAGTACGAGGCAGATATATGTGTGTGTGTGTTTTAGCTAATTGTCTCAATAGAGTACGAGGCAGATATATATGTGTGTGTGTTAGCTAATTGTCTCAATAGAGTACGAGGCAGATATTTGTGTTAGTGTGTTTTAGCTAATTGTCTCAATAGAGTACGAGGCAGATATATGTGTGTGTGTGTGTGTGTTAGCTAATTGTCTCAATAGAGTACGAGGCAGATAAATGTGTGTGTGTGTGTTAGCTAATTGTCTCAATAGAGTACGAGGCAGATATATGTGTGTGTGTGTGTGTGTTAGCTAATAGTCTTAATAGAGTACGAGGCAGATAAATGTGTGTGTGTGTGTTTTAGCTAATTGTCCCAATAGAGAACGAGGCAGATATATGTGTGTGTGTGTGTTAGCTAATTGTCTCAATAGAGTACGAGGCAGATATATGTGTGTGTGTGTGTGTGTTAGCTAATAGTCTTAATAGAGTACGAGGCAGATAAATGTGTGTGTGTGTGTTTTAGCTAATAGTCTCAATAGAGTACGAGGCAGATAAATGTGTGTGTGTGTGTTTTAGCTAATAGTCTTAATAGAGTACGAGGCAGATATATGTGTGTGTGTTTTAGCTAATTGTCTCAATAGAGTACGAGGCAGATATATGTGTGTGTGTTTTAGCTAATTGTCTCAATAGAGTACGAGGCAGATATATATATGTGTGTGTGTTTTAGCTAATTGTCTCAATAGAGTACGAGGCAGATATATGTGTGTGTGTGTTTTAGCTATTTGTCTCAATAGAGTACGAGGCAGATATATGTGTGTGTGTGTGTGTTAGCTAATTGTCTCAATAGAGTACGAGGCAGATATATGTGTGTGTGTGTGTTAGCTAATTGTCTCAATAGAGTACGAGGCAGATATATGTGTGTGTGTGTGTTAGCTAATTGTCTCAATAGAGTACGAGACAGATATATGTGTGTGTGTGTTTTAGCTAATTGTCTCAATAGAGTACGAGACAGATATATATGTGTGTGTGTTAGCTAATTGTCTCAATAGAGTACGAGGCAGATAAATGTGTGTGTGTGTGTGTTAGCTAATTGTCTCAATAGAGTACGAGGCAGATATATATGTGTGTGTGTGTGTTTTAGCTAATCGTCTCAATAGAGTACGAGGCAGATATGTGTGTGTGTGTGTGTTAGCTAATTGTCTCAATAGAGTACGAGGCAGATATATATATGTGTGTGTGTGTGTTAGCTAATTGTCTCAATAGAGTACGAGGCAGATATATGTGTGTGTGTGTGTTAGGTAATAGTCTCAATAGAGTACGAGGCAGATATATGTGTGTGTGTGTGTTTTAGCTAATCGTCTCAATAGAGTACGAGGCAGATATGTGTGTGTGTGTGTGTTAGGTAATAGTCTCAATAGAGTACGAGGCAGATATATGTGTGTGTGTGTGTTTTAGCTAATTGTCTCAATAGAGTACGAGGCAGATATATATGTGTGTGTGTTAGCTAATAGTCTCAATAGAGTACGAGGCAGATATATGTGTGTGTGTGTGTGTTTTAGCTAATCGTCTCAATAGAGTACGAGGCAGATATGTGTGTGTGTGTGTGTTAGCTAATTGTCTCAATAGAGTACGAGGCAGATAAATGTGTGTGTGTGTGTTAGCTAATTGTCTCAATAGAGTACGAGGTAGATATATGTGTGTGTGTGTGTGTGTTAGCTAATTGTCTCAATAGAGTACGAGGCAGATATATGTGTGTGTGTGTGTGTGTTAGCTAATTGTCTCAATAGAGTTCGAGGCAGATATATGTGTGTGTGTGTTAGCTAATAGTCTCAATAGAGGACGAGTCAGATATATGTGTGTGTGTGTTTTAGCTAATCGTCTCAATAGAGTACGAGGCAGATATATGTGTGTGTGTGTGTTAGCTAATCGTCTCAATAGAGTACGAGGCAGATATATGTGTGTGTGTGTGTTTTAGCTAATTGTCTCAATAGAGTACGAGGCAGATATATGTGTGTGTGTGTTTTAGCTAATTGTCTCAATAGAGTACGAGGCAGATATATATGTGTGTGTGTTAGCTAATTGTCTCAATAGAGTACGAGGCAGATATATATGTGTGTGTGTGTTTTAGCTAATTGTCTCAATAGAGTACGAGGCAGATATATGTGTGTGTGTGTGTGTGTGTTAGCTAATTGTCTCAATAGAGTACGAGGCAGATATATGTGTGTGTGTGTGTGTGTGTTAGCTAATCGTCTCAATAGAGTACGAGGCAGATATATGTGTGTGTGTGTGTGTGTGTTAGCTAATTGTCTCAATAGAGTACGAGGCAGATATATGTGTGTGTGTGTGTGTGTGTTAGCTAATCGTCTCAATAGAGTACGAGGCAGATATATGTGTGTGTGTGTGTGTGTGTTAGCTAATCGTCTCAATAGAGTACGAGGCAGATATATGTGTGTGTGTGTGTGTGTGTTAGCTAATTGTCTCAATAGAGTACGAGGCAGATATATGTGTGTGTGTGTGTGTGTGTTAGCTAATCGTCTCAATAGAGTACGAGGCAGATATATGTGTGTGTGTGTGTGTGTGTTAGCTAATTGTCTCAATAGAGTACGAGGCAGATATATCTGTGTGTGTGTTTTAGCTAATAGTCTCAATAGAGTACGAGGCAGATATATATATGTGTGTGTGTTTTAGCTAATTGTCTCAATAGAGTACGAGGCAGATATAAATGTGTGTGTGTTTTAGCTAATTGTCTCAATAGAGTACGAGGCAGATATATATGTGTGTGTGTGTTTTAGCTAATTGTCTCAATAGAGTACGAGGCAGATATATATGTATGTGTGTGTTTTAGCTAATTGTCTCAATAGAGTTTGAGGCAGATATATGTGTGTGTGTGTTTTAGCTAATTGTCTCAATAGAGTACGAGGCAGATATATATGTGTGTGTGTGTGTTTTAGCTAATTGTCTCAATAGAGTACGAGGCAGATATATGTGTGTGTGTGTGTGTGTGTTTTAGCTAATTGTCTCAATAGAGTACGAGGCAGATATAAATGTGTGTGTGTTTTAGCTAATTGTCTCAATAGAGTACGAGGCAGATATATGTGTGTGTGTGTTTTAGCTAATTGTCTCAATAGAGTACGAGGCAGATATATATGTGTGTGTGTGTTTTAGCTAATTGTCTCAATAGAGTACGAGGCAGATATATGTGTGTGTGTGTGTGTTTTAGCTAATTGTCTCAATAGAGTACGAGGCAGATATAAATGTGTGTGTGTTTTAGCTAATTGTCTCAATAGAGTACGAGGCAGATATAAATGTGTGTGTGTGTGTTAGCTAATAGTCTCAATAGAGTACGAGGCAGATATATGTGTGTGTGTGTGTTTTAGCTAATTGTCTCAATAGAGTACGAGGCAGATATATGTGTGTGTGTGTGTGTTAGCTAATCGTCTCAATAGAGTACGAGGCAGATATATGTGTGTGTGTTTTAGCTAATTGTCTCAATAGAGTACGAGGCAGATATAAATGTGTGTGTGTTTTAGCTAATTGTCTCAATAGAGTACGAGGCAGATATAAATGTGTGTGTGTTTTAGCTAATTGTCTCAATAGAGTACGAGGCAGATATAAATGTGTGTGTGTGTGTTAGCTAATAGTCTCAATAGAGTACGAGGCAGATATATGTGTGTGTGTGTGTGTTAGCTAATTGTCTCAATAGAGTACGAGGCAGATATATATGTGTGTGTGTGTTTTAGCTAATTGTCTCAATAGAGTACGAGGCAGATATATGTGTGTGTGTGTGTGTTTTAGCTAATTGTCTCAATAGAGTACGAGGCAGATATAAATGTGTGTGTGTTTTAGCTAATTGTCTCAATAGAGTACGAGGCAGATATAAATGTGTGTGTGTGTGTTAGCTAATAGTCTCAATAGAGTACGAGGCAGATATATGTGTGTGTGTGTGTGTGTTAGCTAATTGTCTCAATAGAGTACGAGGCAGATATATGTGTGTGTGTTTTAGCTAATTGTCTCAATAGAGTACGAGGCAGATATATGTGTGTGTGTGTGTTAGCTAATTGTCTCAATAGAGTACGAGGCAGATATATGTGTGTGTGTGTGTTGGCTAATAGTCTCAATAGAGTACGAGGCAGATATATGTGTGTGTGTGTGTTGGCTAATAGTCTCAATAGAGTGCGAGGCTGATATGTGTGTGTGTGTGTTATTTGGAATGAATGTCTGAGTGGCTGGAGTTTCTAGTCTGCAGTCTTCATATTAAGTCCAGTGCACACAAACATCAGTTCCAGTGTACTAGATGCAGAACAAAAATGTCGTCTGTTCTTATCATCGTATCTGGACTGATGGACTCATGCAACAGGATATCTATTGATTACAAGTTTTTTACTCAATCTGACATACTTGGTCAAGGTCATTACTTTAGAAAGTCAAGAATCGATTCTCTCTGTCATAGATTTTGGAAACTCTCAGCAGCAAAACATTTTGTCTATAGACAGCTTGTAAATAAAGGTCGTCAATCTCTTAGCCCTCGGGCTGCATGATTTACCAAAAGAGTTGTTTGCGGACCGGCAATGCAATGTAACGGAGATTGAGACCACAATCAAGACTTATCACACAATGTGTCTTGTATATGATCAATAGACAGAATTGATATTTCGTTTGTTGAATAAAACTAGATCCGTATCCACTATTTTAAAAGAAATTATTTCATTCAAGCTTTTGATTTCTACCAAAGTAGGTTCCGTGTTTTCAAAAGTGACTCAAATAACGAGGGCTATATGGGAAGGAAATTGCCTTCTTCTACTAAATTCCTATTTTATTCTCTCTTGCTGTTACTTTGAGGTAGCACATTGAATTTCAGGCAGTTCTAATTACCCTCGTTAAGATGTTGCTTATACAGCCTAGTTGAAACTCTCAACAATTATCTTTCCAGTGTCTCTTAAATAGTGGAGGCGAACAAACCCAGAATTTTGTTCATTGAAAATTTGAGACCGACTCCATGCACTGGTTGGGATTTTTAAAAAAAAATGAAGCTTTTGTTAAAATGATCACTGATCATATAGAAAAAGGGAAATAAATCTTACATATTGAGATATTTGGTTGTAAATAAGCTTATATAAGCTCTTCTTAAAAGTATTTTTTATATTTTGCTTGTTTCGCCTTGAGTAAATTGAGATCTACATTTCTAGTCCATTAGCCTCTTTTTAAATAGACTCTAGTCCAATAAGACTCTTGTTTAATCAGGTTTTGTTACCTGTTACATCAAAATAAAGAAACATTCGACACATCGATGCTTTACTCCAGAGAACCTTTCCGAGAGTCCCCATCTACCCTCCTTGATCTCAAGCATAGCAACGACTCTGTCACTAGCATGAGTGAGTTTAAATTTTAAAATAATTATGTAAACATATTTTCAAATAAACAAAGAATCCAGAGAACCTGCATTACCAAAAATTAAAAAAAAATGCTTTGTTTCAATACAACTAGTAAGACCTAGAGGATCCGGACAACTAGCAAGCAGATATAAATACACTTGTTTAGATTTCCTTATCAAGTGGGTCATACGATGTGCTTCAGACGGGGGTGGGAGTGCTGATTCTGAAGGACTGCAGTTCTCTTTCATTCACTGAACGGTAGCCGACATTTAATTTCGGTCTCTAGAAACAGAATCCCTTGAAAATGTAGCACGGTACATTTGACCATTGACTTGTTTTGTTTTTTCCTAACGCTGTAAACAAGGAAGTGTTTAGATTGCTGACTGAAGTGTTTAGATTGCTGACTGAAGTGCTTGATCTCAGTGCAAACCAGTTCTAGTTGAAATCCAAGTATTTCTCGTACATGTAAACTTCCCGGAGCACATCAAACGTCCAGTCCTGGAATGTGTATACAACGAAAGCCAGACTGACATTGAGTTTCCCATTACAAGAGCAGAGCCAGTGGTATGGTCAAATACATAAACATAGTCCAGTGACAGAACCAGCTATCTATCTATCTATCTATCTGTCCATTAGAGGATCAGTATAACTGTCTATTTTTACAAAGCTTTATCAACTCACTTTGTAAGTTTGGTAAAAAGTTTGTTCAAGTTATTTCTCAGACACCCAGTCTCTGATCAAGATGAAATTTTACACAAGTATTTCTTTTACCTGACAACACACGAATCAATGAAAAAATTTAACCAATCACTTAATTAATGTGTTTGGTATCTCGAAGAAGGGAAAAAATTGTATTTGACAGAAGTGGCGATATAAGCTGAATTAGTTCCCTTTATTGGTCGCCGCTTTAGAGTAGGTTTGAAACAAACAATAGATAACTATTCAATCTTATATTTTCATAAGCACCTCGCTAACTGAGTGGTTAGTATGTTGGCTTGAAAAGTCTTAAGCCATGAGTTCTAAATCATGTCGTATCCCCTTTTTAAATATAAATGCTTTTAAAAAGCAATTACGTTAAAATTCACACAGAGTTCCCTATTCTCCCCCTCCCCCTTTTCCATCATAACGTAGAGAGAAAGCTCAAAGCATGAAATCGCGTTAAACATAAACAAGTGGTACAAATAGTACTAATCACACAGATTTAGTGTTGTTAGTCCAAACAATTGAATTTCTTTACAACTGATCCAGAGTAATTGATACAATTTGTCACGTTTTTCTTGTTTCTGTTTCCATCTGCTAAGGGAAAGTCCGATCAGATATTTGTTTCTAATTATAGTATCAGATGTGTGACGTAGAGCATCCATGGCGCGAAGGGGTTCAATGAACCTGGGCCCACCACCATTAAGGGCCACAGCCTGTGGTGTTTGCGTAGCAACCATGGCGCGAAGGGGTATATTCAGATCTTATCTTGCGATCTATGAGGTCGTCTAACTAGGGTCGGTTAACTAGGGCGTCATGTGGCTAGCACAACGACCAACCGCTTTTATTTTCCCCCATCTATTGTAAGGTACACATTAGAGCTGCGTGGACGCCCTAAAAACAGTTTCCCCCAGTTCGGACGCCAAGCGCTCAGCAACCGCGCCTCCCTTATTGTAATCGTGTCTAGAGCCGTAATCATTTGTTGGGCTGCCTAGTCTGTTCTCTGCAGGCTTATAAAACCATTGATTGTATTACATTGACTGTATTGCATTGATTGTATTGCATTGATTGTATTGCATTGATTGTATTACATTGATTGTATTGCATTGATTGTATTGCATTGATTGTATTACATTGATTGTATTGCATTGATTGTATTGCATTGATTGTATTACATTGATTGTATTGCATTGATTGTATTGCATTGATTGTATTACATTGATTGTGTACATTGATTGTGTTGCATTAATTGTTATGCATTGATTGTGTTACATTGATTGTATTACATTGATTGTATTACATTGATTGTATTGCATTTAATTGTATCACATTGATTGTGTTACATTGATTGTATTGCATTGATTGTATTGCATTGATTGTATTACATTGATTGTGTTACATTGATTGTATTGCATTGATTGTATTGCTTGTTATACATTGATTGTATTGCATTGATTGTGTTACATTGATTGTATTGCATTGATTGTATTGCATTGATTGTATTGCATTGATTGTATTGCATTGATTGTATTATATTGATTGTGTTACATTGTTTGTGTTACATTGATTGTGTTGCATTGATTGTTTTACATTGATTGTTTTGCATTGATTGTATTGCATTGATTGTATTACATTGATTGTGCTACATTGATTGTGTTACATTGATTGTATTACATAGATTGTATTGCATTCATTGTATTGCCATGATTGTATTACATTGAATGTATTACATTGATTGTATTACATTGATTGTATTGCATTGATTGTATTGCTTTGATTGTATTACATTGATTGTGTTACATTGATTGTATTACATTGATTGTATTACATTGATTGTATTACATTGATTGTATTACATTGATTGTATTGCATTGATTGTATTGCATTGATTGTATTACATTGATTGTAGTACATTGATTGTATTACATTGACTGTGTTACATTGATTGTATTACATTGATTGTATTGCATTGATTGTATTGCATTGATTGTATTGCATTTAATTGTATGACATTGATTGTGTTACATTGATTGTATTGCATTGATTGTATTACATTGATGGTATTACATTGATTGTGCTACATTGATTGTATTGCATTGATTGTGTTACATTGATTGTATTGCATTGATTATATTGCATTGATTGTATTACATTGATTGTGTTACATTGATTGTATTGTATTGCATTGATTGTATTACATTGATTCTGTTACATTGATTGTATTGCATTAATTGTTATGCATTGATTGTGTTACATTGATTGTATTGCATTGATTATATTGCATTGATTGTATTACATTGATTGTGTTACATTGATTGTATTGCATTGATTGTATTACATTGATTCTGTTACATTGATTGTATTGCATTAATTGTTATGCATTGATTGTGTTACATTGATTGTATTACATTGATTGTATTGCATTGATTGTATTGCATTTAATTGTATCACATTGATTGTGTTACATTGATTGTATTGCATTGATTGTATTGAAATTGATTGTATTACATTGATTGTATTGCATTGATTGTATTGCTTGTTATACATTGATTGTATTACATTGATTGTATTACATTGATTGTATTACATTGATTGTATTACATTGATCGTGCTACATTGATTGTATTGCATTGATTGTGTTACATTGATTGTGTTGCATTGTTTGTGTTACGGCTTAGGGTTAGGGTTAGGGTTAGGGTTATTGCATTGATAGTATTACATTGATTGTATTACATTGGTTGTATTACATTGATTGTATTGCATTGATTGTATTACATTGATTGTGTTACATTGATAGTATTACATTGATTGTATTATATTGATTGTATTACATTGATTGTATTATATTGGTTGTTATGTGTGATGCAGTGTCACAGGTGGGCTAAAATTAGATGGCCACAATTTGTCTTTGAGACAACGACAAACCCATCTCGGTGGCCACACATATTTCTAGAACCCTCTGTAATAATGGTTGACAAAGACTACTGTACCGAACCTGAGCTGCTAACTGTTCTCTCTCTATCTTGAAACCGATCCCATGATGTGCCTACTAACAAATCTAGATAGTTCATTTCTCTCAAGTCTTTAGTCAAATAAAAGAAGTTATATAGTTCAGTGTAAGAAATTCAAAGCAAAAAAAATAAAAAATCAATCTTTCATTATTTCAATATACAAACTATTTCTCTTAATTGACAATGTCACTATAGATTGTCGTTGTTTAGACTTGGTGCTTTTGTTTTCAGTTGAAATAGAAAGAGACATTTTTTACCTGGCCTAAGGACTGTCTCGTTCATAATTAGTATTATTACCAGTTGTATTATTACCAGTTGTATTATTACCAGTTGTATTATTACCAGTTGTATTATTACCAGTTGTATTATTACCAGTTGTATTATTACCAGTTAGCTCTTTCATAAATGTATGAGTCGAGTGTGAGAAATGTTTTGTGTCAGATGTCAGCACTGAAACCTTCAGCAAATCAAATGTTTTGTGTCAGATGTCAGCACTGAAACCTTCAGCAAATCAAATGTTTTGTGTCAGATGTCAGCACTGAAACCTTCAGCAAATCAAATGTTTTGTGTCAGATGTCAGCACTGAAACCTTCAGCAAATCAAATGTTTTGTGTCAGATGTCAGCACTGAAACCTTCAGCAAATCAAATGTTTTGTGTCAGATGTCAGCACTGAAACCTTCAGCAAATCAAATGTATTGTGTCAGATGTCAACACTGAAACCTTCAGCAAATCAAATGTTGCCCCAGGCTTAGAGAAATGTTTTGTGTCAGATGTCAGCACTGAAACCTTCAGCAAATCAAATGTTTTGTGTCAGATGTCAGCACTGAAACCTTCAGCAAATCAAATGTTGCCCCAGGCTTAGAGAAATGTTTTGTGTCAGATGTCAGCACTGAAACCTTCAGCAAATCAAATGTTTTGTGTCAGATGTCAGCACTGAAACCTTCAGCAAATCAAATGTTTTGTGTCAGATGTCAGCACTGAAACCTTCAGCAAATCAAATGTTTTGTGTCAGATGTCAGCACTGAAACCTTCAGCAAATCAAATGTTGCCCCAGGCTTAGAGAAATGTTTTGTGTCAGATGTCAGCACTGAAACCTTCAGCAAATCAAATGTTGCCCCAGGCTTAGAGAAATATTTTGTGTCAGATGTCAGCACTGAAACCTTCAGCAAATCAAATGTTGCCCCAGGCTTAGAGAAAAGATTTCTGGTTCTCCCGAAACGTACTGACAAAACTCGCGAAAAATTTTATGAGAAAGTGAGCCTTAATAGAGCCTATAAATTAATCGACATTGGCGTCGTATCAAACGTCTTGTAAATGCACCATTTTTTTTTTATTTTATAACTTAATAACAAGTGTTGTCTTTTTGGTTCATAAACTGTTCTACTCGATGTTTGAATCGCAAATCAAATGTTGCTCTACTTTGTTAGGACACGGTTATAAATTTGGCGCGAAAAGTTATTTGTTTCATTGAAGTGTTAGGGTTTTGGCTTGGAGCAAATGGCGCGTGACAATTCAAAAACATGGATAGAATTTCAGGTGCAACGAAAGAAAAAAATAGAATTGGCGTTTTTAGTGAGAGGCAGGTGTTTAGTGAGAGGCAGGTGTTTAGTGAGAGGCAGGTGTTTAGTGAGAGGCAGGTGTTTAGTGAGAGGCAGGTGTTTAGTGAGAGGCAGGTGTTTAGTTCTCTAAATGTTTACGAATGTAGATATTTAGCTGAACGACATACTAGTCTCCCTTGTTACGTAGCCAACGTATTTGTCAGCGTCGAGTATCTTTGTATATTGCTGGCCTTTCACCTTTGTGAGTTGAGTGTTACCTTCGTTTGGACAAGACACCCCTCCACAAGACACCGCACAGAGGCGCCTACAAATTTCAGTGGGAGATTCTCCAAGTGAGTCCATCTGTTCTTACTTTACACTTTGATTTGAAAGGTCACGCTGAAGTTCTTGAAGCAATACAATACAGGAAGAGATAAAGAAGAGAATACGGTATGGCGAACTGTGGTGCCGATATAATGGATACTAAAAGATAAACGAAACAAAATGAAAAGAGGAAGATTGAGGGAGATTGAGAGAGATTGAGAGAGATTGAGGGAGATGGAGGGAGATTGAGGGAGATGGAGGGAGATGGTGGTACACATTATTCTGTGGTACACATTACTCTGTGGTACACATTATTCTGTGGTACACATTATTCTGTGGTACACATTACTCTTTGGTACACATTACTCTGTGGTACACATTATTCTGTGGTACGCATTACTCTTTGGTACACATTACTCTGTGGTACACATTATTCTGTTGTACACATTACTCTGTGGTTCAAGCGAAAGAGATTAGATTCTACTCCGTGCTGAAACAAATAGTATAGGGCAGGGTATAGGGCAGGGTATAGAGCAGGGTATAGAGCAGGGTATAGGGCAGGGTATAGGGCAGGGAATAGGGCAGGGTATAGAGCAGGGTATAGGGCAGGGTATAGGGCAGGGTATAGGGCAGGGTATAGAGCAGGGTATAGGGCAGGGTATAGGGCAGGGTATAGAGCAGGGTATAGAGCAGGGTATAGGGCAGGGTATAGGGCAGGGTATAGGGCAGGGTATAGGGCAGGGTATAGGGCAGGGAATAGGGCAGGGTATAGAGCAGGGTATATGGCAGGGTATATGGCAGGGTATATGGCAGGGTATATGGCAGGGTATAGGGCAGGGTATAGAGCAGGGTATAGGGCAGGGTATAGGATGTCTTTCACTAATTGATCAACACTTCCGTATTGATTACACCGGATACATCACAAACGATTGGCCTCTTCAATACAATAAAACTAGGATCACACCATACAAACTGAACGAAATAAGATTTGGAATCAATCTTTGCTACAACCAGGCTACAACTTACAAGCAGGAAAGATGTAATTTTACCTTTTTCTTTTTGAGTGAACATCAACGCTGATCTAGCACATGATGAATTAGAAGTAAAAAGAAGGAATGAACCAGGAAGTCACGTGATTAGGTTAAAACAGGTTTCATAATTGAGAATACACAGAGAACAATTGGCCAAGTTCTCTTCTCATGTACTTTACGTGTCTCGAGTGATGGTTGGAAGGCTAGTGGCTGGAGATAAACTACAAGGAAAACAGAGACAAACTAGTGAGACAAACTAGTGAGACAAACTAGTGAGACAGACTAGTGAGACAAACTAGTGAGACAGACTAGTGAGACAGACTAGTGAGACAGACTAGTGAGAAAAACTAGTGAGACAAACTAGTGAGACAGACTAGTGAGACAAACTAGTGAGACAGACTAGCGAGACAAACTAGCGAGACAAACTAGTGAGACAGACTAGTGAGAAAAACTAGTGAGACAAACTAGCGAGACAAACTAGCGAGACAAACTAGTGAGAAAAACTAGTGAGACAAACTAGCGAGACAAACTAGTGAGACAAACTAGTGAGACAAACTAGTGAGACAGACTAGTGAGACAAACTAGTGAGACAAACTAGTGAGACAAACTAGCGAGACAAACTAGCGAGACAAACTAGTGAGACAAACTAGTGAGACAAACTAGTGGGACAAACTAGTGAGACAAACTAGATAGAAAGAGACAGAGAGAGACTGAGAGAGAGAGAGAAACTGAGAGAGAGAAAGAGAGAAAGAGACAGAGAGAGACTGAGAGAAAGAGACTGAGAGAGAGAAAGAGATAGAGAGAGACTGAGAGAGAGAGACTGAGAGAGAGCGAGAGACTGAGAGAGAGAAAGAGAGAAAGAGACAGAGAGAGACTGAGAGAAAGAGACTGAGAGAGAGAAAGAGATAGAGAGAGACTGAGAGAGAGAGAGACTGAGAGAGAGAAAAAGAAAGAGAGAGAGACTCAGAGAGAGATACAGAGAGAGACGTATAATGAGAACAAACAGTGCGTATGTGTATGTGTTAGAGAGAGAGAGAGAGAGGTGAGAGTACAAAGCTTAAAACAGAAGATGTTCACATCATACTCTATTGGATGAACACAGAAGATGTTGACATCATAATCTATCGGATTAACACAGAAGATGGTCAGATCATACTCTATCGAATTAACACAGAAGATATTGACATCATACTCTATCGGATTAATATAGAAGATGTTAACATCATACTCCAACGGATTAACACAGAAGATGTTGATATCATACTCTATCGGGTGAACACAGAAGATGTTGACATCATACTCTATCGGATTAACACAGAAGATGTTGACATCATACTCTATCGGGTGAACAGAGAAGATGTTGACATCATACTCTATCGGATTAACACAGAAGATGTTGACATCTTACTCTATCGGGTGAACACAGAAGATATTGACATCATTCTCTATCGGGTGAACACAGAAGATGTTGACATCATACTCTATCGGATTAACACAGAAGATGTTGACATCATACTCTATCGGGTGAACACAGAAGATGTTGACATCATACTCTATCGGATTAACACAGAAGATGTTGACATCATACTCTATCGGGTGAACACAGAAGATATTGACATCATTCTCTATCGGGTGAACACAGAAGATGTTGACATCATACTCTATCGGGTGAACACAGAAGATGTTGACATCATACTCTATCGGATTAACACAGAAGATGTTGACATCATACTCTATCGGGTGAACACAGAAGATGTTGACATCATACTCTATCGGATTAACACAGAAGATGTTGACATCATACTCTATCGGGTGAAAACCTTCTTACACCAGCTGATGGAAATTATTTTCATTCTTCTTTAACAACAATATTGTCTTGTAAACATCGGGGAAATGAAATCAAAAATCTTTTTAAAGGATTGGAACATTGGAGATACTTCAATACATTAATGGATTCGGACATCCGATTTCAATTTCATTTATATATATATATATATATATATATATGGCCCCCTTCCTTTGCAGAGTAATGCGAAGCAGCTATGGATCATCTTATAGAAATGAGACAAAAGTCTGGGCATTAGCAACGATGCAGCTGGTGTGCTAAAAAGAACGGCAGCCACCAACATAGTTTGGGATCAGCAAGTTCTGCCAGTTTGAATCATTCATCTAATTACATTTCTAATAAATCTAGACTAACAATAATAAATCTTTGAGATTATAAATTTTTTAACCAATTGTTTTTGTTTAGCGCAATTTCGTGTTTTAGCTTTCTCAATACACATTGATTCTAGCACTTTCTCAACACACTATGATCCTATCACTTGTCTCAGTACACTATGATCCTATCACTTGTCTCAATACGCTATGATCCTATCACTTGTCTCAATACGCTATGATCCTATCACTTGTCTCAATACGCTATGATCCTATCACTTGTCTCAACACACTATGATCCTATCACTTGTCTCAATACGCTATGATCCTATCACTTGTCTCAACACACTATGATCCTATCACTTGTCTCAGTACATTATGATCCTATCACTTGTCTCACTACGCTATGATCCTACACTATGATCCTATCACTTGTCTCAATACACTATGATCCTATCACTTTCTCAATACACTATGATCCTATCACTTTCTCAACACACTATGATCCTATCACTTTCTCAATACACTATGATCCTATCACTTGTCTCAATGCGCTATGATCCTATCACTTGTCTCAGTACACTATGATCCTATCACTTTCTCAATACACTATGATCCTATCACTTGTCTCAATGCGCTATGATCCTATCACTTGTCTCAATACACTATGATCCTATCACTTTCTCAATACACTATGATCCTATCACTTTCTCAACACACTATGACCCTATCACTTTCTCAATACACTATGATCCTATCACTTGTCTCAATACACTATGATCCTATCACTTGTCTCACAACGCTATGATCCTATCACTTGTCTCAGTACACTATGATCCTATCACTTGTCTCAGTACACTATGATCCTATCACTTGTCTCAGTACACTATGATCCTATCACTTGTCTCAGTACACTATGATCCTATCACTTGTCTCAATACACTATGATCCTATCACTTGTCTCAATGCGCTATGATCCTATCACTTGTCTCAGTACACTATGATCCTATCACTTGTCTCAGTACACTATGATCCTATCACTTGTCTCAATACACTATGATCCTATCACTTGTCTCAATGCGCTATGATCCTATCACTTGTCTCAGTACACTATGATCCTATCACTTGTCTCAATACACTATGATCCTATCACTTGTCTTAATACACTATGATTCTATCACTTGTCTCAATACACTATGATCCTATCACTTGTCTCAATACACTATGGTCCTATCACTTGTCTCAATACACTATGATCCTATCACGTGTCTCAATACACTATGATCCTATCACTTGTCTCAGTACACTATGATCCTATCACTTGTCTCAATACACCAAGATCCTATCACGTGTCTCAATACACTATGATCCTATCACTTGTCTTAGTGCACTATGATCCTATCACTTGTCTCAATACACTATGATCCTATCACTTGTCTCACTACACTATGATCCTATCACTTGTCTCACTACACTATGATCCTATCACTTGTCTCAATACACCAAGATCCTATCACGTGTCTCAATACACTATGATCCTATCACTTGTCTTAGTGCACTATGATCCTATCACTTGTCTCAATACACTATGATCCTATCACTTGTCTCAATACACTATGATCCTATCACTTGTCTCAGTACACTATGATCCTATCACTTGTCTCAATACACTATGATCCTATCACTTGTCTCAGTACACTATGATCCTATCACTTGTCTCAATACACTATGATTCTATCACTTGTCTCAATACACTATGATCCTATCACGTGTCTCAATAAACTATGATCCTATCACTTGTCTAAGTACACTATGATCCTATCACTTGTCTCAATACACTGTGATCCTATCACTTGTCTCAGTACACTATGATCCTATCACTTGTCTCAATACACTATGATCCTATCACTTGTCTCAATACACTATGATCCTATCACTTGTCTCAGTACACTATGATCCTATCACTTGTCTCAGTACACTATGATCCTATCACTTGTCTAAGTACACTATGATCCTATCACTTGTCTAAGTACACTATGATCCTATCACTTGTCTCAGTACACTATGATCCTATCACTTGTCTAAGTACGCTATGATCCTATCACTTGTCTAAGTACACTATGATCCTATCACTTGTATAAGTACACTATGATCCTATCACTTGTCTAAGTACACTATGATCCTATCACTTGTCTCAGTACACTATGATCCTATCACTTGTCTCAATACACTGTGATCCTATCACTTGTCTCAGTACACTATGATCCTATCACTTGTCTCAATACACTATGATCCTATCACTTGTCTCAGTACACTATGATCCTATCACTTGTCTCAGTACACTATGATCCTATCACTTGTCTAAGTACACTATGATCCTATATCTTGTCTAAGTACACTATGATCCTATATCTTGTCTAAGTACACTATGATCCTATCACTTGTCTTAGTGCACTATGATCCTATCACTTGTCTCAATACACTATGATCCTATCACTTGTCTCACTACACTATGATCCTATCACTTGTCTCAGTACACTATGATCCTATAACTTGTCTCAGTACACTATGATCCTATCACTTGTCTCAGTACACTATGATCCTATCACTTGTCTCAATACACTATGATCCTATCACTTGTCTCAGTACGCTATGATCCTATCACTTGTCTCAATACACTATGATCCTATCACTTGTCTCAGTACACTATGATCCTATCACTTGTCTCAGTACACTATGATCCTATCACTTGTCTAAGTACACTATGATCCTATCACTTGTCTCAGTACACTATGATCCTATCACTTGTCTCAATACACTATGATCCTATGACTTGTCTCAAAACGCTATGATCCTATCACTTGTCTCAATACACTATGATCCTATCACTTGTCTCAGTACACTATGATTCTATCACTTGTCTAAGTACACTATGATCCTATCACTTGTCTCAGTACACTATGATCCTATCACTTGTCTAAGTACGCTATGATCCTATCACTTGTCTAAGTACACTATGATCCTATCACTTGTCTAAGTACACTATGATCCTATCACTTGTATAAGTACACTATGATCCTATCACTTGTCTCAGTACATTATGATCCTATCACTTGTCTCAGTACACTATGATCCTATCACTTGTCTCAGTACACTATGATCCTATCACTTGTCTCAGTACACTATGATCCTATCACTTGTCTCAGTACACTATGATCCTATCACTTGTCTCAATACACTATGATCCTATCACTTGTCTCAGTACACTATGATCCTATCACTTGTCTCAGTACACTATGATCCTATCACTTGTCTAAGTACACTATGATCCTATCACTTGTCTCACTACGCTATGATCCTATCACTTGTCTAAGTACACTATGATCCTATCACTTTTCTCAGTACACTATGATCCTATCACTTGTCTTAATACACTATGATCCTATCACTTGTCTCAGTACACTATGATCCTATCACTTGTCTCAGTACACTATGATCCTATCACTTGTCTCAGTACACTATGATCCTATTACTTGTCTCAGTACACTATGATCCTATCACTTGTCTCAGTACACTATGATCCTATCACTTGTCTCAGTACACTATGATCCTATCACTTGTCTCAGTACACTATGATCCTATCACTTGTCTCAGTACACTATGATCCTATCACTTGTCTCACTACACTATGATCCTATCACTTGTCTCAGTACGCTATGATCTTATCACTTGTCTCAATACACTATGATCCTATCACTTGTCTCAGTACACTATGATTAATCACTTGTCTCAGTACACTATGATCCTATCACTTGTCTCAGTACACTATGATCCTATCACTTGTCTCAGTACACTATGATCCTATCACTTGTCTCAATACACTATGATCCTATCACTTGTCTCAGTACACTATGATCCTATCACTTGTCTCAATACACTATGATCCTATCACTTGTCTCAGTACACTATGATCCTATTACTTGTCTCAGTACACTATGATCCTATCACTTGTCTAAGTACACTATGATCTTATCACTTGTCTAAGTACACTATGATCCTATCACTTGTCTCAGTACACTATGATCCTATCACTTGTCTAAGTACACTATGATCCTATCACTTGTCTCAGTACACTATGATCCTATCACTTGTCTCAGTACACTATGATCCTATCACTTGTCTCAGTACACTATGATCCTATCACTTGTCTCAGTACACTATGATCCTATCACTTGTCTCAGTACACTATGATCCTATCACTTGTCTAAGTACACTATGATCCTATCTCTTGTCTAAGTACACTATGATCCTATCACTTGTCTAAGTACACTATGATCCTATCACTTGTCTCAGTACACAATGATCCTATCACTTGTCTAAGTACACTATGATCCTATCACTTGTCTCAATACACTATGATCCTATCACTTGTCTCAGTACGCTATGATCATATCACTTGTCTCAATACACTATGATCCTATCACTTGTCTCAGTACACTATGATCCTATCACTTGTCTCAGTACACTATGATCCTATCACTTGTCTCAGTACACTATGATCCTATCACTTGTCTCAGTACACTATGATCCTATCACTTGTCTCAATACACTATTATCCTATCACTTGTCTCAGTACACTATGATCCTATCACTTGTCTCAATACACTATGATCCTATCACTTGTCTCAGTACACTATGATCCTATCACTTGTCTCAGTACACTATGATCCTATCACTTGTCTCAGTACACTCTTATCCTATCACTTGTCTCAGTACACTATGATCCTATCACTTGTCTCAATACACTATGATCCTATCACTTGTCTCAGTACACTATGATCCTATCACTTGTCTAAGTACACTATGATCCTATCACTTGTCTAAGTACACTATGATCCTATCACTTGTCTCAGTACACTATGATCCTATCACTTGTCTAAGTACACTATGATCCTATCACTTGTCTCAGTACACTATGATCCTATCACTTGTCTCAGTACACTATGATCCCATCACTTGTCTCAGTACACTATGATCCTATCACTTGTCTCAGTACACTATGATCCTATCACTTGTCTCAGTACACTATGATTAATCACTTGTCTCAGTACACTATGATCCTATCACTTGTCTCAGTACACTCTTATCCTATCACTTGTCTCAGTACACTATGATCCTATCACTTGTCTCAATACACTATGATCCTATCACTTGTCTCAGTACACTATGATCCTATCACTTGTCTCAGTACACTATGATCCTATCACTTGTCTCAGTACACTCTTATCCTATCACTTGTCTCAGTACACTATGATCCTATCACTTGTCTCAATACACTATGATCCTATCACTTGTCTCAGTACACTATGATCCTATCACTTGTCTAAGTACACTATGATCCTATCACTTGTCTAAGTACACTATGATCCTATCACTTGTCTCAGTACACTATGATCCTATCACTTGTCTAAGTACACTATGATCCTATCACTTGTCTCAGTACACTATGATCCTATCACTTGTCTCAGTACACTATGATCCCATCACTTGTCTCAGTACACTATGATCCTATCACTTGTCTCAGTACACTATGATCCTATCACTTGTCTCAGTACACTATGATTAATCACTTGTCTCAGTACACTATGATCCTATCACTTGTCTCAGTACACTCTTATCCTATCACTTGTCTCAGTACACTATGATCCTATCACTTGTCTCAATACACTATGATCCTATCACTTGTCTCAGTACACTATGATCCTATCACTTGTCTAAGTACACTATGATCCTATCACTTGTCTAAGTACACTATGATCCTATCACTTGTCTCAGTACACTATGATCCTATCACTTGTCTAAGTACACTATGATCCTATCACTTGTCTCAGTACACTATGATCCTATCACTTGTCTCAGTACACTATGATCCCATCACTTGTCTCAGTACACTATGATCCTATCACTTGTCTCAGTACACTATGATCCTATCACTTGTCTCAGTACACTATGATTAATCACTTGTCTCAGTACACTATGATCCTATAACTTGTCTAAGTACACTATGATCCTATCACTTGTCTAAGTACACTATGATCCTATCACTTGTCTCAGTACACTATGATCCTATCACTTGTCTAAGTACACTATGATCCTATCACTTGTCTCAGTACACTATGATCCTATCACTTGTCTCAGTACACTATGATCCCATCACTTGTCTCAGTACACTATGATCCTATCACTTGTCTCAGTACGCTATGATCCTATCACTTGTCTCAGTACACTATGATCCTATTACTTGTCTCAGTACACTATGATCCTATCACTTGTCTCAGTACGCTATGATCCTATCACTTGTCTCAATACGCTATGATCCTATCCTTTGTCTCAGTACACTATGATCCTATCACTTGTCTCAATACGCTATGATCCTATCACTTGTCTCAATACGCTATGATCCTATCACTTGTCTCAATACGCTATGATCCTATCACTTGTCTCAGTACACTATGATCCTATCACTTGTCTCAATACGCTATGATCCTATCACTTGTCTCAGTACACTATGATCCTATCACTTGTCTCAGTACACTATGATCCTATCACTTGTCTCAATACGCTATGATCCTATCACTTGTCTCAATACGCTATGATCCTATCACTTGTCTCAATACGCTATGATCCTATCACTTGTCTCAGTACACTATGATCTTATCACTTGTCTCAATACGCTATGATCCTATCACTTGTCTCAGTACACTATGATCCTATCACTTGTCTCAGTACACTATGATCCTATCACTTGTCTCAATACACTATGATCCTATCACTTGTCTCAGTACACTATGATCCTACCACTTGTCTCAGTACACTATGATCCTATCACTTGTCTCAGTACACTATGATCCTATCACTTGTCTCAGTACACTATGATCCTATCATTTGTCTCAGTACACTGTGATCCTATCACTTGTCTCAGTACACTATGATCCTATCACTTGTCTCAGTACACTATGATCCTATCACTTGTCTCAGTACACTATGATCCTATCTCTTGTCTCACTACACTATGATCCTATCACTTGTCTCAGTACACTATGATCCTATCACTTGTCTCAATACGCTATGATCCTATCACTTGTCTCACTACACTATGATCCTATCTCTTGTCTCACTACACTATGATCCTATCACTTGTCTCAGTACACTATGATCCTATTACTTGTCTCAATACGCTATGATCCTATCACTTGTCTCACTACACTATGATCCTATCACTTGTCTCAGTACACTATGATCCGTGAAAAAGTTTTACGACTTAAATTCGAACTCAAGGGCCCAAGCTTTCCAAAGGGAACTAAATCAACTTTTACCACAACATCTGTCAAGTACAATTTCTTTCCCTTGTTTCATACCAAACAAACTAATTTTTTACCAATAAATAATTAACTAATTGTTTATGTATTTATTGATTCTTGTTTTGTAAGGTACAAGAAATTGCTAATAATAACTTGATGGAAGATTGGGTGTGAGAGAAATAACTACCAACTTTAACCAGACATACAGAGTGAGTTGATAGAAGCTTTGTCAAAAGTGAATTATACAGTTATATTTAGTATCTTTTGTCTTCAAAATGTATTTTTTATTTCGAGACATCTGGAAAAGCATTTCATACTTGAGTTATTCGAAGTTTTGTTTTTGTATTTCTAGCAAGTAAAAAAAGATTAACACAAAAAAAGGAACATTACTTGTCAAGATCATTTATTGTTAGATAACACACACGCACAGACATATACACACAGATTACATGAAGTTCAATGACAAAATGGAAGCTGAAATTAGATTGGCTACGTCTGATCTTGTCATCCACTTCCGCTGTAGCACTGACACTGGTGCCACTTCGTTAGAAACGATTGTGGACAAGCTACTGACTCCCAAGTGACCTCTGGGTTGTCCCAGCCAAGACCAACTGTGACCTGACCTCTGTGGTTCTGGAGGTTGAAGTGAACTTCGAATCCATGGAGATTGGGCGAGTCTTGGTAGTGGCGAACAGAAATGAAAGTATTGATTGACTTGTGAACAGAAATGAAAGTATTGATTGACAGATGAACAGAAATGAAGGTATTGATTGACAGGTGAACAGAAATGAAGGTATTGATTGACAGGTGAACAGAAATGAAGATATTGACTGACAGGTGAACAGAAATGAAGGTATTGATTGACAGGTGAACAGAAATGAAGATATTGATTGACAGGGGAACAGAAATGAAGATATTGATTGACAGGGGAACAGAAATGAAGGTATTGATTGACAGGGGAACAGAAATGAAGGTATTGACTGACAGGTGAACAGAAATGAAGGTATTGATTGACAGGTGAACCGAAATTAAGGTATTGATTGACAGGTGAACAGAAATTAAGGTATTGGTTGACAGGTGAACTGAAATGAAGATATTGATTGACAGGTGAACAGAAATGAAGATATTGATTGACAGGTGAACAGAAATGAAGGTATTGATTGACATGTGAACATAAATTAAGGTCCAAAGAAAGAATCAAATAGTAAAGTATATTAAACATAGAGAAAATACACAAATATATAAATAAAAGTTAACTTTACTCTGTACTCTACATAAGTTCATTCTGTCATCTAGATCGGTTTACTCTGTCATCTAGATAAGTTCACTCTGTCATCTAGATCGGTTTACTCTGTACTCTACATAAGTTCATTCTGTCATCTAGATCGGTTTACTCTGTCATCTAGATCGGTTTATCTGTCATCTAGATAAGTTCACTCTGTCGTCTAAAGTTCCTTCTGACATCTAGGCAAGTTCATTCTAACATTAAGAATAATTAAATCTAACATCTAGACTCTGTCATCTAGATAAATTCACTCTGACATCTAGACAAGTTTACTCTGACATCTAGACAAGTTTACTCTGACATCTAGACAAGTTCACTCTGACATCTAGACAAGTTTACTCTGACATCTAGACAAGTTTACTCTGACATCTAGACAAGTTCACTCTGATATGCTCATTCTGTCATCTAGAAGACCTAATGCTCAAGCTTCTTACTTGTGCCAGGTTTTCCAGTCTGAGAGCACCATTCTGGACTTTGGCTAGACGTGCAGACATTGGTAATCATAAATATATGCGGTGTTAAGACAACTGGTGGTGGTCCAAGCACTGCACCGTAGCCACCGCCTGGGAAGGATACCGACATTCTGTTGAAACTAGTTGACATTTGTTTTGAGACTTTATTTTAATACATTTGATTTGAAACTTTATTTTGTGACATTTTGTTTTGAGACTTTATTTTGAGACATTTGTTTTGAGACTTTATTTTGATACATTTGATTTAAGACTTTATTTTGAGACATTTGTTTTGAGACTTTATTTTAATACATTTGATTTGAGACTTTATTTTGAGACATTTTGTTTTAAGACTTTATTTTGAGACATTTTGTTTTGAGATTTTATTTTGATACATTTGCTTTGAGACTTTATTTTGGTACATTTGATTTGAGACTTTATTTTGAGACATTTGATATGAGACTTTATTTTGAGACATTTGTTTCGAGACTTTATTTATTGTGATACATTTGATTTAAGACTTTATTTTGAGACATTTGTTTTGAGACTTTATTTTGGTACATTTGATTTGAGACTTTATTTTGAGACATTTGATATGAGACTTTATTTTGAGACATTTGTTTCGAGACTTTATTTATTGTGATACATTTGATTTAAGACTTTATTTTGAGACATTTGTTTTGAGACTTTATTTTAATACATTTGATTTGAGACTTTATTTTGAGACATTTGATTTGAGACTTTATTTTGATACATTTGATTTGAGACTTTATTTTGAGACTTTATTTTGAGACATTTGTTTTGACACTTTATTTTGATACATTGATTTAAGACTTTATTTTGAGACATTTGTTTTGAGACTTTATTTTGAGACATTTGTTTTGAGACTTTATTTTGAGACATTTGATTTGAGACTTTATTTTGAAACATTTGTTTATTAGACTTTATTTTGAGACATTTGTTTATTAGACTTTATTTTAGACATTTGATTTGAGAACTTTTACAGAATTGATTTTTGTATAACGCAATTTTCATGCTTTAATCTCTGATCCAATCACTTTATGCAAATGTGGATTTTTTGGAGAAGGTTTCCATGCTGCCTTTAGCAACACAACTCAGCTCAAGCCGGGATTTGAACGCGAAGGCACACATCGCACATATTTGTTTTGAGACATTTTTTTTTAGAAATTTGTTTTGAGACATTTTTTTTTAGAAATTTGTTTTGAGACATTTATTGAGACATTTATTGAGACATTTGTTTTGAGACATTTATTGAGACATTTTTTGGAGAAATTAGTTTTGAGACATTTTTTTTTAGAAATTTGTTTTGAGACATTTATTGAGACATTTATTGAGACATTTATTGAGACATTTATTGAGACATTTATTGAGACATTTATTGAGACATTTATTGAGGCATTTTTTTGAGACATTTTTTGAGACATTTGTTTTGAGACAATTTTTGAGACATTTGTTTTGAGACATTGTTTTTAAACATTGTTTTGAGATATTTTGTTTTGAGACTTTTGTTTTGAGGCATTCTTTTGAGACATTTGTTTTGAGACATTGTTTTATAAAATTGTTTTGAGAGATTTGTTTTTAGACATTGTTTTGAGACATTTTTTGACACATTTGTTTTAAGACATTGTTTTTAAACATTGTTTTGAGACATTTTGTTTTGAGACTTTTGTTTAATAAAATTGTTTAGACATTGTTTTGAGACATTGTTTTATAACATTGTTTTGAGACATTTGTTTTGAGACATTGTTTTAAGACATGTATTTTGAGACATTGTTTTATAACATTGTTTTAAGACATTTGTTTTTAGACATTGTTTTATAACATTGTTTTATGACATTGTTTTGAAACATTTGTTTTGAGACATTGTTTTGAGACATTTGTTTTGAGAAATTTGTTTTGAGACATTTTTTGAGAAATTTGTTTTGAGTAATTAGTTTGAGACAATGTTTTGAGACATTTGTTTTGAGACATTTATTGAGACATTTTTTGGAGAAATTAGTTTTGAGACATTTTTTTTTAGAAATTTGTTTTGAGACATTTATTGAGACATTTATTGAGACATTTATTGAGACATTTATTGAGACATTTATTGAGACATTTATTGAGGCATTTTTTTGAGACATTTTTTGAGACATTTGTTTTGAGACAATTTTTGAGACATTTGTTTTGAGACATTGTTTTTAAACATTGTTTTGAGATATTTTGTTTTGAGACTTTTGTTTTGAGGCATTCTTTTGAGACATTTGTTTTGAGACATTGTTTTATAAAATTGTTTTGAGAGATTTGTTTTTAGACATTGTTTTGAGACATTTTTTGACACATTTGTTTTAAGACATTGTTTTTAAACATTGTTTTGAGACATTTTGTTTTGAGACTTTTGTTTAATAAAATTGTTTAGACATTGTTTTGAGACATTGTTTTATAACATTGTTTTGAGACATTTGTTTTGAGACATTGTTTTAAGACATGTATTTTGAGACATTGTTTTATAACATTGTTTTAAGACATTTGTTTTTAGACATTGTTTTATAACATTGTTTTATGACATTGTTTTGAAACATTTGTTTTGAGACATTGTTTTGAGACATTTGTTTTGAGAAATTTGTTTTGAGACATTTTTTGAGAAATTTGTTTTGAGTAATTAGTTTGAGACAATGTTTTGAGACATTTGTTTTGAGACATTTATTGAGACATTTTTTGGAGAAATTAGTTTTGAGACATTTGTTTTGAGAAATTTGTTTTGAGACATTTTTTGAGAAATTTGTTTTGAGTAATTAGTTTGAGACAATGTTTTGAGACATTTGTTTTGAGACATTTGTTATCTCAATGTTTCTCATTATGTACTGGACAATGCTTGTAGACTGTACTAGACATGATTGTAGACTGTACTAGATATGCTTGAAGACTGAACTAGACATGCTTGTAGCCTGAACTAGACATGCTTGTAGACTGAACTAGACATGCTTTTAGACTGAATTAGACATGCTTGTAGCATGAACTAGACATGCTTGTTGACTGAACTAGACATGCTTGTAGCCTGAACTAGATATGCTTGTAGACTAAACTAGACAATGCTTGTAGACTAGACTTTACATGCTTGTAGACTGGACTAGACATGCATGTAGACTAGACTTTACATGCTTGTAGACTGACTAGACATACTTGTAGCATGAACTAGATATGCTTGTAGACTTAACTAGACAATGCTTGTAGACTGGACTAGACATGCTTGTAGATTGGACTAGACATGCTTGTAGACTAGACTAGACATGCTTGTAGACTAGACTTGACATGCTTGTAGACTGGACTAGACATGCTTGTAGACTAGACTTGACATGCTTGTAGACTGGACTAGACATGCTTGTAGACTAGACTTGACATGCTTGTAGACTAGACTAGACATGCTTGTAGACTGGACTAGACATGCTTGTAGACTGGACTAGACATGCTTGTAGACTAGACTAGACATGCTTGTAGACTAGACTTGACATGCTTGTAGACTAGACTTGACATGCTTGTAGACTGGACTAGACATGCTTGTAGACTAGACTTGACATGCTTGTAGACTGGATTAGACATGCTTGTAGACTGGACTAGACATGCTTGTAGACTGGACTAGACATGCTTGTAGACTGGACTAGACATGCTTGTAGACTGGACTAGACATGCTTGTAGACTAGACTTGACATGCTTGTAGACTAGACTTGACTTGCTTGTAGACTAGACTTGACATGCTTGTAGACTGGGCTAGACATGCTTGTAGCAACGTTATAATTAGATCACCAGATATTTCCACTGGCCGTCTGCCTGTAGTTCCTGCTGACGTCAGTTGGACATGTTAACTCGCGTTTCTATTCTCCCTTCACCAACGTTTTGTCCCAGTTTGACATTAAAGAAAATATTCACGCAGTGCCACTGATAACATCTACGGTCGTACAGTTTGACATTAAAGAAAATATTCACGCAGTGCCACTGATAACATCTACGGTCGTACAGTTTGACATTAAAGATCTATTCACGCAGTGCCACTGATAACATCTACTGTCGTACAGTTTGACATTAAAGATCTATTCACGCAGTTCCACTGATAACATCTACGGTCGTGCAGTTTGACATTAAAGATCTATTCACGCAGTGCCACTGATAACATCTACGGTTGTACAGTTTGACATTAAAGATCTATTCACGCAGTTCCACTGATAACATCTACGGTCGTACAGTTTGACATTAAAGATCTATTCACGCAGTTCCACTGATAACATCTACGGTCGTACAGTTTGACATTAAAGATCTATTCACGCAGTGCCACTGATAACATCTACGGTCGTACAGTTTGACACTAAAGATCTATTCACGCAGTGCCACTGATAACATCTACGGTCGTACAGTTTGACATTAAAGATCTATTCACGCAGTGCCACTGATAACATCTACGGTCGTACAGTTTGACATTATAGAAAATATTCACGCAGTGCCACTGATAACATCTACGGTCGTACAGTTTGACATTAAAGATCTATTCACGCAGTGCCACTGATAACATCTACGGTCGTACAGTTTGACACTAAAGATCTATTCACGCAGTGCCACTGATAACATCTACGGTCGTACAGTTTGACATTAAAGATCTATTCACGCAGTGCCACTGATAACATCTACGGTCGTACAGTTTGACATTATAGAAAATATTCACGCAGTGCCACTGATAACATCTACGGTCGTACAGTTTGACATTAAAGATCTATTCACGCAGTGCCACTGATAACATCTACGGTCGTACAGTTTGACACTAAAGATCTATTCACGCAGTGCCACTGATAACATCTACGGTCGTACAGTTTGACATTAAAGATCTATTCACGCAGTGCCACTGATAACATCTACGGTCGTACAGTTTGACATTATAGAAAATATTCACGCAGTGCCACTGATAACATCTACGGTCGTACAGTTTGACATTAAAGATCTATTCACGCAGTGCCACTGATAACATCTACGGTCGTGCAGTTTGACATTAAAGATCTATTCACGCTGTGCCACTCATAACATCTACGGTCGTGCAGTTTGACATTAAAGAAAATATTCACGCAGTGCCACTGATAACATCTACGGTCGTAAAGTTTGACATTAAAGATCTATTCACGCAGTGCCACTCATAACATCTACGGTCGTACAGTTTGACATTAAAGATCTATTCACGCAGTGCCACTCATAACATCTACGGTCGTACAGTTTGACATTAAAGATCTATTCACGCAGTTCCACTGATAACATCTACGGTCGTACAGTTTGACATTAAAGATCTATTCACGCAGTGCCACTCATAACATCTACGGTCATACAGTTTGACATTAAAGATCTATTCACGCAGTTCCACTGATAACATCTACGGTCGTACAGTTTGACATTAAAGATCTATTCACGCAGTGCCACTCATAACATCTACGGTCATACAGTTTGACATTAAAGATCTATTCACGCAGTGCCACTGATAACATCTACGGTCGTACAGTTTGTCTGAGGCGATGGATGGATGTCAAAGGTTCCACTCCCTGAATAGTTAACAAAAAGAGATAGGAAAATGAGTAAGGTAAGTGGTAAGGCTAGCTTCAATATTGCTCACAATTTATGTAGACAAATGAAGCCATTTTCCGACGCATCAAAAAAAGGTTAAAGATAACCTTCAAATTAACATTAATTAATGTAAGTACGGCCGTACGGGTTTCCAATAAAATTGTTTCAGGTCAATTTCATTTCGTTTTTTTTTTTGTTGCCTTTTTAGGTCACGTGTCCAGCGACACGTGTTGGAGATTAAAATGGCCTCAGTTTGAATTAGTTTGGACATCACTGATTTAGACCAACAAGAAGAAATCTGTGCAATTAGAAATATTTTTACCAATTGTGTGTGTGTGTGGGGGGGTAGAGGTATCTTTAAAAGGTTTCTGTGCTTTGAAAATTCGCTGTTTCTTTCATTTGTCTGGACCAGTTGGGAGAAATATGGGTGGAGGAGAAAGAAAGGGGTATCAGGGTGATCGCTTTTAAAATGTATTTATAAAATTAAAAAGTAAGTGATCTGACTTCGACCTGAGGCTGAGGCCTCCCCAAGCCAATACAGTAACCACTGTACCTGTAATAGGCTTCAGAGTTATTTACAAACTATTCTTTCTACAAACAATAAAGGGGACTAATTCAGCTTATACCACCTTTATAAGTCAAGTACAATTTCTTTCACTTGTTCGAAATTTTAAACAAAATAATAAATTACCAAAAGATAATTTACTAATTGATTATTATTTTTTATTGTTCTTGTTTTGGCGGGTAAAAGAAATAATTGTCCAAAATTTCAGCTTGATCCGAGGTTGGGAAAAATAACGTGTACACACTTTTTACCAGACAGAAAGAGTGAGTTGATGTAAGCTAAAAATACACAGATCTTGGGTAAAATACTCGTCAAAGAAAATACTGTAAATGTGTACTTTCACATGCCTTGTTTGAGGTCTTCTCTTTCTATAGCCTGTATCGGTTTTGATCCCAACTGCCCGTATGTTTGTGCTGAAGTTTTTCCCCCTGTCAGTGACACTTAGAGCCTAATGATGGCAGTTTGGTTGAAATACAGAGCTAAGAAATGGAAAAGATACATAAGGAAAAAAAGTACTTCCGGTCCATCTTAGTTTGGATCAAAGAAACGAAACGCTTGTAGCGATATCGACCATGGGCGGGGTCTGGGGGGATATTTTCCCCCCCCCCCGGCCCCCTCCCGCTAAAAAAGTATATTTATATGTATGTATGTGTGTGTGTGAACATAATCTTTATTACATTCTGACCCATCATTATTTCTAAAGATGTTTATTGTGCCCTAGAATAGGTTCTTCTTGGAGTTAGTGGAAAAATTGTAGACTCCCCGCCATTGCCAACAAGGAGTCTGGGGGAGCGCTAAGAGCTCCCCCTAGCGCGTAGCGGAGCCCCGCCGCCGAGCACTATTTCTGGTATTGAAAGCCAACAGAATGCATATTCTGAGGTATCTACAGTGCATTTTCCTGCTATTAAAAAGTTTTATTTCAAACACCTAATGTGTTATTCTTATTGACCCTCCCGTGCCGTTCGGCGCATTAGCCGTTCAAGCTGTTTCCTCAAAAATCGTCACTGGTAATGTCTGAAGCCTGTTCCCACCTGCTCTAAGGACCTCCATGAATGTGTGGCGCCAATTTGTACTAGGATGTCATTGCAATTCTTATGCGTAATTCATTTTGTCGGAGAACATGTCCCGCAAACCTCATGCGACGCTCTGTCACAATCTTACCAAGGGGTCGACTCCCAGTTCGGCATAGCATTTCCTTGAGTGAGACCCGATCTCTATAACTGACTCCTAAGATCTGTCTTAGCTATCTTTGTTGAGCCACATTTAGTGTTTTTCAATGTCGGCAGATGACTATTCAATGCACTTTATTAATGGAGCCCCGCCACTGGTAGAAATGTGTAACTTCTCTTGAATACGCTCTTGGAATTAGGTGACTGTAGTTTGCTTTAGATTTTATATTGAAAAGGGAAGTTCTATCGTCAAAATCATCTGTTGGTGGTTTTAAAATAAAAAAGCTCTGGAGTTGTTGTTTTTTAAATTCAAAACCCCATTTAGCTACGGTCATAGAATTTAGTAACTGTAGTTTGCTTTAGAATAATATTGAAGATAGAGGTTTTCCACCTCAAAACGCTCTGTAGGGGGATTTTAAACTCAAAACCATGGGGGGAGGGAGTTAAACTTTTATATAAGCCATCTGTAGGAGAGGGATTTAAACTCAAAACCCCCAATTGGCTTGGCTACGCTCAAATAATTTTAGTGTGTATGAAGATGTATTTTTTAGCATCAAACCCCTCTGAATGGATGTTTAAACTCAAAACCCCTTTTGGCAAAGCTCTTAGCATTTTAAGTGTGTAATTTGCTTTTTTCTTACATTGAAGATGTATTTTTTAGCTTCAAACCCCGCTTTAAACTCAAAACCCCTTTGGTTACGCTCATAGATTTTAGAGTGTGTAATTTGTTTTTTTTTATATTGAAGAGGTATTTTTTACCTTCAAACCCCGCTGAAAGGGGGTTTAAATTCAAAACTGAGTCAAAACCCATTTAGCTACGCTCATAACATTTTGAGTGCGTAATTTGCTTTTTTTTTTATATCGGGTATTGAAGAGAATTTTTTTTAGCTTGAAACCCTACTGAAACCCTAAAGTAATTAGTGCATTTAAAACAAAAACAAAAACAAAAAATGAACGGTTCCATCATTCGGGGTGTCATTCAATATAGAAAGTGCCAATCCTACGAAAGATTTAAAAAAAAAACGGCATTATTCCGTAATTTTGGAATCTGGTGAAAGAAGCTTCTCGCGCCTCAAACTAATGAAGAATTATTTAAGCTCAACAATTCTCAAAGATAGATTGAAACATTTGGTAATTCTTGCTGTTGAGCGTGATCTATGTAGGAAATAGAATTTTTATGATATACTCTATGACTTCGCTACACACAAGGCTCGTAAAGTAATTCTGTACGTAGGAAAGGATGAATAAAATGAAAAGACGAATGCATTTTCTAATATAAACTCTTAATTTTCACTTATAATCCGTATCCCTACACAAACTGGGCCCAGCGAATTCTGTTTCGCATAGGGCCCCACAATGTTTAAGTCCGGCCTTGCTATTTAGTGACGGGTGAATATACATATTAGATTACTTGTTCTCTTTCCATGACTTCTTGGTCACAATGGTTAAGTCCGGCACTGCTATTTAGTGTTTGTCAAATGTTTGACATGTTTCAGAGTTGAAGGACGAAGGGAGCGGGCAGAGTTTGAGAAATCCAAACGACAGTCCAGTGCGCAAACCGCACGTCCAGGCAGTCATCCGTAGTGACCGGTGAATACTAGTGTCGCGGGCCACATGACCGAAAAGAACAAAAACGTAATGAAATGGAACTAACACCATTTTATTAGAAACCCGTGGATCTAGCACTGACATTAATTAGTGAGATGTTTGAAGTTTGTCTTCTTTTCTACCCTTCGGAACAATGGCTTCATTTCTCTACTTACAATATGAGCAACATTCTATCTAGCTTAACCACCGACTCATTTTCTTATCTCTTTTTGGCATCTATTCAATCCTTCAATCTCTAGGCGAAGTTTAACAATATTTTATTCGCGGATCAAATCAAGAATGCTGCCATATTTGTTTGTTGTTCTTTAAACAGCCACACTATCTTTACAAATCAAATACATTGGCTCATTGTCATGTTCCGCTAAAAAAAAAAAAGAACCTTTCACTTTCTATTAGATTATACATTTAGTCTCATTTCATAAACATACAAAGGTCATGTTACCAATCCATCAGAGAAAAAGTTAAAAAGTTAACGTAGGTAAAAATAACTTTATCAACCCTTTGGAGAGGGGATTTTCTACACTTTGTGCCGTCGTTTCGGGCCGGATGTAAACACTTTGCGGGCCGGATCTGGCCCGCGGGCCGGATCGGGCCGTATTTTGGGTATCACTGCTATAACGGACTCCTAAAATCCGTCTTAGCCATCTTTGTAGAGCCACATTTAGTTCTTTTCAATTTCATTGCACTTTATTAAAGGAGCCCAGCGGGTTTTTAACTAAAATATACCTGGAGTTGTTTTGTTTTTAATTCAAAACCACATTTAGCTACGGTCATAGAATTTGTTGACTGTAGTTTGCTTTAGAAATAATATTGAAGAGAGAGGCTTTCAACCTTAAAACGCTCTGTAGGAGGATTTTAAACTCAAAACTATCTTGAGGGGTTTTAAACTTAAAAAAAAGCAACTTGGAAAAGTGGGGTTGAAACTCAAAGCCCCCCCCCCCCCCATATTGGCTTGGCTACGCTCAAAGAATTTTAGTGTGTAATTTGCTTTTTTTTCTATATTAAAGATGTATTTTTTAGCATCAAACCCCTCTGAAGGGAAATTTAAACTCAAAACATCCAATAGGCTTGGCTACGCTCATAGCATTTTGATTGCGAAATTGTTTTTTTTTTAATTTTGAAGATTTATTTTTTAGCTTCAAACCCCGCTGGCGAGGGGGGGGGGGGGGTTAAACTAATATCTCTTTGGCTACACTCATACAATTTTGAGTGTGTAATTTGCTTTTGTATATTGAAGAGGAGATTATCGTAAATTTTGGAGAGGGGTTTAAAATCAAAATCTTCCTTAGATGTGCTCTTGAAATTTGGGGATAGTCGTTTGCATTTTTTTTATTTTATAGAAGAGGGGGATTTAATTGCAAAACCCCCTGGTAGGGGGTTTCAAACTCAAAACCCCAGGTAGGGGGTTTTAAACTCAAAACCCTTAGGTAGGGGGTCTCAAACTCAAAACCCCTAGTAAGGGGTTTTAAACTCAAAACCCCTGGTAGGGGTTTTCAAACTCAAAACCCCTGGTAGGGGGTTTTAAACTCAAAACCCTGGTAGGGGGTTTTAAACTGAAATTCCTTTGGCTGTGCTAGGGCATGTGATGGTTTAGTATTAAAAATACCTAAAATAAACAAAATTGAACCCCTACCCCCCCCCTGGCTACGCCCATGGCTGGGTGTTTCCTCAAGTGTGGTTTGAATTTGATTATAGAAATTATCTTTGATGGTATCTTCTGCATCCTCTGTAGGGGCATATACTTAGATGGTAGTGATTTCATTTGGGTTTGTGTGAAGTCGAGCTGTAATGATGCGGTCGCTGACTAGCTTCCAGGTAATTAACGCTGAAGTTGCTATTTTAGACATGATGATTCCTACACCACCAATTTGCTCCTTGTCGTGTCCTGAAGATATTATGGTCTTGCCATCATTAATTATTTGTCCACTTGATGTCCACCGCATCACGCAGATCCCAAGGATGTCCAGCCGGTAAGTGTCAAACTCTCTTAAAAGTTTGACCAAATTACCGCATTGGTTCAGGGTTCTTACATTCCATGTGCCTTTAAATGGAGAAACCTTCAACGAGATAGATTACATTTGCATCCCCAAACGATGGAGGTCATCTCTATTAGACGTGGGACAAGCAGAGCAGCGGATATTAGCTCAGACCATTACCTTGTCAGTGGCAAATGTAAGCTCCGACTGAGACGCCAACCAAAACGAGCCACACGACCCCGCCCATTTAATGTAGACAAGCTTAAAGACTGCAATCTTGCAGCACAGTTCCAATTGAAACTAAAGAACCGCTTCGAGGCTCTTGCAGATATACTGAACCTCGATGAAGAGTGGGCCAACTTCAAAGATACCACTATTGAGTGCGCGGAAGAAGTTATCGAAAGGAGGTGAGGTTCATACAATGAACGGTGGATACAAGACAGAACATGGAAATTGATCGATGAGAGGAAAGAGGCCAAACCTAGACGAGATCAGAAAAATGAAACACAGGATCGCAGCCTAGCGGAAGAAGCCTATAGGGAAGCAGATCTGAAAGTAAAGAGAAAGTGTCGGCGAGATAAACGGGACTGGATTGAGCAGAAGGGACAAGAGGCACAAGCAGCTGCAAGCAGAAATGACACAAAAACTCTCCATCGCATTGTCCGAGATCTCACTGGAGCAAAGAGTGGACATGGAGCACCGATAAAAGAAAAGCGAGGCAAAACTTTGCTAACTAAAGAAGAACAGGATGCAAGATGGGTAGAGCACTTTAAAGAGACCCTTAACCAACTGTCGCCAGACCTGACCTACACATTCAAGGACACCTCTCCGGACAATGATCTCAAGGTCAAGACAGGCCCAATAACTACAGAAAAGGTTACCATGTAGATGAGAGGCTCAGAGAAGAACAAGCAGGCTTCCGAAGAGGCAGATCATGTGCAGAGCAGATTTTCGTTTTACGAAATATCATAGAACAAAGTCTTGACTACCAAAAACGGCTAACGATCAGTTTCGTAGACTTTAAGAAAGCGTTTGATAGTGTCCACCGAGAATCACTATAGAAAATAGTTAGAGAATACGGCATCCCAGAAAAATTCATTCAGATCTCACGACACCAGTCTACTTGCTGCATTAAAACAGAAGAAGGATCAACAGAGTTTTTTAGCATCGAGACAGGTGTGAGACAGGAGTGCAACTTATCTCCATTCCTTTTCCTCCTAGCCATCGACTATATAATGAGGAGAGCAATGAACCAGACTGCCTTTGGTATTCCATGTCGTGAACAAAACCGAATGACGGACTTGGACTTCGCCGATGACGTTGCACTACTCGGGGTTACAAATAAATGCATACAAGAAATGACGGACCGCCTAGATAGAGAGGCACCCAAAACTTGGATAAGACTAAAATTTTGCGAGTAGGGTATAAAGCAAAGGGTGCCCCCGTCAGAATTTGCGAGTCAAAGCTTGAAGAGTTGGACAAGTTCACTTACCTTGGCAGCATCATAACAAATGATGTAGCGTGCCAAATAGGAAAGGCAGGGAGCATTTTCCAAAGGCTGCAACCTATTTGGACAAGCCAAGCCATTGGACTCGAGACAAAAATACACAATCGTCATTCCAACTGCAACATATGCAAGTGAGACATAGAAGTCATCTGTCAAAATTGAGAAAAGACTAAATGTGGCTCAACAAAAATGGCTGTGACGAATTTTGGGAGCAGTTACACAGATCGGATCTCAAACAAGGAAATCCTATGCCGAACTGGGAGTCGAACACTTAATGATGTTGTGACAGAACGTCGCATGATGTTTGCGGGGCATGTTCTACGACAAAATGAACTACGCATACCAAGAGCTGCAATGACATGGAGGCCAATACGAGGAAAACGCAAACACGGACGTCCTCGTATTACTTGGCGACACACCTTCATGGAGGACCTCAGAACAGTGGACACCAGGTGGGAGGAAGCTTCAGACATTGCCAGTGACTAATCTACACGGAGACAGCTTGCCGCCCAATGTGCCGAACGGCGCGGGAGGACCTAAGTCTAAGTTTGCTTTAGATTTTGTATCAAAAAGGTAAGTTTTATTGTCAAAATCTGTGGAGTTTTTTTTTAAATTCAAAACCCCATTAGCTACGCTCATAGAACTTGGTGACGTGAAGAGAGAGGTTTTCAAACTCAAAACTCTCTGTATGAGGGTATTTAAATTCAAAACCATCAGGAGGGGTTTTAAACTTTTTAAAAAAGCCCTCTGGAGGAGGGGGTTTAAACTCAAAACCCCTCTTGGCTTGGCTATGCTAATAGATTTTTAGTGTGTAATTTGCTTTTTTTTTTTATATTGAAGAGGTATATTTTTAACTTCAAACCCCGCTGGAGGGGGGCTTAAGCTAAAAACGCCCTTTGGCTACGATCATAGCATTTTGAGTGTGTAATTTGCTTTTTTTTTATATTCAAGAGGTATTTTTTAGCTTCAAACTCCATTGAAGGGGGGTTTAAACTCAAAAACCCTTTGGCCACGCTAATAGAATTTTGAGTGTGTAATTTGCTTTTTTATATTGAAGAGGTGGTTTTTAGCTATAAACCCCGCTGGAGGGTTTTTTAAACACAAAACCCCTCTTGGCTACTCTCAAAGAATCTGGTGACTATTGTATGGATAGTCTTATATTGAATAGGGGGTTTTATTGTACATTTTGGAGGGGGGTTTAAAATCAAAGTCTTCCTTAGTTATGCTCATGGAATTTGGGGATTGTCGTTTGCATTATTTTTTTTTTATTGGTTATGTTTTATAGAAGAGGGGGGTTTGATTGCAAAACCTCCTGGTAGGGGGCTTATAAACTCAAAACCCTCTTGGCTGCGCTGGGGCAAGTGATGGTTTAGTATGAAAATCTCACCTAAAATTAATAGAATCAAAGCAAAAAATCAGTCCCTAAATTCCGCCCCCCCCCCTTAGGTGGGGATTTCATTTCGGGGGGGGGGGAAGTGAACCCCCTGGCTACGCCCATGATATATATATAAAATAAAGAATAAGCATAGTTGTAAAAGTGCCAGGTGAACTGTAGTTGATGACTAGGTAGACACAAGTCAACTGGAATTATTTGACTGAAAGTGTCAGACTGTCGTCCTAGTAAGTTGTTACTTTCCTACTATGGTCATTTGTGATGGACTCAAATAAAAGGGGAAATCTTCCGCTGGATAGCCCCGCCCGGCTAGACAAACGTCTGACCGGTGTCACTTAGATAATTGTGTAGATAATTACTAGATATCTAGCAGGTTAATAGATACACACTTAGAACGATACACCATTATTGTGTCGAAAACCACTGGGGCCGTTAAAAACGAAATAACTAACCTGTTGGAGTCAACTTGACACATTGACCACAGTTGTGACCACAGAACGCATTGTTACCCCCATCATCAAAAAACTTTTGATTAGGTGCCGCAACGTAGTCAGCCAGGTTCCAGGCAAAAGGAGCGTCTGTGAAGAAGTCATGAAGATGTCAATGCTGTTCTCCATGCAGCTTGTCATGTTTGTCATGCAGGCTATGTCAGTAGCACATTTTAAGTCAGTGTGTCATGTTTGTCATGCAGGCTATGTCAGTAGCACATTTTAAGTCAGTGTGTCATGTTTGTCATGCAGGCTATGTCAGTAGCACATTTTAAGTCAGTGTGTCATGTTTGTCATGCAGGCTATGTCAGTAGCACATTTTAAGTCAGTGTGTCATAAAACCGTTTTTAGTTATGCCGTATAAGTTGTGTGTCATGACATCAATTCAAAATCAGTATGTCATGAAAAGGAGGCGCGGTGGCTGAAAGATTAAACGCTTAGCTCCCAAACCTGGAGTCCTAGGTTGGGATCGCGATGAAAACTCTGATTTTGAATTTCGGAATTTCTATGGCGCCCACGAGTCCATCCAACTCAATAGGTACTTGACTTTGGTTGGGGAAAGTAAAGGCGGTTAGTCGATGTGCTGGCCACATGACACCCTGCTCGTTAACCATTTGCCAAAGAAACAGATGACCTAACCATCATCCACCCTATAATGGGTCAGTGTGCAAATTTAAATCAACATGTTATAACAAGTCAGTGTGTCATATTAAATCAGCGTGTCATAACGGGTCAGTGTGTTAGATTACATTAGTGTGTCGTAGGAAGTCAGCGTGTCAGCTGGAGTCAGTTAAACATAATTCATAAGTGAGTCATCATTGCGTCATTATAAATAATATGTCAAGAAAAGTCAGTGTTTCAGTTTTTAATCAATGAATCATGACTACACAGTGTGTCAACGCAAGTCAATAAGCATTTCAGCCAAAATCAGTTTGTCTCAACAGGTCAGTGTGTGGCAGAAATCAGTATTTCATTTGAAGCCCTCAATTAAATCCTATGGCTTGTACATATTGTCAATACTGACTCAATAACAGTTAACTGAAGAAGTGGAACAACGCTGTCTTCCACTAGCATTCCCACAATACACAATGACTACTGCCACTATAAATCACCGACTTTAGGAAATGCAATATTTACCCTGCGGGGAGAGGAAAGATTTATGTGGAAAAAGAAAAAAAACATGATATTTTCAATGGTCGTTAAGAATATGTGTGCATGTGTATGTGTGTATGCGTTTGTGTGTGTATGTGTGTATGCGTGTGAGTGTATGTGTTTCGAGTTTTAAAAAAAAACAACGTAGGTGGACCACTACAGTTAACGCTTGTTCAAAATCTGTAAATCACAAAAACTGAAAGCTTCTTGTTAAACGTTGAGATCAAATTTCGAACTAATCATTGCCACTTATCTCCCCTATTGCTCAAATTGAGTTATGGTTCTTTGTTTGTTTTTACTCATAAATCTTTTCTTGAAATATTCTCAGAATATTTAGTACCACGTGACTCAAGGCTGTACTTTCATTTTTTTATTTCACTTGACTCAAGGCTGTACTTTCATTTTTTTATTTCACTTGACTCAAGGCTGTACTTTCATTTTTTTATTTCTCTTGACTCAAGGCTGTACTTTCATTTTTTTATTTCACTTGACTCAAGGCTGTACTTTCATTTTTTTATTTCTCTTGACTCAAGGCTGTACTTTCATTTTTTTATTTCACTTGACTCAAGGCTGTACTTTCATTTTTTTATTTCACTTGACTCAAGGCTGTACTTTTATTTTTTTATTTCACTTGACTCAAGGCTGTACTTTCATTTTTTTATTTCACTTGACTCAAGGCTGTACTTTCATTTTTTTATTTCACTTGACTCAAGGCTGTACTTTCATTTTTTTATTTCACTTGACTCAAGGATGTACTTTCATTTTTTTATTTCACTTGACTCATGGCTGTACTCTAAATGTTTTTATTTCACTTGACTCAAGGATATACTTTCATTTTTTTATTTCACTTGACTCAAGGATGTACTTTCATTTTTTTATTTCTCTTGACTCATGGCTGTACTCTAAATGTTTTTATTTCTCTTGACTCATGGCTGTACTCTAAATGTTTTTATTTCACTTGACTCAAGGCTGTACTCTAAATGTTTTCATTTCACTTGACTCAAGGCTGTACACTAAATGTTTTTATTTCACTTGACTCAAGGCTGTACACTAAATGTTTTTTATTTCTCTTGACTCATGGCTGTACTCTAAATGTTTTTATTTCACTTGACTCAAGGCTGTACACTAAATGTTTTTTATTTCTCTTGACTCATGGCTGTACTCTAAATGTTTTTATTTCACTTGACTCAAGGCTGTACTCTAAATGTTTTTATTTCACTTGACTCAAGGCTGTACTCTAAATGTTTTTATTTCACTAAATGTTTTTATTTCACTTGACTCAAGGCTGTACTCTAAATGTTTTTATTTCACTTGACTCAAGGCTGTACTCTAAATGTTTTTATTTCTCTTGACTCATGGCTGTACTCTAAATGTTTTTATTTCTCTTAATTTATGGCTGTACTCTAAATGGTTTTATTTCTCTTAATTTATGGCTGTACTCTAAATGTTTTTATTTTTCTTAATTTATGGCTGTACTCTAAATGTTTTTATTTCTCTTCGAGAATTTCTCCTTCTATTTGAGTTTGAAACCCTGTCGCTTGAATCCCCTGTCGTCCTTTACGGTGACCTTCATTTCTAAAGGACAGTCTCAAACTTATCAAACAAAGAAATACATTCTGAGTCTAGATGTACTAGAGCCTAATCTTTTAGTTCTAGTCAACAGTTTTACAGAAGCATTTTTTAAAATTTACATCTAGAACGAATTTACAGCTAATAAGTCTAGGTTGCAATCATAAGCCAAAGTCTATACATTTAAAAAATTATACTGAAGTGTAGGTATGTATTATATAAAATGTTCTACCTAAATCTGTTGGTCCACACCCACATGCTCCCTTATGATTGTCTGTATACAGTCGGACACTTGCACAAGGTAGGCCACTATACTTCAATATGCCATGACTGTCATTGTGACATCTGGAACTCCCGAGAACCACACCTGAGGAGAAAGTGAATAAAGTATGGAGCATTCATTCAAAACATCACAGTGCAAACACACATCTAAGTACATTAACGTACACATCAACACATCCAGGTACATCACAGTACATATCAACACATCCAGGTACATCACAGTACACATCAACACATCCAGGTACATCACAGTACATATCAACACATCCAGGTACATCACAGTACATATCAACACATCCAGGTACATCACAGTACACATCAACACATCCAGGTACATCACAGTACACATCAACACATCCAGGTACATCACAGTACACATCAACACATCCAGGTACATCACAGTACACATCAACACATCCAGGTACATCACAGTACACATCAACACATCCAGGTACATCACAGTACACATCAACACATCCAGGTACATCACAGTACATATCAACACATCCAGGTACATCACAGTACACATCAACACATCCAGGTACATCACAGTACACATCAACACATCCAGGTACATCACAGTACACATCAACACATCCAGGTACATCACAGTACATATCAACACATCCAGGTACATCACAGTACATATCAACACATCCAGGTACATCACAGTACATATCAACACATCCAGGTACATCACAGTACATATCAACACATCCAGGTACATCACAGTACATATCAACACATCCAGGTACATCACAGTACACATCAACACATCCAGGTACATCACAGTACATATCAACACATCCAGGTACATCACAGTACATATCAACACATCCAGGTACATCACAGTACATATCAACACATCCAGGTACATCACAGTACACATCAACACATCCAGGTACATCACAGTACATATCAACACATCCAGGTACATCACAGTACACATCAACACATCCAGGTACATCACAGTACATATCAACACATCCAGGTACATCACAGTACATATCAACACATCCAGGTACATCACAGTACATATCAACACATCCAGGTACATCACAGTACACATCAACACATCCAGGTACATCACAGTACATATCAACACATCCAGGTACATCACAGTACATATTCAGGTACATAACAGTACATATCCAGGTACATCAAAATACACAGATGAATATCCAGGTACATCACAGTACACATATCCCCATTTATGACTGTGTAAACATCTGTAAGTGTATTTGCGTCTCTTTCTCATTCACCATTTTGTTGTAACTTTTAAGTTCTTGGTCTTCAACACACATAATTGTATTCTGTACTATTTGCTATGATCTAAATTGGAGGTACATATGAGGCGGGTGTACACCACTAGGCAACTACTAATGAATGTCTTACCACTGAAAACAAGAAGGCAAACAAATTGGCGTAACATTGAAGTAACAAAACATTGGTACACTACAAGACACGACTGAAATGACTATTCTATCAAGATTTGACCATGATTGTAGATGTAGGGCACAGATTTGTTTTGTAAACAATTTTTAGCGTCCTACTTTTTCACTCTAAAACATGACAGTAAGAGTGTACGTTCCTAAATATAGATTTATCTTCCAATTTGACTTCGATGTACATTTCCAACACACACAGAACAGAACCTAGACCCCACACTATCTCATGCACTGTGGGCAGACGTGGGTGGTAACACAACTTTAGGGGCCAGAAATGGTCCATGGGTCGTAGTGTGGGCATCACTTTAGTAGATAATAATCTCCAGTAAAAATCATATCTCCTATAGTCTTCACATGTCCAATAATCGTCGTCTTTTTTAAAGTAACGTCTGTATTATATAAGATAAGATAAGATAATAGTCATACCTTATCTTGTGTTATAGATTGCAGACGTTTTTTTCAAAATGAGAAGATAATTACGTCCTATGTCAATATAGTTAAGCACGTTAAATCAGTGACTTAAACTCTGCTAAGTCGTTGGTTTTCCTGGCAATTCCATTCTCTAATGGCACTAGGGAAGAAGGAGCATTGTACGAATGTGTCCTAGCATATGTAATGTAATGTAACAAGCCTATCTCCTGTAACAATCCTATCTCCTGTAACAATCCTATCTCCTGTAACAATCCTATCTCCTGTAGTAGTCCTATTTCCTGTAAAAATCATAAGTAACGCGATAATCCTATCTCCTTTGATAATCTCCTGTATTAGTTCCTAATGACTTGAGTTCCTGTGCTTGTAGTGAAACTCGGAAAAGCTTTCATCACAACGTTTCACACTTTCTCTCCTAATTGACGATGCTAACGTTGATTTGACCTCATTAACCAAATTGATTTTTGGATTTAAAAACTTTACTTTGTGTTGTGTAAAAAGAGCATGCATTCCCCTAGACTTCGATACCAACTAGAACATTGTCTGATCTACAAACAAACGAGTTATTGAAGTTTAACCAGAACAAGACACAGTAAAATTCAAATGAGCAAAAAGAATGATTTTATTGGACTGAGGAAAATAATTACGGAGAGAAAGAGTTAAACTAAGTTTCAGAAAGTAAAACAAACCGAATGGATACCCAGAACACGAAACATCAAGTAGTAGATGGATACTGCAATGTAGCTTTGTATCAAGTAGTAGATGGATACTGCAATGTAGCTTCGTATCAAGTAGTAGATGGATACTGCAATGTAGCTTGGTATCAAGTAGTAGATGGATACTGCAATGTAGCTTGGTATCAAGTAGTAGATGGATACTGCAATGTAGCTTCGTATCAAGTAGTAGATGGATACTGCAATGTAGCTTCGTATTAAGTAGTAGATGGATACTGCAATGTAGCTTCGTATCAAGTAGTAGATGGATACTGCAATGTAGCTTCGTATCAAGTAGTAGATGGATACTGCAATGTAGCTTCGTATTAAGTAGTAGATGGATACTGCAATGTAGCTTCGTATCAAGTAGTAGATGGATACTGCAATGTAGCTTCGTATCAAGTAGTAGATGGATACTGCAATGTAGCTTCGTATCAAGTAGTAAATGGATACTGCAATGTAGCTTCGTATCAAGTAGTAGATGGATACTGCAATGTAGCTTCGTATCAAGTAGTAGCTTTGTCTTGTTTACTTCGTATCAAGTAGTAGATGGATACTGCAATGTAGCTTGGTATCAAGTAGTAGATGGATACTGCAATGTAGCTTCGTATCAAGTAGTAGATGGATACTGCAATGTAGCTTCGTATCAAGTAGTAGATGGATACTGCAATGTAGCTTCGTATCAAGTAGTAGATGGATACTGCAATGTAGCTTCGTATCAAGTAGTAGATGGATACTGCAATGTAGCTTCGTATCAAGTAGTAGATGGATACTGCAATGTAGCTTCGTATCAAGTAGTAAATGGATACTGCAATGTAGCTTCGTATCAAGTAGTAGATGGATACTGCAATGTAGCTTCGTATCAAGTAGTAGCTTTGTCTTGTTTACTTCGTATCAAGTAGTAGATGGATACTGCAATGTAGCTTCGTATCAAGTAGTAGATGGATACTGCAATGTAGCTTCGTATCAAGTAGTAGATGGATACTGCAATGTAGCTTCGTATCAAGTAGTAAATGGATACTGCAATGTAGCTTCGTATCAAGTAGTAGATGGATACTGCAATGTAGCTTCGTATCAAGTAGTAGCTTTGTCTTGTTTACTTCGTATCAAGTAGTAGATGGATACTGCAATGTAGCTTGGTATCAAGTAGTAGATGGATACTGCAATGTAGCTTCGTATTAAGTAGTAGATGGATACTGCAATGTAGCTTCGTATCAAGTAGTAGCTTTGTCTTGTTTACTTCGTATCAAGTAGTAGATGGATACTGCAATGTAGCTTCGTATCAAGTAGTAGCTTTGTCTTGTTTACTTCGTATCAAGTAGTAGATGGATACTGCAATGTAGCTTCGTATCAAGTAGTAGATGGATACTGCAATGTAGCTTCGTATTAAGTAGTAGATGGATACTGCAATGTAGCTTCGTATCAAGTAGTAGATGGATACTGCAATGTAGCTTCGTATTAAGTAGTAGATGGATACTGCAATGTAGCTTCGTGTCAAGTAGTAGATGGATACTGCAATGTAGCTTCGTATCAAGTAGTAGATGGATACTGCAATGTAGCTTCGTATCAAGTAGTAAATGGATACTGCAATGTAGCTTCGTATCAAGTAGTAGATGGATACTGCAATGTAGCTTCGTATCAAGTAGTAGCTTTGTCTTGTTTACTTCGTATCAAGTAGTAGATGGATATTGCAATGTAGCTTCGTATCAAGTAGTAGATGGATATTGCAATGTAGCTTCGTATCAAGTAGTAGCTTTGTCTTGTTTACTTCGTATCAAGTAGTAGCTTTGTCTTGTTTACTTCGTATCAAGTAGTAGATGGATACTGCAATGTAGCTTCGTATCAAGTAGTAGATGGATATTGCAATGTAGCTTCGTATCAAGTAGTAGATGGATATTGCAATGTAGCTTCGTATCAAGTAGTAGCTTTGTCTTGTTTACTTCGTATCAAGTAGTAGATGGATACTGCAATGTAGCTTCGTATCAAGTATTCACTTTGTAATGTTTACTTCGTATCAAGTATTCACTTTGTAATGTTTACTTCGTATCAAGTAGTAGCTTTGTCTTGTTTACTGTGTATCAAGTATTCACTTTGTAATGTTTACTTCGTATCAAGTATTCACTTTGTAATGTTAACTTCGTATCAAGTAGTAGCTTTGTCTTGTTTACTGTGTATCAGGTATTCACTTTGTAATGTTTACTTCGTATCAAGTAGTAGCTTTGTCTTGTTTACTGTGTATCAGGTATTCACTTTGTAATGTTTACTTCGTATCAAGTATTAAAAATTGTAACAATGTTTGCATTGTGGTGTTTGGAACTTAATTGTAATACGACTAACCTTATTTTCCTCACACCTTTACCTACATTCTTGTAGAAAATATTTGAAAAGGTACTTTATACAAGCAGACATATTTTTAAAAAAAACTCAATGAAAGCAAGACAAAAAAATAAAATCTCTATACGTATTTTTTTATTTACCAAGCTTATATTTACTCACTCTGCTGTCTGGTAAAAAGTTTGTACACGTTATTTCTCCCACACCCAATCTCGGGTCAAGCTGAAATTTTGCACAATTATTTCTTTTACTTGCCAACACAAGAATCAATTATAAAAAATTAAACTATTATTAAATTCATCATATTTCCTTTGCGTTCCTCATGGAACATATATATAGTTCGTCCATCGTGGTTCGATGATGACCACTTTGTCATCAAGGGGGCTGAGGGCTTTGCACTGGGGTTTTATGCCTCCTCATGTGGCTGGTGAGACCTATGTGAGCCGGGATTGTTCGGCTGCACACTGGGCAGGTTATTCAAGCTGGAGCTAGTGTCATTGGCCTTGCTTTTCTTTTCTGGCGTTTTTATTCTGTCAGCGTTGTTCTTTTTTCCTCAGCAACCTGTGCGCCAGTTTTCACAGCGCGACGCCATGATGCTCTGTCATGTGCCTCTGTCTCCCAGGTGCCTGGATCTATGTTGAACGCCTTCAGAGAAGCTTTGAGGGTGTCCCTGAAGCGCTTTCTTTGACAACCTTGCGAGCGCTTTCCTTCGCTTAGTTGGCCATACAAGAGTCGTTTAGGGATTCGGTGGTCTTCCATTCTGTAGACGTGAGCTGCCCATCGCAGCTGGGACTGCATCAGGATTGTGTGGATGCTTTGCAGACCCGCTGTTCGAAGGACTTCTGTGTCTGGTATTTTGTCTTGCCATTTGACATTTAGTATTTTTCTCAGACATGTCATGTGGAAGTGGTTTAGTTTCTTTGTATGTTTACTGTACACTGTCCATGTTTCTGAGGCATAGAGCAATGTAGGGAGGATGACGGCTCTATAGACCCCTAGCTTGGTGTTTGTGGTGATACCACGTCTGTTCCAGACATTTGTAGATAGTCTGCCGTAGGATGCACTGGCCTTGGCGATACGCAGGTCGATTTCACTATCGATTTTTCCATTTCTGGAGAGTGTGCTGCCAAGATATGTGAATCTGTCCACTGCGTTTATATCCTTTCCATTTATAGTAATGCTTGGATCCGAGTAGGCTTTCCCAGGAGCAGGCAGATATAGACTTCAGTCTTGTTCGTATTGATGGTAAGGCCAAAGTCTGAGCATGCTCTTGAGAAGTCACTGACGATGCTCTGCAGATCGTTTTCAGAGCAGGCATTTAGGGCACAGTCGTCAGCAAATAGCGAGTCTCTGATTACTGCTGCATTTGTTTTTGTTTTTGCTTTAAGCCGCCTCGGGTTGAATAGGTCATGGAACATAGGGTCTTAGTAAAAACACGCCACTCTCCACGGTCTCTTGCTAGTTTTTTAATGGCTTCCCAGCTCTTTCCTGTCCTCTCGGCTTTATTTAGTACACTGCGCTGCCATGTTCTTTTTGGTCTTCCTCTACGTCTTGTGCCCAGGGGGTTCTACCCTGTGACTTGTCTAGCTCTGGTGTTGGTATCTTTTCTAAGGGTGTGACCAATCCATCTCCACTTTCTAAGATCTGCACTTCTCTATATTTCTCTGTCCACCCATCTCCCACAGTTTGGTGTTTTCTATTTTGTCGTACCAGTGTATTTTTAGGATATTTCTCAGACATCTGTTAACTAGTTAATTAACTATAGGTAATTAATTATTTAGTTTGGTATCTCGAACAAAAGAATTTCTCTTATCAGCTGTTGTGAGACATTGGTCCAAAATAATGCTAAGCTTATAAATAAAAAAATCGCATGTGAATGTATGAATAACTTTGTTTTAGATGAAGTTCATTAATTATAGTTGCTTTGAAAAAATGATCATGGGTCTTGTCATAATAGTCATAGATCTATAAAATTTTTGACTAGATTTAAGTCTAGTATACTATATAAACCTATATACACGCTGCCATCGGGACCTCACCAAGGCTTTCGACACGGTCAATGGTTAATGGAGGATTCTGGCCAGACTCGGATGCCCACCTATGATCCTATCCATTCTCAAGCAGTTTCATGTGGGACAAAATGGCCAGATCAGACACAATGGTGACCTGTCTGATCACTTCACAATAGAAAATGGCGTGAAGCAGGGCGGTGTACTTGCTCCTACTCTATTCGCTATCTTCTTTGGCGTAATGCTGGGTCAAATGAGGCAAGGATTGCAAGAAGGCATCGACATCACGTTTCGTTCGGACGGCAATCTTCCAAGTCTACTATGCAATACAGAAAACAAAAGAAATGGTCATAACAGAGCTTCTCTATGCCGATGATTGCGCCCTGCTAGCTCACAATGAACATGATCTCCAGATGGCGGTCAACGAATTCGCATATGCTGCCTCCTCTTTCTGTTTATCTATAAACCTCGGGAAAACAGAAGTCTTGTTCCAGAAGTGACCCAATAAAACCTTCTCAGCCCCCAAAGGTCACCGTAAATGGACGTCTCCTTAACGTGTGTAGACCACTTCACATATCTAGGAAGAAAAGTATCGAATGACACCTCACTCTCAAGGAAGTTGATAACCGTCTGACCATGGCCAGTAGTGCTTTTGGACTCCTCCAGGCGAGAGTTTGGCGGAATAGATCGCTCCGCCTGCCTACAAAAAAATATTTACCAAGGAGTGGTTCAACCCTTCTATATGGATCTGAGACATGGGTATTATACAGAAAACAACTAAGACTACTTGAACGCTTTCACCAAAGATGCTTGAGCTCCATCATAAACATAAGGTGGGCAGACAGCACTACAAACAGCGATGTCCTTGCAAACGCCGGTATGGACAGTATAGACTAGTATAGAGGGACTTATAGTCCGACAGTTACGCTGGGCAGGAAACGTACCCTGTATGGGGGACGAACGTATGCCAAAAGCAGTCTTTTTTGGTGAGCTAAAAGGAGGTTGACGTAACAGAGGTGCCCCACGGAAATGCTGTAAAGACGAGATAAGCCGCTTACTTGCCATAGCAGTCAGAGAGCACCTGGTTGCATGCGGTCTCAGAACGAGACAGACAGCTGAAGGTCACTCACAAAGGACGCGGGATGCACATTTGAGACCAAAAGGAAATACGCTGCCGAGGACAGACGCAGACGTCGAAAAGAAAATCTTAATCGACCACAGGCGGACAATGGTAATGCTTGCCCTGATGGGAAAATATGTAGCTCACAGCTGGGTCTGCGTATCGACGGGAAATATTGCATTCCTCATGACTCGATGACAAGCCTTATTATTATTATATTGGCGTTGAAAAGTAGATCTATAAATAGATGTATATTCAATATTGTATAGATAGTAGATCTACTGAGTCTGATCTACTAGTTATTGAATTTTTCTAGATCTAGATATAGACTCTATATAGAATAATCTAGATCAGTGGTTCCCAAACGTTTTTGTCTCGTAGACCCCTTGCCATCTTTTCTGTTTTTCGGTAGACCCCCTACTTAACTTGCAAATTTTTGCAAATTCATCAACATTGTTTTAAAAACTTATTTCTAACTGTAGCGAGTTGAAGAGTGAAAAGTAATTCAAAGCTACACATGAAGTTATAGAGATATATCTTTGTATTGAAAAGATTCAAATTTAAACTAATTAAAATAACAATTAATATGTATTGCTTTTTCACCAAACACACTGGAAATGTTTTTTCAGGTTTATCATCCACTGCTACGGATATTATGTTTCATATAGAAATTGTTGTTCTATGAAGTAGTCCTTGAAACATTAATTATTTAATTTGCCTTAAGAATCATTGCAACAGTTTTCGCCAAATGTAGTTTCTTGTGTGTTTCTTGATCTACCACGTGTGGCTCAAACATGGGCTGCGCTGAACTGTTTCCACTAAGAGGAGAAGGGGCGAAGGCAAGTAACTGGCACCCAAACCAGTAAGTTTCGGGCAGGAAGGGCTCATTAGCCTTGGCTTGCTACCCACCTAGCAGAAGGAAAACTGAATTCAAAACTCTGCTACCTTGCAACTATACCCAAACATGGAAAAGGTTTTGTGGGTCAACCCTGAGGAAAAATATGGAGCCGACGACCCTTAGGTAGTTTGCAGCTAACAGCACTATACCCTGTCAGAACCCGATCCCAAACTGTATATATGTCGTTTGCAAAGAATTACATAAGAAACGTTTAATTTTATAACGCATGCCACCGATGTGCTCTTGAATTGTAGTGTTGCTAAAAGAAATTCTTTTATTAATCTCAGACGTAGGTTTGTGTAAAACAGTGTTTAAAACTACAGCAACTGGTAAAATCAATGTTTTATCTCTAATGTTTTCCGTATTTCGCTATAAGTAAAGAGATGATGATGATGAACGAGATATTGCAAGACGCTCACAAACCATCAACTTCTCATTATGATGTCGAAGAGAGATTTTGTGGGTCTATCTAAACTTTATCTTTTAGTGTTCGAAAGTTTTTCAAATCTTTATCAATTTTGTCAGTGTGGCATTGTCTCAGATGATCCTCCAGTGTCATTGGTTTCATATCATCTTTAAAAATGCACTAACGCAACCGCTTGCTTGACAAGGAAGGAAGGAATCCCAATTTAAAATAATCCACGCTGTACAGTCTACATTGCTTTTTGTGAAGCATTAGATACGTGTAGACAAAATGAAGCTATTTAAATAAGCATTGACATTGAATACAACAATTTTTCGTTTGAATAGCAGGATAAATATTTAAAAGATTGACTAAGGTGCAAATCATTTTTTTAGCAGTCTCTTAGTGTATGAAAGAATTACATTAATGGGTTGTAAACATTATTTTAAGCCACAACCTGTTTAAATGAAATCTGTTATCGTAGACCCCCGTGGACACCTCATAGACCCCCTATTTATTTTTTCACTTTCGTAGACCCCTTGGAAGTCTTCGTAGACCCCTGGGGGTCTATATAGACCACTTTGGGAATCACTGATCTAGATAGTAGATGTAGGCCTATCCTAATTAATAGACTTTAGTATGGTAGAACGAGATTTAGACTAGTGACAATCTAGTCTCAAGATAGAATCTAGGTTTCTATACTAGATTCGATCTGAAATGTAGATCTAGATATAGAGTCTACTTAATGACAATGGCCTTGATTCCGAAGATTAATGATGAGTGCAGTGTTTACTATTTATTTGAATGTTTCACGAATCACATGTGCCCATGTGGTGATATGACTACGCATACGGTATACGCAGAATGGCGTGATCTGTTTTCGCGGAACCTAGTGCGTCTTGACGGCTTTTGTAAGTTTGTCTGTTGTGCTGTACGAGATGAAAAAAAATATGTTGATTCTAAAGTTCTAGAACAATAGATCTATTCCACTTAATTTATTAACATAAATCGACTAATTTCATTTATAATATGTAGCTCTAGATCTACTTTTTTACCAGCGCATTCATACAGATTTTAATATATAAATTTATTTACTCTAATAAAGAGATGTAATTTAGATCTATACGGTGTTAGCGAAAAAAAAAAAAAAAAACTAACCTGGATTTTTCTAAAATTTGATACTTACTGAGTAATAGTAAAACAGCACCTACCTAAATGAATCTTAAATAGAGAGCAAAGACCTATATTTATTGTAGTATATATAGGTCTGTGATTTTATACTATATAACTTTCGTAACTTTTTCTATAGAGAAATGACTTTTGTAATTTCTTTTACTGAAAATTTCGGCTATTAAATTTGTATGTGCAGCAACAAAGCCCATTGGTAAAAATATTTCCAATCGCACAATTTTATTATCGTTAGTCTAGATCTAATTCCATGAATATAAGCTTTTTTTTTAAAAAAAAAGAGCATTTTTTGTATTATGTTTTTTTTTTATCCTTTATTTCAATATAAGATTATAGTGTGAACGATCAAACGGAATAAGTCCGAATAGGACAAAATATTTGATCCATCAATCGAACACTATAGGTCACAGCTAATCTGTACTCTAAGGATTTGTGATTTAAAGTACATACACTAGCTCCATCTACATCCGGATTAGACGTCTGTCCACACGTCTCACGTCATCTCTCTGTTTCTAGAATCTAGAGTCTATTAGATGGTATATTAATGCGCATAGTCCAGTCAGTGCTTCTGACACAGTTTCAACACTAAGACTAATCGGTCATCACATCTTGATGCACTTTAACCAGAGTTGAAAGACATTTGTGTTTCCGTCCATTTGATCCTCAGGTTGCAGTCTCTCTACAAACATGAGTCTAGAAGGAGGACAACATCGTGTTTTCTTTCTATTCAAAAAGTGTGTCTGTGTTCGGAGTTTTGTGGCAGTGTGTGTATGTGTACATTAGTTTCTCCTCCAAGGGTGAAAGTGTTTTAATGTGTGGTTGAATGTGGATGTTTGCTCTGTCCTAGCTGCTAACAAAACAAAACCCATTTACTAATAATGTCTGGCTGACACTCAAGTTTTCTTCACTTAAGGAATGAACGAAAAGGTTTTTGTGTAGTCAAAAATATACTTTTTTTAAAACACTTATTTCAGTAAATAAATAAATCGATCATTGTTTTGTGGTTTAAATCAAACAAAAATCTATCACTCAATGCTCTTTCGACAGACCACAGTAAATGATGCAATTAAATGAAGATATTGTATAATGTGTAACTGACCGATCTTACGTATGGGGTCGGAAGCCCTGATTGAAATTCAGAACAATAACCAAAATGTAACTTCCTCAAATCTATTATATCAAGTTCTTGGCACTGACCATTCATTCACAGTTATCATCACTAATTTTCCCACTTGCCGTGGACGATAAACTACGAAAATTTAACCTGTTCTTACTAAAGTGAAGGCTAGAAAATCAAAGCCATTCTCAAGATCGAAGCCGCAGCGGTTAAAATATACCCAAAAGGATTTTGTATTCGTAAATCTTAGCAACTATGTATTTGACATCCGATATTTCAATGTCTAAAGTACACAACAATAATTCCTTCCGCTTAAGCATGTGTCAACACTTTCATTCCGATATGAGATTTATGTATATTTCTAAACAGATCTACTAGATATTTAATGTAATTCTCCTCTAGGTGTAGATACTTGTCAGAGTGAATGTGAGGGATTATCCTTAGATCGTTGTGATAATCAAATGTGTTTTTACATCTGTATTAAAGCCTGTGTGTGTAGAACTATTTTAAAACGACTAGATCTACAAGTAGTCCTCTTTTGTAAAGCAAACATTAAAAAGACCTAACAGTTGTAAAGATTGTGATATTTTATTAATTTAAGTATTAGCTCAGTCAATCCTACAGACTTCTGGTGCTCACAAATATGAAAACCTAGAAATGACTCTCTGAAATCAATTTCTTTGGGTAGTTCATCATTGGAGTTCACTAAAAAATAAAACTCATTTAATACACTTTTGAATACTTCTTGAGTGCAGTCAGCCATGATAGAGATTGGCAAAGATTTGACCTGCTTTAGTATTTTTGCTGAAATTGCATTGCCCAGCAGGTCTATTATCTCGTTTTGAATCTGTGGGTCGAGGTAAATGGTTTGTGTCTTCTTAAGTCAAAACTAACATTCACAATGCGATGAATTACTTTCAGTCTGTAACTTGGACAATGTGCTCCTTGTTTGCAACGTTCTCAGTCGTTCCTATTGTCTGTATGTTTGGCAAGCTGATGAAGTGAAGTTATAAGTAGACCTATTGTCTGTATGTTCGGCAAGCTGATGAAGTGAAGTTATAAGTAGACCTATTGTCTGTATGTTTGGCAAGCTGATGAAGTGAAGTTATAAGTAGACCTATTGTCTGTATGTTTGGCAAGCTGATGAAGTGAAGTTATAAGTAGACCTATTGTCTGTATGTTTGGCAAGCTGATGAAGTGAAGTTATAAGTAGACCTATTGTCTGTATGTTAGGCCAGCTGATAAAGTGAAGTTATAAGTAGACCTATTGTCTGTATGTTAGGCAAGCTGATGAAGTGAAGTTATAAGTAGACCTATTGTCTGTATGTTCGGCAAGCTGATCAAGTGAAGTTATAAGTAGACCTATTGTCTGTATGTTAGGCAAGCTGATCAAGTGAAGTTATAAGTAGACCTATTGTCTGTATGTTCGGCAAGCTGATCAAGTGAAGTTATAAGTAGACCCGTTATCTGTATGTTCGGCCAGCTGATCAAGTGAAGTTATAAGTAGACCTATTGTCTGTATGTTAGGCAAGCTGATGAAGTGAAGTTATAAGTAGACCCGTTATCTGTATGTTCGGCAAGCTGATGAAGTGAAGTTATAAGTAGACCTATTGTACCAGCTGATGAAGTGAAGTTATAAGTAGACCTATTGTCTGTATGTTCGGCAAACTGATGAAGTGAAGCTATAAGTAGACCTATTGTCTGTATGTTAGGCAAGCTGATGAAGTGAAGTTATAAGTAGACCCGTTATCTGTATGTTCGGCAAGCTGATGAAGTGAAGTTATAAGTAGACCTATTGTACCAGCTGATGAAGTGAAGTTATAAGTAGACCTATTGTCTGTATGTTCGGCAAACTGATGAAGTGAAGTTATAAGTAGACCTATTGTCTGTATGTTAGGCAAGCTGATGAAGTGAAGTTATAAGTAGACCTATTGTCTGTATGTTAGGCCAGCTGATGAAGTGAAGTTATAAGTAGACCTATTGTCTGTATGTTCGGCAAGCTGATGAAGTGAAGTTATAAGTAGACCTATTGTCTGTATGTTCGGCAAGCTGATCAAGTGAAGTTATAAGTAGACCTATTGTCTGTATGTTTGGCAAGCTGATCAAGTGAAGTTATAAGTAGACCTATTGTCTGTATGTTTGGCAAGCTGATCAAGTGAAGTTATAAGTAGACCTATTGTCTGTATGTTTGGCAAGCTGATCAAGTGAAGTTATAAGTAGACCTATTGTCTGTATGTTTGGCAAGCTGATGAAGTGAAGTTATAAGTAGACCTATTGTCTGTATGTTTGGCAAGCTGATCAAGTGAAGTTATAAGTAGACCTATTGTCTGTATGTTCGGCAAGCTGATGAAGTGAAGTTATAAGTAGACCTATTGTCTGTATGTTAGGCAAGCTGATGAAGTGAAGTTATAAGTAGACCTATTGTCTGTATGTTCGGCAAGCTGATGAAGTGAAGTTATAAGTAGACCTATTGTCTGTATGTTCGGCAAGCTGATGAAGTGAAGTTATAAGTAGACCTATTGTCTGTATGTTCGGCAAGCTGATCAAGTGAAGTTATAAGTAGACCTATTGTCTGTATGTTAGGCCAGCTGATCAAGTGAAGTCATAAGTAGACCTATTGCTGTGTCAGGGTATAAACCCGAGAACATTAAAACCATCCGAACGACTATCCAGTGCACAGACCAGACGGCGAAGAAGCCATTCAAGTAAAAGACACTATTCCATGATCAATGTTATTCTTGCTCTATCTTTAAAGGTTTTGTTATAAACCTCCTTCCTAATGCAGTCACGATAAGTAGCACAAAAGTCAACATCTTCAACGTTTCTCTAAGTAACAGAATAGGCTGTTTCTTTTTCTTGATTAATATCTAATTGTAAGTATAAATCTAGATTTCTGGTAATAGAAAAATGAAAAAGAAAAGTTGCTTACTTTAAAAAAAAAAGAAAAAAAAATTAATACTAACAACGGTTTAATTAACATGAAGAAAAAAAAACACAAAAGAAAGAATAAGACCCAAACGTCACCACCATTACAATAAACCTGGTGAAAGCAGTTCCTTACATCAAGGCTGTCCAAGCCATTTGTAGACAGACTCTAGCTGAAACCACGGATTAATGTTTTGAAGTTAGTATAAAGTTTGATAACGTTTAGGAGATTTTAAGGAAACTTTTCTTACTATGCTGTAACCCCCCACCCCTAAGGGATCTTGTAGGACAGGCCACAATTGGTCATTATAATTAGTCAGGGCCCAGGAGTAATGAAACCCATACGCGCCATGTAGTGCCGTATTTAGCTTTTTGAGACATGGGGCCCCAAATAAGTCCAGATATCATATGTAACTACTAAATATTTCTTGGAGGCCCTAAGCTAGAGCTTATGTTGCATAAAGGTGTGGGCCCCTTAGTGGTCGTGAACCCAGGTTCATTGAATCCATTAGCGCCATGGATGCTACGCCACTGCTAGTGCTTTAGTGAAAGAAATGTATTTAGCACTAGATAGACCCAAGCTATCGGCGAAGTAACATACACGGGGCATGTGAACTAACAGACACGGGGCATGTGAACTAACAGACACGGGGCATGTGAACTAACAGACACAGGGCATGTGAACTAACAGACACGGGGCATGTGAACTAACAGACACGGGCATGTGAACTAACAGACACGGGGCATGTGAACTAACAGACACGGGGCATGTGAACTAACAGACACGGGGCATGTGAACTAACAGGCATAGGCATAGGCATTAGGCGGCAAGCTGTCTCCATAAAGATCTGTCACTGGCAATGTCTGGTTTAACTATTAATATCGGTCAAACCCGGGTATGAACTTCTTAGTGTCCGACAGTCACGCTGGGCAGGGCACGTCACCCGTAATGGGGACGAACATATCCCAAAGGCATCTTTTTAGGTAGCTGAATGGGGGTGGCTGTAACAGAGATGCCCCACGGAAACGCTTCCTTAGAATACTAACGCAATTGTTTTTATGTCTCTTTGGAAAAAATATGCTATTTTACTTTGTTACAAAATGCATGTTTTACCCTATAACGTAGAGATTTTGCGTCACTTGATGTTTCGTACTAAAGACTTAATGAATATATTAATTGCAATATTAATGTCTGAACGAAACCATTGAGAAGTTACACTGTAAAGACTTTCTTCCAAGCCTATAATAACCCAATACTTTTACGCAATCAAAAACGACACAACGTTGAGACTGTAGGAGGACTTAAGAGACTTTCTATTTAATCGCCATGTACAATTACATTTAGAACTAACAGAACACAAAGCAACTCTTCAGATTTGTAGTCTTTACCCGATCATTCATTCTCGTAATTACAAAACTATTCCCATAATGACTTCGGGTATCTACCCTTCCTTAAGAAATGTTTCAACCGAACGAGGCTCGGTCACGTGGAATTAAGACGTTAAACAGGTAACATTACAAATCAAAAGAATAGGTGTCGTCACGTGTATCCCATTAAGTCAAAGTTAGTACTCAAGCACGCGCCACTGAATAATTGGTCAAACAAACGCAGTCTCTTAATGGAAACATTTACACTCATGTCACTTTGACGTCACAAGGACACATTCTCCCACGTGACCTCGGGATTGTCTCAGCCTAAGGTCGTGGTGATCTGACTGGGCATGGTTCTGGAGACCACAGAGGACCTCGCAGCCATGGTCATTGACTCTAACTGTAGAACTAGATGAGTGAGTTTGAGCCGATCAACCCGGCATGGGGTCATGCAGATAACTCTGACACTCTGCCATCATGGTAGACTTCAGACAGACAGCTGAAGATTAGAGGACATCTGTTACTTCGCTTACAACTGATTTGAGTCATTTAATGGAGGCTTAGTCCAAGATTATTTAAAATTAGATATAAGAGGGAGGAAACTGCGACTCATTAGGAATCGGAGGTGACAAACAGTAGAGAAACAAAGGCGGGGTCAGAAGGAAGGCAGTAGTAAGAGAAGTCAAGGTCAAGTACAGTCTAGGTCAGAGGTAAGAAAAAATTCTCTCTTTCTCTCTCTCGCTCTCTCCATACACACATATATATATATAGTTCGTCCATCGTGGTTCGATGATGACCACTTTGTCATCCAGGGGGCTGAGGGCTTTGCATTTGGAGGGGGGGATGACAAGTGACTTGCACAGTGACACACATATATATGTATGTATGGAGAGTGAGAGAGAGAGAGAAAGAGAGAGAGACTTGCTCGGGGCTCAAGGTGACCTACATCCACGAAAACTTTGACCAGGCATCCTACAAAATGATGTCCAAAGAATGGGACAGAGGAAATGACTGTATGAGGTCATCTTTTACAGAAACAAAATGCTTCACATTAAATTGAGACTTAAGTTTGACTTTTGTGCTATAGACTGTTTCTAAAGAACCCCAAGAACTGTAATAAAAAAATTGTTTGTACTTTCATTCTCGTCTAGACCAAAATACAAATGTTATTCTTTATGCTGATCTTGTGACCTTGAAAAACTTTTTTTTTTTGTTTTTTAAAGTTCAAAGGTAAACCATGTTCTTTGATTGTGAAGTTCTTGATCTGACATTATACAAACTTCTTAGAGCTGTTACTCTAGAATAGCTTGTAACTCTTTACAGTCTTTACTTTGATATTGGTTGTAAGAAGTGGAGGATGTATCTCTAACTAGCTATTTCTTATGTGAAAGTAAAAACAAAATCAAATAAAATGTGGTTTGGCTTAACTTGCTTGTGTGTTTGACTCAAACAACGAAAAAGACTCTTGACCTCCGACCTTGTCTCTGACATTGAGATTCAACATTTTATTGAAAACTATTTTGTAGCTTCAACAGATTTTTAGTTGGTAAAAAATATTTTCAGACAGCGAACATTTCTTGTAACATTCAAAAAGTTTGTATGTACATCTTTCGAGGTCTTCCAACGTCTGTCTTCGACTTCCTCAAGGTCACATTGACAGTTAGTTATTTCCACTTTTAGTTTCATATTTCTTTTTTTTTAACATTTGTTTTACACACACACACCCAAACCCATTGTAAACTGCAATATGAGCTCTTGGTTTCTAGCTCCCACGTGACTTGTGTCCTAAAATTCATTCAAAGAGAAAACGACCAAATGGTTTCCATAGAGACAGAATATATATAATCAAAACATTTCCCCTCCTCTCATTGCCAATGTTAGTTAGTTACCATGACAACTGACAAGGACAAGCTTGTGGAAGACCGACTTTTAGGTTCCTTCTCTTCTAACAGAGTGGAGATCCAAACATTGAAAACTTTGTCCCTGTTTCTAGTGGAGCATCTTTCTGGTGCCGAGGTCCGCGGCGTTCCAGTACCACCTCATCGTGGTCGCCGCGTGAACACTCCTGCTCTTAAAGGAGTGACCAAGGGTACTGGTTGCTTGCCGCTGATGAATGAGTGGGATCCAACCCACCCCAGGGACTAAGCCCTTAAACACTAGGTCCCTCCTGATCTTGCAAATAAACATCTGTGGGGTAATACCCAAAATGTTAGAGCTCTCAAAACTCCTCCACGAGAGGGCAATAGACGTGGCTTTACTACAAGAGACACTAACTGGCAAACGCAATGCCAGTATTACCGGTTATACTGCATTTAAGTGCAAGTGCACAGACTGCCGGGGGCTCATTACTTACGTACGCAACAACCTGGTTGCTACACAAGTCCCCGGTCCACGAGTGCATGGGCGTACCGACGCCATCACCCTTGAGGTACATAAACTCGGGCGTAAACTCACGGTAACTAATCTGTACAACCCCCTCCCCCAAGCACGAAATTAGTCTCGAATATGACTGTACTAATATCAATACTCACAACGTCATCACAGGAGACTTTAACGCTAAGTCTCAGCAGTGGGGCTATGATTCAACCGACTCGTCGGGACATAAAATCCATGAACTTTTTAATAACTCTAATTTGTTCTGTCTGCAAAATAAACATACTCCCCCAACTTTATACCATACTGGAAATGGCAGCCAATCTAGACCAGACCTTACTCTAATTACAGCTAATTTAGAATCTCACACACAGTTCCAAGTCCTAGACGACATTGGGAGCGACCATAGGCCCATATTAGTTACAATTGCCCTCTCAGAGGCCAGTGGTGTAACCCCAAAAGCTCTGCGTAGGTGGAGTTACACCAAGGCGAACTGGCCAGCGTACGAGGCAGCAGTCGACACTGCCCTTATGAATCTAGCGGTGGAGGAGAGGGACGTCGATACTATCTACGGCGAAATAACAGCAGCTATGTTGGGTGCGGCCAAGAGGTTTGTCCCGCGGACTTATCCTGGTGTAAGGCAGAAACGCGTGTGGTCTCAGGAATTGAATAAGCTGGTCCTGAGACGTAAGTGAGCCCGGAGGCTTGCTGAACGGAAGGGTACCCCTGAAATCCGGCGGGAGTACAATCGGCTCTGCAGAGCCACGAGTGAACTGGCCCGACGCGTCCGGTCGGACCATTGGAACGCTGCCTGCGCCGGGATGGATCTTCGGGACTCCTCGAAAGCCTGGCGTCTTCTGCGAAACCTTGAGGTTAAAGATACAGCGCGAACGGCTGCCCCTCTATTGTCTCCCAGAGGGCCGGTCTCAACGGTAACCAAAATGGCCGGCTTGTTGAATCGACATTTTGCTAAAATCAGCAAGCCCGAAAAGAAGTCTGCCATGTCCAAGGCCCTCAACAAAGAACGTAAAAGACTCGAGAGGGAGCCAGATGAGCCTGAAAGCCAAGCAACGTGCAACGCGCCCTCTGTCGTGCTGAGCTGGACAGAGCGATAGCTAAGTGTAAAAATCGAAAAGCTCCGGGGCCAGACAAGGTTACCCCTGAGATGGTAAAACACTGGAGTTTATGAATCGAACCTCGGCAGAGTCCAGACTGCCCGGGGCCTGGAAGAGTGCTGTCATTGTGCCAGTCCTTAAGAAGGGAAAAGACGCGACTAACGTGGAGTCCTACAGACCCATTTCACTAACCTCAACTCTTGGCAAAGTTGCTGAGCGAATGGTTAACGAGAGGCTACTTTGGTCCTTTGAGAGTGCCGGTATCCTGGCCCCAGAGCAGGCCGGCTTTAGGGCAGGCTTGAGCCCGATCGACCAGGTCACAACATTCGCACAAGAGGTGGCCGACGGGTTCCAGAGGTCTGAGAGCACATATGCAGTGTTCATAGACCTAAAACAGGCTTACGACCGTGTGTGGAAGCAAGGCCTCTATCTTAAGTTAAGAGCCATGGGTGTGCGGGTCAAGATATACAATTGGATACAATCCTTTCTGTCTGGGAGGAGCACACGTACAAAATACCAGCACTCCCTTAGCAAGCCAAAACAACAACTCAATGGCCTGCCGAAGGGCTCCGCCCTGTCCTGTACACTTTTCATAGCCTTTCTTAATGATTTGCCCAGCTCACTACGGTCCAAAAAACTGTGCTGATGACATTGTCCTCTGGTCAACCGGGAAGAAAGCCGACCAAATCCAGGCGGCACTTCAGGCAGACCTCCATACCATCTCCTCGTATTGCGACAAATGGCAGATTTTGATAAACATTGCCAAAACGACCTGGTCCCTGTTCAGCCTAGGGATCGACATTCTTAAGGCTCCATTCGAGCTTCAACTCGTTGGCTGCGACTCCAACGTGAAAATACGCCAAAATATTTAGGGGTACCCTGGACAGAAAGCTGACAATGCTCCAGCACGTCCAGGAAGTTGAATGAAAAGCCTCGGAGAAGTTAGCTTTACTAAGAAAGCTGGCCAGCACAAAGTGGGGTGCCAAAGCTGACATGCTACGCACATTGTACTTAGGGGCAGTCAGATCACAAATAGAGTACAGCTATACAGTTCAAGTATACCCTAGTAAAACTGCCCTCGAATCACTAGAGCGAGTACAAGCACAGGCCCTACGGTTCATTTATGGCACCTTTCGGACAAGCCCAACAAATCTTAACAAACGTGGCACCCTTACATCTTAGGAGGGAGAGGGCAGTACTTACGGCCTACGAGCGCTACAAAAGGGGCGACTCTAGGCTACCCACCTCAATTTTAGTGCGACAGTGGAGAGAGAGGAACCGCATCAAAATGCGATCGTTCCTCCATATTGCGGCCAATTTGTCTAAATCAGCTGGGCCTATTAGGAGAATTAGTACGTGCCCTCCGTGGAGGAGATTGCCGGCCCCACAAATAAACCTGTCCCTGATAGGGCAAGAGGGAGCCACCAAGAGGCGACTAACACCTGCCATTCTCCAAAACTTGGCACCCATAACCATAAAATCCTACCCATCAGATGCCATTTTCTGCTACACCGATGGGTCGGTACTGAGGGACCCCGACAGATCGGGGTTTGGCTCCCTTATCGTCTACCCCGACCGGACTGAACCAGACAGGCTCTCTGGTCCATGCGGCTACGCATGTTCCATGGACGCCAAACTCACAGGGATAACTTGGGCGTTCGAGGCCATTAGGGCCCGAATGCTCCAACACGAAACTAGTACCACTACGGTGGTGCTTGTCACTGACTCTCGCTCCAGTCTCCAAGCTATGGGTTGCGGCGGGGGAGGGTCGCCCGTAATAGAAGAGGCAATCGGCGCCGCAGATAACATCCGCCGAGCTATTGGAGCTGTCGTTTTCATGCAGTGGGCGCCTTCACATTACGGCTTGAGGGGCAATGAAACGGCAGACGCCCTCGCAAGGGAGGGTGCTTTGGCAGCCACACACCTCGAAGTACCAAGCACGTACTTACAAGCAACGGCACAAATCCGAGCACACATTCATCAGAAGTGGTTAAAGTCCTGCGAGGAATCCGACAGAGCACGTGGTGTCTGGCAGCGCATGCGTCACCCAGATCGCGACGATCCATTGTGGCGACTGAGGAGGTCAGAGCAGTCAATTATTGCGCAGTGCAGAATGGAACACTGTCCTATTGGGGCATACTTTGCCCGGTTCCGCACGAACTTTGACTCCCGATGCCGTCACTGTGGAGAGAGCGTCGAAACAGTGTCACATGTCTTGTACGAGTGTCCCCAGCTCCGCGAGCTAAGGGGGGACTTGCCTATGCAGTCACTCGACTTGTATGGTAGCTATGAGGCACTACGCCGGACGGCTAAGTTTCTTGCCAGAGCACTACGGGAGGACTAGTCCTTCCTGCTCTGATTTTTCAATAGGAGTTCATCTCAGGTGCCGAGGTCTGCTTAGTCCAGCAGTCAGGGCCCCCCTTAGGGCACTGCAACCTATGCGGTCACAGTGGGCCCCGCACTGTCATAGGCCCCGTGCTAACTCTAGTTGTAAAGTATTAAATTAAACCATTTTAACTTAACAGGGTCTCCGCTGCCTCCTGATTTTCCAGGAGCTCCTGGAAATCTCCTGAAATTATTAAAATATAAATAAATAAATAAATTATGGCTTTTATATAGCGCTACTTTCATGCTTATATCATGCTCAGAGCGCTTTGGTCCAATCTCAGTTGTGGACCTGTGGGGGAAGGGGGAGGGGGTATCAAGGAGAAGGTTTTTCCATGCTGCCTTTAGGCGCTCAGTAAACACAACTCGAGTCGGGTGTCGACCCTCGAGCCCCCTTCATAGGTAGCCAAGCCAAGCTATGTTCAAGCGCACATCGCCTCTCGACCACGCTTCCTGAAAACTCATAAAAATGTCCTGAAAAATAGACAAAATTGTCATTTCGGGGGTGTCATTCAATATGGAAAACGTCAATTCTACTCGCGATAAAACAAAACGTCAATGTCAGCTTTCATTGAATACAAATAAGGCAAAGTTTAACCAAAACAAGAAGTTCCAATACTTTATTGACTGTAATAGTCACTGGCATATAATTATAGATATAAATCTCTTACAAAAAAATCAAAAGCGATATTTTACTAGTCGATAGTAAATCGAAAAGGCAGGAATATTTATCGGCTTTTTGTTAGAAAACAACCTTCTATTGTAGATGGTTCGTAAATTAATTTGACCGTGATTTTGTACTTAGTAAAGTTTGAACAAAATGCAAAGACGTATTTATTTTCAAACAAAAAAAAATCTTAATTTTCCCTTATTATCCTTATCCCTATCCAGACTAGGCTTCGCCAATCCGTTTCGCATAGGGCCCCGCAATCTGAAGGACCGGCCCTGTCAGCAGTTTCGGGGATCTTTTCAGATGTTCTAGCTGTTGGGGTCAGTTAAAATACATGGACCACAATTGCGTTCGTACCAGGTCATGTCTCCACTGTCAGCAACAAAATCTTCATGAAGTCCAAATGATTACCGCACAGTTGAACTAACATCCATTGCCATGAAATAGTTTGAAAACTATGTACTTCAACAACTTCTTTAACACCCTAAATCCTCACCAGATTGTCTACAAAGCAGCCAAAGGGAACAGAGGATGCAATTCTGTTCCTTCTACATCCGCTGTATCAGCATCTCGATGCACCCAATTCTGTTCCTTCTACATCCGCTGTATCAGCATCTCGATGCACCCAATTCTGTTCCTTCTACATCAGCTGTATCAGCATCTCGATGCACCCAATTCTGTTTCTTCTACATCAGCTGTATCAGCATCTCGATGCACCCAATTCTGTTCCTTCTACATCAGCTGTATCAGCATCTCGATGCACCCAATTCTGTTCCTTCTACATCAGCTGTATCAGCATCTCAATGCAACCAATTCTGTTCCTTCTACATCAGCTGTATCAGCATCTCGATGAACCCAATTCTGTTCCTTCTACATCAGCTGTATCAGCATCTCAATGCACCCAATTCTGTTCCTTCTACATCAGCTGTATCAGCATCTCGATGAACCCAATTCTGTTCCTTCTACATCAGCTGTATCAGCATCTCGATGCACCCAATTCTGTTCCTTCTACATCAGCTGTATCAGCATCTCGATGCACCCAATTCTGTTCCTTCTACATCCGCTGTATCAGCATCTCGATGCACCCAATTCTGTTCCTTCTACATCAGCTGTATCAGCATCTCAATGCACCCAATTCTGTTCCTTCTAACATCAGCTGTATCAGCATCTCGATGAACCCAATTCTGTTCCTTCTACATCAGCTGTATCAGCATCTCGATGCACCCAATTCTATTCCTTCTACATCCGCTGTATCAGCATCTCGATGCACCCAATTCTGTTCCTTCTACATCAGCTGTATCAGCATCTCGATGCACCCAATTCTGTTCCTTCTACATCAGCTGTATCAGCATCTCGATGCACCCAATTCTGTTTCTTCTACATCAGCTGTATCAGCATCTCGATGCACCCAATTCTGTTCCTTCTACATCAGCTGTATCAGCATCTCGATGCACCCAATTCTGTTCCTTCTACATCAGCTGTATCAGCATCTCAATGCAACCAATTCTGTTCCTTCTAACATCAGCTGTATCAGCATCTCGATGAACCCAATTCTGTTCCTTCTACATCAGCTGTATCAGCATCTCGATGCACCCAATTCTGTTCCTTCTACATCCGCTGTATCAGCATCTGGATGCACCCAATTCTGTTCCTTCTACATCAGCTGTATCAGCATCTCGATGCACCCAATTCTGTTCCTTCTACATCAGCTGTATCAGCATCTCGATGCACCCAATTCTGTTTCTTCTACATCAGCTGTATCAGCATCTCGATGCACCCAATTCTGTTCCTTCTACATCAGCTGTATCAGCATCTCGATGCACCCAATTCTGTTCCTTCTACATCAGCTGTATCAGCATCTCAATGCAACCAATTCTGTTCCTTCTACATCAGCTGTATCAGCATCTCGATGAACCCAATTCTGTTCCTTCTACATCAGCTGTATCAGCATCTCAATGCACCCAATTCTGTTCCTTCTACATCAGCTGTATCAGCATCTCGATGAACCCAATTCTGTTCCTTCTACATCAGCTGTATCAGCATCTCGATGCACCCAATTCTGTTCCTTCTACATCAGCTGTATCAGCATCTCGATGCACCCAATTCTGTTCCTTCTACATCCGCTGTATCAGCATATCGATGCACCCAATTCTGTTCCTTCTACATCAGCTGTATCAGCATCTCAATGCACCCAATTCTGTTCCTTCTAACATCAGCTGTATCAGCATCTCGATGAACCCAATTCTGTTCCTTCTACATCAGCTGTATCAGCATCTCGATGCACCCAATTCTGTTCCTTCTACATCCGCTGTATCAGCATCTGGATGCACCCAATTCTGTTCCTTCTACATCAGCTGTATCAGCATCTCGATGCACCCAATTCTGTTCCTTCTACATCCGCTGTATCAGCATCTCGATGCACCCAATTCTGTTCCTTCTACATCAGCTGTATCAGCATCTCGATGCACCCAATTCTGTTCCTTCTACATCAGCTGTATCAGCATCTCGATGCACCCAATTCTGTTCCTTCTACATCAGCTGTATCAGCATCTCGATGCACCCAATTCTGTTCCTTCTACATCAGCTGTATCAGCATCTCAATGCACCCAATTCTGTTTCTTCTACATCAGCTGTATCAGCATCTCGATGCACCCAATTCTGTTCCTTCTACATCAGCTGTATCAGCATCTCGATGCACCCAATTCTGTTCCTTCTACATCAGCTGTATCAGCATCTCAATGCAACCAATTCTGTTCCTTCTACATCAGCTGTATCAGCATCTCGATGAACCCAATTCTGTTCCTTCTACATCAGCTGTATCAGCATCTCGATGAACCCAATTCTGTTCCTTCTACATCAGCTGTATCAGCATCTCAATGCACCCAATTCTGTTCCTTCTACATCAGCTGTATCAGCATCTCGATGAACCCAATTCTGTTCCTTCTACATCAGCTGTATCAGCATCTCGATGCACCCAATTCTGTTCCTTCTACATCAGCTGTATCAGCATCTCGATGCACCCAATTCTGTTCCTTCTACATCCGCTGTATCAGCATCTCGATGCACCCAATTCTGTTCCTTCTACATCAGCTGTATCAGCATCTCAATGCACCCAATTCTGTTCCTTCTAACATCAGCTGTATCAGCATCTCGATGAACCCAATTCTGTTCCTTCTACATCAGCTGTATCAGCATCTCGATGCACCCAATTCTGTTCCTTCTACATCAGCTGTATCAGCATCTCGATGCACCCAATTCTGTTCCTTCTACATCAGCTGTATCAGCATCTCGATGCACCCAATTCTGTTCCTTCTACATCAGCTGTATCAGCATCTCGATGCACCCAATTCTGTTCCTTCTACATCAGCTGTATCAGCATCTCGATGCACCCAATTCTGTTCCTTCTACATCAGCTGTATCAGCATCTCGATGCACCCAATTCTGTTCCTTCTACATCAGCTGTATCAGCATCTCGATGCACCCAATTCTGTTCCTTCTACATCAGCTGTATCAGCATCTCAATGCACCCAATTCTGTTCCTTCTACATCAGCTGTATCAGCATCTCGATGCACCCAATTCTGTTCCTTCTACATCAGCTGTATCAGCATCTCGATGAACCCAATTCTGTTCCTTCTACATCAGCTGTATCAGCATCTCGATGAACCCAATTCTGTTCCTTCTACATCAGCTGTATCAGCATCTCGATGAACCCAATTCTGTTCCTTCTACATCCGCTGTATCAGCATCTCGATGCACCCAATTCTGTTCCTTCTACATCCGCTGTATCAGCATCTCGATGCACCCAATTCTGTTCCTTCTACATCAGCTGTATCAGCATCTCGATGCACCCAATTCTGTTCCTTCTACATCAGCTGTATCAGCATCTCGATGCACCCAATTCTGTTCCTTCTACATCCGCTGTATCAGCATCTCGATGCACCCAATTCTGTTCCTTCTACATCAGCTGTATCAGCATCTCGATGCACCCAATTCTGTTCCTTCTACATCAGCTGTATCAGCATCTCGATGCACCCAATTCTGTTCCTTCTACATCAGCTGTATCAGCATCTCGATGCACCCAATTCTGTTCCTTCTACATCAGCTGTATCAGCATCTCGATGCACCCAATTCTGTTCCTTCTACATCAGCTGTATCAGCATCTCGATGAACCCAATTCTGTTCCTTCTACATCAGCTGTATCAGCATCTCAACGCACCAAATTCTGTTCCTTCTACATCAGCTGTATCAGCATCTCGATGAACCCAATTCTGTTCCTTCTACATCAGCTGTATCAGCATCTCGATGCACCCAATTCTGTTCCTTCTACATCAGCTGTATCAGCATCTCGATGCACCCAATTCTGTTCCTTCTACATCCGCTGTATCAGCATCTGGATGCACCCAATTCTGTTCCTTCTACATCAGCTGTATCAGCATCTCGATGCACCCAATTCTGTTCCTTCTACATCCGCTGTATCAGCATCTCGATGCACCCAATTCTGTTCCTTCTACATCCGCTGTATCAGCATCTCGATGCACCCAATTCTGTTCCTTCTACATCAGCTGTATCAGCATCTCGATGCACCCAATTCTGTTCCTTCTACATCAGCTGTATCAGCATCTCGATGCACCCAATTCTGCTCCTTTTACATCCGCTGTATCAGCATCTCGATGCACCCAATTCTGTTCCTTCTACATCAGCTGTATCAGCATCTCGATGCACCCAATTCGTATGCACTAACCCTGAATCATTGACTAGGGATCATCAAAATGATTAAGACATAGATATAGATATAGAGATCAAAACGTCTGTCTAGTCAATGAAATTTTGTCTTTTTTTTTTTTTGAACCTTTTGTGTGTGTGTGTGGAAGGTTCTTTTTTTTTCAATTTTTTTTTTATTGAACAAGGAAAACTTTTTTTAAAAAAATTAAAAAACAAGATTACAAAGAGAGGCGGCCCTCATAGAATTCACCAATGGACCAGGAATATTCAAGCCATAGTCTTGTTTTGATCGTTTAAAGTAATACAATTTTAAAAATCATTTGTCGTTATTTTGCTACTACTGCTCCCCTAAGCTGTAAGGAGATAAGCTATTTCCTTAATGCATTATAGATGTAAATCTTGTTCAAATTGTTTAATACATTTAAACCTAAATATAGATCTAGATCTATATCTGGCCTCTATTTAGTCTAATGTTGTCAAATGTATAATGAGGATATGTTATCAATGCGCGCTATAAAAGTAGTTCTTATTTTTACTTACAAAATCTTTTTTTTTTTAAACTACATTTCAATCGGTATTCTATTCAATGAGTTAGTTAATAAATGGAAAATATATTTTATAATGATTCATTGAAACTTTTTCCATTGTGAACTTAGATGCAAATTTTGCGAATCTATGAATGAAGCTTGAGTTATTATTGAAGAAGTCCATGACCTTTTAAAAAAAACTTAATCTCGCCTTCAGTTTTTCATTGAAAAGTGGTGTATTTTTTTTGAAAACTCTGCTTGCATATATAATTTTACAAATTAAATGGTTCACTTTCGGAAAAGAAAAAGTAGCCATTGCATCTAAACTTTGAACGATCTAAAATATCATGATGTCTTATTTTCATTTTCTCTTCTAGTTTCTCAGATCCAGACGGACAGACAGGCCACACAAAACTAAAAGAGTCTATTTGATGAAACCATTGTTAGAAATTTCAAATATATTATTATAGTTACATAGTTAATTATAGTTTATAATTATGAATTATGAGATTAACTCTGATTGGTTCGTTGGGGAAGTTTGGGCATTATATATTGGGATGGCTGCAAGTAATTTTGAAAAAAACTAAAATAATAATGTAGGAAATGATTATATGTATATATGTTGTTGGATGTTTTGTTGTTGTTTGTGGTTCTTTACCTGGTTTAACCGAATGAGAATTAATGAAGATAATATAATTATATTGTACAGTGGTTTACAATAATTTTTGATATTTAAAGGACGTTCGATGAACATCGAACTTGGGGGGTGTTACGGTCGTAGCCCAGCATGGTGCGAATGGGAAAAAAGGTGTGAATTTGGGTATTGAATGGAAGGATGTTAAAAACAGGAAGCCAAAAGGAGATGGACAGGATGAGAGATGCAATGTCCATGTTCACGTAACTTGTTATAATATTAAGAGTATTTCTAGAGTAAAACCTGAAAGTGTCTTGTTATTTTGAAGAGACTTGTGTCGTAACTTTTCCCCTTTCGGTGGCCGCTAAAAATCTAATTAAATAGATAGAGCCTCTATGAATGCGTTGTTAATATTACAGATCTAGAACTACACATTATAGATGAGATTAGTTGTATGTTGCTTCGGAACGAGACAGCAGGAGATACTTACAAAGGTCGACAGACAGAGAAAAGAATATATATCGACCACCGGTGCAAAACAGTTATGTCTACTCCAAGTGTGGCAAAATATGTAGGTCGCAGATGGGCTGCGCAGCCACACGAAATACTGCATTCCTAATTAATATTTGAACTCAAAGACAAGCCTTATTATTAAAATGTATAGAGTTTGGGTGTATTAATTAGTGATGAAGCTTTTAATGCAAGAGTTGAATTAGTCAAAGTAGTTGATTTTATATTTTAGTAAGATAATAATGTTATATCACTGAACGTTAATAAATAATTGACTTTGATGTAGTCCAGCAATACTCCAAAATTATGGAAAGTAATATTTTATTTTGATACTAAATTATTACACTATAAATCTAAGCTTTAAAATAAATTGTACATTTATATTTAGACTTCAATGCTCCGACTTTTATGTCCTAAAATATATTTGATGAAACCTTCTTTAGAACACTAAATCAATGATTTCAGGTCTATCAGGGACAAGGGCGGTTTTTGACTTTGCCAAAAAATCAATGCATTACCTTGTAACCTAGAGATTTAGGATCATTTGATGTTACATGTAGTAAAGAGGTTTTCAAAAACCCATAACGAATACTGCGCAAAAAACATTGTGCTTCAATGTTCCTAGATTGACTAAATGTCAGAACGTAGCCATTTGAGAAGTTACTCTGTAAAGACCATCTTCTAAGCCAATCATAGGCCAATTATTGCTTGACGCAAACGTTGCAATGACTCGACGTGAGCAACGGTTTGGCTTGACTTCAAATTCCCTTGTACAGTGACAGTTAGAACTGAACATAGTAGCAAATCAGGGAGGGGGGAGAGGGGGAAGCGGAGAAATGAAGGTGCTGCTTGTATTTGATATTTTTAGGTTTTCGGCACAATTTAGGCCATGTCGTGCCCGCTACTAGTAGAAAGTGAGAGAGACTGAAGAAAGAGTGAGTGCGCCGTGAAATTTCCATGTAACAGACACACTAAGCCGGTGTATATATATATATAGTTATAGTTATTGATATAGTTATAGTTATTGATATAGTTATAGTTATTGATATAGTTATAGTTATTGATGTGGTTATAGTTATTGATATAGTTATAGTTATTGATATAGTTATAGTTATTGATATAGATATAGTTATTGATATAGTTATAGTTATTGATATAGTTATAGTTATTGATATAATCTTGTAAAGCTCACTGGCGACTCGTGATGCACATTGGTGTGGGTAAGAAAGACGGGCTACGTGATATGAAGATGCTGTTTGAACCATTACTTTATTTTCTCTTGATTTGATGACTTAGTTCATTATTTATCTTTATTATTAGCTCCCTTCTCCTTCTCAATTTATAACACTTTATATATATATTTTGTTTTTACATTTTATTAATTCATTATGTAACGGAAAAACCTAATGTTTAAAATCTCATTAAAAATAGATATTAAACACTATACTCTAATGTCTTTGGCTAATCCCTGATAAAAAAAAACGCGTATACATTTTAAAGTACTCTTTCTCTGCAAATATGGCAGACTTTTAGATCTATTAGTGTATTAATATTGAAGAAGATAGAGGCCTCAACAAAAATGCTGCACAGGACCTTCACTTACTAAAATCCGGTACTTTTATACACATCATATATAATTCCCCGCTTTTTTGTCGCTCGCTATTTTGTCGGGAAAGTTTGCGCCATTTTTTCGGTGCTATTTTTTCCAGGCTATTTTGTCGGGTCACATGACAACTCACATCCAAAATTGACATGCAAGCAAAATTTCAAGACAACAGAGACTACTCTCAAATGGAGTGATGCAGAGCTGAGTCCTGACTCCAAGACTGTGGGAAGAAACTGGTAGAAATTTGGAACGCCAACATCAGCTTATTTTTCTTCAGAACAGTGTCACACTGCGTCCAGCAGCCTAGTTCCATCTGGACTTCCTCTGGAACGTTTTTTACGTCAACTGCGAACGGAGTGGCAACTAGGAAAAACTGTGGTTCGAGAGCAGTGAATTGCTAAAAGTGGTGTTCAAAATCTTCCAGTAGTCTGGAGAGGATGTCTACGTAGTCTTTCAGGCGCTGTGGTTCAACCGTAATGCTCCGTAGAAAAGACAAATGAGCCAGGTTTCCATCTGCCAGCTGAGTGGCCCACAAAGTCAGCTTGCATCTAAATGATTTGATGCGGTCAAACATCACGATTATCAGCTGCTTTGTGCCCTATAGTTGTGAATTGAGTGCATTGAGATGTTGCGTGATGTCAGTAAGAAATGCAAGATCCGACAAAATATTGGGTCACTGAGCTGAGGTATGTTTCCGTCTTTCATTGCCATGAACAATGCTTTTTCCTGTCTCAGTTCAAAAAATCTCTGCAGCACCTTTCCAGGACTCAACAATCTGACTTCCGTATGATAAAGCAACTCTCCGTATTCCGTTTCTAAATCAGCTAGAAATGACACAAACTGTCTGTGGTTGAGACCCCGTGCACGTATGAAGTTCACCGTCTTAGGACAACATCCATCACGTTCTTCATTTGTAGACTTTTGCCACAGAGTGCTTCTTGGTGCAGAATGCAGTGTATGGCTGCAAAAGGTCCCGACAAGCTGAGCTGATTCTGTTTATCTATCATTGATCCAACAACACCAACCTTCTCTGAACACATTGCTGGTGCACCGTCCGTAGCCACTGAAACAAGTTTTTTTCCCACGGTAGCCCACACCTGTCAATACAAGCTTCCGGTTCTTGAAACACGTCGCGTCCAGTCGTCGTTCCTTTCATGGTAGTAAGTCCAATAACTCTTCAACAATATTCAAGTTTTCGTCGACCCCACGAATGAATACGGCACAGTATGCGGTGTCTGTTACACAAGTAGACTCGTCCAGTGCAATGGAATATGCTGCAAAGTCTTTTGCAGCGGCAATCAGTTTCTGTTGAACATTGGTCGCTGACTCGGTGCTTTCAACTGTTTTCACAGACAAACGTATGCCTTCGAAGAGCTTCTTTTTCTTGGGGCAGATAATTTCACACGCCTGTAGCATACACTCTTTTACAAACTGGCCTTCAGGGAATGGTCGTGATGCCTTTGCTATCATCTCGCTAACAACAAAGCTTGCCTTCACAGAATCTTGACACATGTACCCCATCCCTCCCCATCTCCCTCTCTTTCTCCTGTTTCGCTTGCGCGTGGCCTGATTAAACACGCGGCCAAATGGTCGGAGCAGTGGTATGATGGTGCCCAGATTCTAGCCGCTAGCGACTAGCGGTTAGAAGCAGGCCACCGTTCACACAGCTTCTGCTGAAAGCCTAAGCGGTCGGTGGACGACAGTGACACCTCATTTACTGATTTGTGCAGTTGTAAATCATTTCACGGCTTATATGTGGTCATTGTAAATTTTATGTAATTTTTTAAAATTCGCGGACGAGACCGCGGGCCACACAAAATAGTTTCGCGGGCCCGCGGGCCACGTGTTTGAGACCCCTGTACTAGAGCATCAGCCACGGCATTGCCCCTCACGCCGAAGTGCGAGGGCACCCACTGCATAACGATGACAGCTCCAATAAGTAGGCGGATGCTATTTGCGGCGCCTAATGCCTCTTCCACCAATTTGGACTTTCCCCCTAAGCCAGCCATGGCTTGGAGGCAGGACTGGGAATCGGTAACCATTACAACGGTTATCTTTTCGCGCAGTTTTTGGAGCACGTGATTGAGGGTATTGGTTATCGCCGTTAATTCTGCATCAAAGCTACATGCGCCGAGGCCGCATGTGCCTGACAGCTTTTCTGGGTCGAGGTCTGGGTAACAGATATAGGCCCCATACCTAGCTCTTACGGGGTCCTTCATGACCGACCCGTCTGTGTAACAGTATATGGCATCGGCCGGGTAGGTCTTTAGTGTGTCCAATGCCATTTTCCTTAGTAGGTCCGGGTGTGTGTGTCTTTTTGTGGCCCCCTCCAACCCATGTATAGTGAAATTTATGGGAGGGATGGGCTGTCTCCTCCAGGGCGGGCACGTGCTTATCCGTCTAATTGGGACCCGGTCAGTGGAGAGGCCAGCTTGTGCACTCAAATTTGTAGCGCAGTGCATAAATGATGTCCGTTTTATCCTGTGTTTTTCTCTCCAATGACTGACTAGTGTATGGGTCGGGAGCCCTGGTTCGCCTCTTTTGTAGCGTTCCAGGGCTGTTAGCACGGCGCGCTCTCTCCTCAGGCTGAGAGGAGCCACGTTGGACATAATTATATTATATCCATCAGAATCCTCCACTTTATTTCCCCTCCATCAAAAAGCTAAACTCCTACACCTACGCTGTCTAAGGAGACTTCATCAGGTGAACAGATTTGACCACATATCAGACTTTGAAATCCTACAGTTGTCACATATGAACAGTATCAACGCCACAGCAAAAAGTTGCCATAACAATTGGTGGGATATGTCATCCGTATACCAGAAAATTGGCTTCCCACAGGACTTCTTTATGGGTAGATGTGAGGAGGAAAGAGATCTTACGAGGGACAACAAAATCGTTACAATGACATTTAAGAGCTCCCTCAAGGAGTGTGACATATTAACTAATTTCTACAAGAATAGTTAGAGCCGATTTTGAGAATCGTATCCACACAGATTTTTGTTTTTGCTTCAGACTTTTTTTTTTCTTACGAAGAATTTGCAAGTTGAGAAGAGGAATTGTAGAAGTATACAAATATAACAAAATGAAAATGATTGAATTATAAGTTTTATTGTTCTTGTCGCCAAATCAACTCAAACATTCAAATCGTCATGAGAAAACATCAAATGCGAACTAATTATTATCCAATCAAGTTTAACATCCACAAAAGTTGACTTTAATGACATTCACACTGACGATAATTGTTGGCTAAATCTCCAGGACAGCCGACTTCTTCCCAAGTTGTCTCAATGTTGTCCCAGTTCAAGTTATTCACTACTTGACCGTTGTGGTTTTGAAGATCAAAGTGAACTTCATAGCCGTGAGCGTTGACCTGACCTAAAACGACAAAAATTCAGGTAGCTTGAAGACCTTTAAAGATAGAAATGAAATAGCCTCTAACCCCATGAAGCATAGTATCTCTACCCTCAATCATGTTTAGATGTTTTCGAAAATAAATTATCTAATATACAAAGTAGAAAGTAAGGCGTATGTATGTATGTATGTATGTATGTATGTATGTATGTATGTATGTATGTATGTATGTATGTATGTATGTCCCCGTATAGAACTCAAAACCATTTGACCGATTTAGATAAAACTTGGCAGAAATGTTCCTTGGATACTAAATTAGACCGTAGTGTATGTATTGTAGCCCTAAAACAAACTTAAGACCCTCCAAAAAAAAAGTTGCCCAACTCTATAAAATTATTGTATCTTATAAATCTAGGCCATGTTTACTTGCTGTGTCTAAATTACTCTAAATGATGAGACAAGACCGAGAGGTCACGCATGCGCAGCAGAGATGAAAATCTCTAGACCTAAATTAGCTCTCATTCAAGAAAACATAATTTTGTTATTTTACACATGGACATACAAACACGTGTCTATTCATTTCATTATTTGATTCATATTAACATTCAAATTTGAGTTCACAAAACATTTTTTCCATAAAATCGTTCGCTCTAAATGTAAATAGCTTTAAACGTCTTGACATACTTTCCCGTAACTTGCGGCACCATTATATCGCGTAGTGATACAAATGAAATGAACGTCAGAGGTCATAATATCGCAAATTATAAAGGCAAATTATTAAACTAATAAACTACTTACATAATACAATTTACTTTCCAATGTGTTTTTTTTAAAGCATTTAAGCCTACAACTACCGATCTGGTTTTAATTTTAAGTCTTTTTTTTTCAATTTAATTTTTTCTTTCAGATTACTTATGCGCATTTAGATCTCTTAACAACATAGCTACGAAATGATGAATGAAACACGGCTTATGTATCTAGGTCAACACATTACACCTACTTTTAGGTCGACACAAGCTCACATCACAGTGTTTATAGTCTTTTACTATAATAGGCTCAAAGTGGCATTCAAATTGTTTAGATTCTAAATCTAGAGCTACATAAAATTAAACTAACAACGTTATATAAACAATTACATTCACGCGTTCAATTTGATTATAAAATATTAGATGAATTGATTTATTTTTTAAACTATCATCTTTTTGTTCACGTCATTATTGAGTATTCAAACGGAATCAATGCATAGAGAGAAACACCCGGACAAAATGAAAGCTAGTTCTAAATACAATTGTAATAGTTATACAGATATAGTGCATCTGTTACACTCAATTGAATTTGTATAAAGTCACATGGAAAAAAAAATTATATTTCATTATGTTTTCAACTATAGATAAATTTAAGAGGTTCTAATCACGACAGTTCGTTGATAGCACTTGTGATAGTCACGTGATGCATACAAAATATAATTAACAGGGTTGGATATTGCGTGAATACTAAATCAAAGTTTACATACACTGGTTCTACTTACTAGAATCTGGTAAGTTGGACAGATCTGATTGGTTCTACTTACCTGAGTCTGTTCATTTGAAATGATCTGATTGGTTCTACTTACCTGAGTCTGTTCATTTGAAATGATCTGATTGGTTCTACTTACCTGAGTCTGTTCATTTGAAATGATCTGATTGGTTCTACTTACCAGTGCCTGGTTTGCCACGCTGACCACACCATTCTTCGTTTCCTTGAATCGGGCAGTCGTTGGTGACAAGGAAAACCCGAGAGTTCAAATTAGGAGGAGCTCTCCCCAGACCAGGAACAAAGCCACCTAGCGAGAAATGTCATTGTCTTTACAGACACAAGTTATTGGTCATTGATAGACAAACATAGATTATTTTTTTTTAATAAAGGAAAATTAGAAAATAAAAAATAATTTAAAATGAAATCAAATAAAGAAATCGATGATCTTATAAACATTGATGAACTTAGAAACAGACATCTTTTCAATGGATGCTAAAGAGTTCTTGTGCACTGATGAATTGATTTCTAGGCTAACTAAACTAAGCTCTAGCCAAGGGCCACCGACAGATTGGGGGCCCACCCAAAAAATATACGAACGCGAATGTCACATATGCTTAACTACTTAATAAATACTGTATCAATCACGTTTAAAATCCAATGCCCAACTTTCAGTGTAATTTTAAATATCTAATTCTTATTGTATACTAGAACTAGAGCGTGTAATAAGTTCTTTTACTTTGTACAAGGGGATTCCCCATGTGTTCCCCAGTGATGTTGCATGCGCATAATCTTAGTGAGTGTGCTAGGCAGAAGAGACAATATTTCAGAAGTTTTCTTTAGTTTATAGGACCACACCTTGCTGTGCAGTCGGGGGAGGGAGTCTCTGGGAGAAACAACTGCCTTTGGAGCTCAGTAAACACAACTTTGTTCAAGCGTACTTAGCCTATCGACCACGCTTCCCGTTGTTGCTGTTGCCAAGAACATGCTGTAAATTCACAGTTTCTCCCACACAGAGCTTCTCTTTCTCTGGTGGAAGAGGACAATCTAAAAACCTCTAAAGCATTATTATAATCCAGCAAGTCTACCCGCCATCAGGGCCGGTCCTAGCAATTGCGGGGCCCTATGCGAAACGGAGTGCTCGGGGCCTATTCTGGGTAGGGATAAGGATAATAAGTGCAAATTAAGATTTTGTATTAAAAAATAAATTCGTCTTTGCATTTTATACATTCTTAACTAAGTACAAAATCACGATCAAATAACTTTACTTTACGAGCCTTGTGTGTAGCGAAGTCATACAGTAGATCATCAAAATTCTGTTTCCTACATAGATCACGCTCAATAGCAAGAATTGCCACATTGTTCAATCACTCTTCATGAATTGTTGACCTTAAGTAATTCTTGATTAGCTTAAGACGCGAGAAACTTCTTTCATAAGATGCCAAAGTTACAGTTCAAATCTCAGCTGCAAGGAGTAAATTGCAGTGTTCACAATTCTGTTGAAACATTTTATCCTGTAGTCATCTTCAGCTTTTTGATGTATGAAGTTTTCCACAGATTTATCATACTGCCTTTTTCTTTGACTTTTGGCTGGAAAGATTGCAACAACATCCATGTTTCCAGCCAACTTCTTTTCGCTGTCACAAGAAGAAACAACAGGAAGAAACGTAAAACGTTCATACACAACCACAAGCTCTTTCACTTCAACCCTTATCTGAGAGATACCAATAACATCTGCTCGTTGTGACTTAAGTCTGGAGTACAATCCAATATCACTGCATTCTTGATGTCTCGAAGGATATAATTCACAACAGCATCAGCTACTACAGTAATAAGTTCGTTTTGAATCTTCTTTCCCAGGTAACGATCATGAATTTCTGTATTGGTAACACGTCGAAGTTGTTCCCCCATTACTGGATCAAACTTTGCCAGTAATTCTACTAGACCAAGAAATTCCCATTACTTGGCTTTTCAAGTCTTTCAATGGTCCCTCTGAAAGCTAAATTGCGCTTCGCTAGAAATTGAGCAATTGCAACTAGTCCAACGTTTAGTTTCAGAATAAAGCATTTCCTGGTGAACTTTGTCAATGTCTTTTTTTTTACTTAGTCTTGCTCCAGCTTCACAGCAACTGGTCATGGCGTCTTTTTTCATGCTCTGCTCGCCTTGTGGTACAGCTTTGCCACTGGTCAAATCCGTCATTTAAAAAGGAACTTTTTTGTTTTTCCAGTAGACGACAGTAGAAACAATAGATTTTGTCTGCTGACACAGAATATATCAGCCAAGGACGCAAAACACTTTCACCATTACTCAGGTTTGGTTTGCAATGCACAATGCATCCTTATTTTTCGGAAAATTCTCCAAAGTAATCTCAGGTGGATCTTTTTGTAATAAATAGTCAATACAAGATCTTTTCATTTTTTCTAGACACATGGCAGGATAATCCAGATTTCTCAATGAATCGACCACATTTAGCTCATTATCTATAACTACATGTTGATCAGTTATTACATTATTGCCTTCATTTCTTGCGACATGCTGATCAGTTGTTAGTGTTACATCATTCTCTTACGACATTCACCACTGCAGTTTTTGCATTCTTCATAGAATCTGTTTCAGCTGTCTCACTAGAAGTGCTATGTTCTCATTTTCGGGTTTTGATCGTTTTAAAAACGTATTCTAGTTCTATTGGAACTTTCGTTTCGGTTAAAATTCGCACTATTATTATATTTTTATTTAAATATGAAAGCTGACAATGCTTTTTTTATTCGCGTAAGATTTGTGTTTTCCATATACCAATTTTGTCTTTTTTTTTTGAGATTTTAAAAATAATATCAACGACTTTTTCGTATATTTTGCATCATTATGCAATTACAGATATATTTAGCGCGGGGCCTATGAAAGCGCGGGGCCCACTGCTTAAGACCGGCCCTGCCCGCCATTGACGGTACACCAAAAATGCAGACACTGAAAAGTTTATTAAAATTTAATTGATAATTTTCTACACACGATTTGCTTCCTCGGCTATGTCTGACCATATGTTTGTTTCTTTATTCCAAGGAGTGACTTGAATCTAAAAATTTCTTTAAAATGTTGAAATTATCATCATTTTTTTTTTATAAACTAGATTACAAAAGAGTTTGTCTTTCTATTTACGTTTAAAACCAGTAGCCTAACTAATTTGTTCTCTACCTGTGGGAGTCAGTCGGACACATCTCCCACAATTCCGTCCACACCAGGTTCTATCTCCACCGTTATCAAAGTATTTCTGACTGGCTGCTGCAGTGAGGGAATTCATATTCCAAGCAAACGGCGTGTCTGTGAACATGAAAACATCACATTGAAAACATTCCGAGGAAAACATTGGCCACAGTCAAAATAAAATCTCAGAATATCAATTTTAATGAGAACATTTTTAGAAATGTTAATTTGATCAATAACTATAGAAAGTGATACATCAAAATTAACCTTTGACATTTATATAGTAAAGAAGGTGGTGCCTTATACGAACCTCGTTATGACTTGCGAGTCAGTTTTTATAAATCATGCTAGTAGCACGAGAGGAAACCAGGATGTACAATGTCTTTCTGCTAGCATTTGGCGGGAATATCTATCAAGTTCTTTGTTTCAAGTCATAAATGTGTACCGGCATGATAACAAATGTATTACATCCTAATGTCGTATGGAATTTTCGTTCAAGATTCACATAATTCTGTCATTAATTTTTGGTAAATAAACTAAAAAATGTTTGTTTGTTTTTTATTGAGGTAAAATTGGGCTTTCAAAAAAAAAACAACCCAGAGATGTCATCAGTAAGAAAACTAATCCTTGGTCAGCTACTTGAAGCTCAAGAGACTCATGGGAAGTTAACACTGTCTGGTTTTCATTCCTTCTTTCCTCTAGACGTTGAGACTTGTGTCTCTGTGCTCTGAGCTCATCGCCAGTAGGAAGTCGCGAACGATGAAAACTTTGTCTCAGTAAGATTGAGATCGAAATAATCTAGACAAAAGTTTGAGTGTGCAGCCCACAGTCCTGATATTGAGCCCTTCCTATTCCCGCAACATAATTATTGAGAGAAGTCAGTCAAAAGTCGTATTGTTCTGGAGATACCATCAGACTGGTTATAATACATATTATCTAAACAAAACTAAGTAGACATCCAAACAAAACATCTCTAACAGAGCAAAGAGACTATTGTTCTCTAATTCCTATCCAACATTACCTCCTCCTGGTCCACATCCACACGAACCTCTGCGGCCGTCGTCGTATCTAGTTGTGCTAGCACATGGCTTACCGTTGTAGCGACGAACTCCACTACCATCTGGTTGACAGAGCTGGTCTCCTCTGACCAAACCTGCAGGTTAAGTCAAAAAAATAAAGTGGTCATTTTTTTCTTTAGTTTTCTCTCAACCAAGTTTAAACAAAAAGAATTATGTACATTTTCTGTTGTCCTCGTCCAGGAAATAACCAACCGAGCCTATCGTGTAGTTTAAACAACTGACCTTGTAGCTGACCAAGCCTCTCGTGTGGTTTAAACAACTGACATTGTAGTTGACCAAGCCTCTCGTGTGGATAAAACAACTGATCTTGTAGTTGACCAAGCCTCTCGTGTGGATAAAACAACTGACCTTGTAGTTGACCAAGCCTATCGTGTAGTTTAAACAACTGACATTGTAGTTGACCAAGCCTCTCGTGTGGATAAAACAACTGATCTTGTAGTTGACCAAGCCTATCGTGTAGTTTAAACAACTGATCTTGTAGTTGACCAAGCCTCTCGTGTAGTTTAAACAACTGATCTTGTAGTTGACCAAGCCTCTCGTGTAGTTTAAACAACTGATCTTGTAGTTGACCAAGCCTCTCGTGTGGATAAAACAACTGATCTTGTAGTTGACCAAGCCTCTCGTGTAGTTTAAACAACTGACCTTGTAGTTGACCAAGCCTCTCGTGTGGATAAAACAACTGATCTTGTAGTTGACCAAGCCTCTCGTGTGGTTTAAACAACTGATCTTGTAGTTGACCAAGCCTCTCGTGTAGTTTAAACAACTGATCTTGTAGTTGACCAAGCCTCTCGTGTGGTTTAAACAACTGATCTTGTAGTTGACCAAGCCTCTCGTGTGGTTTAGACAACTGATCTTGTAGTTGACCAAGCCTCTCGTGTGGTTTAAACAACTGACCTTGTAGTTGACCAAGCCTCTCGTGTGGTTTAAACAACTGACCTTGTAGTTGACCAAGCCTCTCGTGTGGTTTAGACAACTGATCTTGTAGTTGACCAAGCCTCTCGTGTGGTTTAAACAACTGACCTTGTAGTTGACCATGCCTCTCGTGTGGTAACTGATCTTGTAGTTGACCAAGCCTCTCGTGTGGTTTAAACAACTGACCTTGTAGTTGACCAAGCCTCTCGTGTGGTTTAGACAACTGACCTTGTAGTTGACCAAGCCTCTCGTGTGGTTTAGACAACTGATCTTGTAGTTGACCAAGCCTCTCGTGTGGTTTAAACAACTGACCTTGTAGTTGACCATGCCTCTCGTGTGGTTTAAACAACTGACCTTGCAGTTGACCAAGTCTCTCGTGTGGCTTAAACAACTGACCTTGTAGTTAACCACGTCTCTCGTTTGGTTTAAACAACTGACATTGTAGTTGACCAAGCCTCTCGTGTGGTTTAGACAACTGATCTTGTAGTTGACCAAGTCTCTCGTGTGGTTTAAACAACTGACATTGTAGCTGACCAAGCCTTTCGTGTGGTTTAAACAACTGACATTGTAGTTGACCAAGCCACTCGTGTGGTTTAAACAACTGACCTTGTAGTTGACCAAGTCTCTCGTGTGGATTAAACAACTGACCTTGTAGTTGACCAAGTCTCTCGTGTGGATTAAACAACTGACCTTGTAGTTGACCAAGCCTTTCGTGTGGTTTAAACAACTGACATTGTAGTTGGCCAAGCCTCTCGTGTGGTTTAAACAACTGACATTGTAGTTGACCAAGCCTCTCGTGTGGTTTAAACAACTGACCTAGTAGATTATTAAGCCTCTCGCACAGTTTCAACAATTGACCTTACAGTTGACCAAACGAGTATATTTTCTCACATTTTCTGTCTCGATGAACTTAAATGAACATTGCTTTTATCTGAAGTTATGGTAGAATTATATTTGATAATGGTGGCGAGCTAAGGATTGAAATGCTTCTAGTGACACCTATCTGTAGTTACTCAAAAGTCTTTGGATTTTCTGGATTTACTTATTTTACATACAAGATGAGATACAATGAAGTGCCACATCACCCAATGTAAGGTCAGCATACCCAGAGTAAAAGGTCAACACAACCAGTTCAAGGTCACAAACCCAGTGTAAATCGGTCATCACAACAATTTAAGGTCACTACAAAAGTGTAAGGTCACCACATCCAGTGCCAAATAGGTTCATTACAATCATTAAAAAAAAGTTATCAAATCACTCCTGGGTAAAATAACCACTCCGAAAGTAAGATCGGCACTCATAGTATAGTTTTTACGCACAGTGAAACGTCACTACACCCAGCGTAAGATCTCGATAATAAGGAAAAGAATCTTAGATCTATCTTATTAATGCTAGGCTATTAGAATTGTTGTTCTCTTTCTAATTTTGACCTCGTCTAAAGCTAAGCGGAAATGACGTAAGGCATATTAAAATGAGAAAAAAAGAATTTACTTTAAAAGTACGGAATTGAAAACAAAGATTGGAGGTAAAAGAAACCTATGTACGAAATTTCATGCGTAGCCTTACGACAGTATAAGAGCTTTCTTGATCAATCAGTCAGTAAGTCAGTGGTAGTTTGCGTTTATATATATATTGATTTATATTTATACCAAAAAAAAAATTCAACTAAATACACATTTTTTTTAAACAAATGCTAAATTCACTTTATAAAATAACCAAACAAAAACATAACAGACTTTTGACCAATGTTTTTAAACGTGAACAAAGACCAAGATTGTGATTATTATTTTGTTTGTGTATTTTTATCCCATCCAAGGATGTTCTTTCAACCAACTCTGATCTCCTAGAATATGCTTGAGTCTAGAAATGAGATGAGAGATTTCTTACCCAACACAAGAACGGCTACAGCTAAACCAAACCTCATCTTGATTCAACGTTTACAGATGGTTTTCACTTGATAAGTGTCGTGCGCCGCTGGGGAGATTTAATTAAACTCAGTTAATTATTGAAGTAATTAGTATTGATATCGGTAGTTTTAGTACAGAGTTTCTCAAACCTTTATCGGTGGCGACTCGCCTAAATTTCAACATTTTCTTTCGCACCCCTTTAGCCAGATGGAATAGGACCACATTAGGGTCGGAGGGGGGGGGTCTGGTTAGAATGAAAATAAACGTAAAGACTTATAATTATAACACCATGTTCAGGTTTTGAAAAGAAATGTTACTTCTTACTTGAACTAGTATTTGATAAGTAGCAGGTTACCCTCCATCCAGCAAAGTGGTCTGGAGGACATCTGTAAACTGCCCCAGCGGGATCACAGTTGGAGCCCCCGGCGTCAAGCTTTTTCTACATTATGAGCTTTAGAAATTCTTTCTGCTAGCATATTCAATTCCGTTTTCTCTTTCAAATAAAACAGCATGTAAATAATTTTTATAATTAAAAAATGTTTACATACGACTTTTTTTTATGTAGATGAAAATTGCTCTCTAATTTGCAAGAAAACATTTCAATATCGACCCGCACCAGCCATTTTTTTTTACTTTAACAGTAAGGAATTTTCGAGAAATTTTTAAACTGCTTTCTATGTAAAATGTGTCCTTTTAGAGACATCGTGTAGAATGTGTCCTTTTAGAGACATCGTGTAGAATGTGTCCTTTTAGAGACATCGTGTAGAATGTGTCCTTTTAGAGACATCGTGTAGAATGTGTCCTTTTAGAGACATCGTGTAGAATGTGTCCTTTTAGAGAAATATTGGAAATAAAATACAAAGTTTTGATAGAAAGCTTGCGGGTTTTTGCTATACACTGTCTTCAGGTTGCGAATCTGTCAAATTCGGTTCTTATTGAGTGCATAGGAGGTAAAAGGAACCTGATTACGAAATTTCATGCAAAACAGTTCCAGTTTAAGAGATATCTTGATCAACTAGTCAGTCAGTGGTAATAAATAATAATAATAATAATAATAAAAGCCGCTACCTTTATTGTCATCGCGTACCGCTATCTCATAATTTAAGAAAAACTGAGTTGGAAAAACTATCTAAGATAACAATATACCCCATTGTTATATCAACCGAGTGGGATAGTAACAATTGACCTCACAGACACTTTCAAGGCCCTTAACATTCTTCGATGGACTTTGTTTCCTTTTAACGAAACTCGATCCTGGCAGCGCCAGAGAATGAATACTTATTCGTTTCTAACATAATAGTAATAATAAAAATAATAATATATATATATATATAATAAAGCGGACAAAATAGCGCCGACAAAATAGCCGAAATGAAATTTCCTGACCAAATAGGCAAGACAAAATAGCGCGGACTTAAAAATGATGTGTATAAAAGTACCGAATTATTAGTAATTTAATGTCCTGGGTAGCATTTTTAACCCTTTTGCACTGAAGAAAAAAAAAGTGTGTTGAATACGCAGCGGGACTTTATGAATGGTGAACATTAGTTTTGAAGGTTCCACGACAAATTGTTGAAACACCTTTCGTTCACCGACAAATCTTCGTCCACCCGACACTTCGTTCACCGACAATTGGCTCACGACAAATGGTTCACCGACAAATCGTTCACTGGATAGTTACATATTGTTGATATTTATTTCTGTATATAGGCTACTTTTAATCTAAACAAATTCAACACGCGTCGATGTGGAAAAAGGCGACTAGGAAAAAATATTTGGGTTCAAAACTCATCTCAGTTGTACTTATACTTAAAAATGTCTCCTGAATTCTAAATTTTAAAAACAAAGTCTTTCTTGAAATAATTTGACAAATTTATGCCAGAGAATAACAATTGTCTAGCCTGCGCAATTACATTGACTCTGTTGCCAAATTTGAGAGTTCTTTTTGAACAGTCCTGTTTTCCTCGAAATAGGTGAGGGGGTGGTAGGGTGAAAACAATTCATCAAGTAAGAGTCCTCTCTCCATTTTATAATTATAGCTATTAATTGCACTTGACATTAGAGAATAGTGGGTGGGGCGATTCTATATTTCTCACCGACATTCGAACCCAGGACCCCAGGTTCGGAAACCAAGCACTTAACCACTTAGCCATTGCGCCCCCTGGGCTAGGGTTAGGCTTAACATTAAAGTTGTTTATTGGCATTTTAAAAACATTTCACCTTTTGTCGCGCATCTGCTGATCTTAATGACAATGTTGAACCCAGTCTGTTGAAAATGTTTAGTTCATTGTAGTCATTTGTTGCATGTTTAATGAGAGTTGCATTATGGTTTATTTGTGGTCATTTGGTGTTCTAATGTTGTAAAACTACGTGACATTGTTACGATTAAAACGTTTGATAGTAAATTTTCTTGTTCTTCTCTAGTTGTTGTCAGGTAATGTCATGTGTAATGTCATGTTTAGAACTAACAAATTGACTCAGCGACTTATCTCTCAGAATTTCTTTTCATTCATCGACGAAATGTTCATGTACAGATTTAAAAAAAAAAAGTTTTATTTAAAACAAGTGAAATATTTTTTTTATTTTAAAGTCAATTCCTGATTTACATTCAGGCGAATTGGTTTGAGCACATCTCAGACGTTTGAAATCCTACAGTTGTCACATATGAACAGTAGCCACGCCACAACACACACAAATTTCCAATTTCCCAATTTCGATTGGTGCGACATGTCGTCCGTACACCAGAAAACTGTCTTCACATAGAACTTGTTTTAGGGGTAGATGTGGGGAGGACAACGCTCTGACGGGGGACAACAAAATCGTTACAAAACACGTTTCAGAGCTCCCTCATGGAGTGTGATTTAAAAACTGTCTAATTTCTAGGAAATTTTAGGGTTTTGTTTTTTGCTTCCGACCTTTTGTATTTTGCAATAAAGAATTTGCAAGTTGAGAAGAGGAATTGTAGAAGTATACAAATATAACAAAATGAAAATGATTGAATTATAAGTTTTATTGTTCTTGTCGCCAAATCAACTCAAACATTCAAATCGTCATGAGAAAACATCAAATGCGAACTAATTATTATCCAATCAAGTTTAACATCCACAAACGCTGAGTTTAATGACATTCACACTGACGATAATTGTTGGCTAAATCTCCAGGACAGCCGACTTCTTCCCAAGTTGTCTCAATGTTGTCCCAGTTCAGGTTATTCACTACTTGACCGTTGTGGTTTTGAAGATCAAAGTGAACTTCATAGCCGTGAGAGTTGACCTGACCTAAAACGACAAAAATTAAAGTAGCTTCAAGATCTTTGAAGAAAGAAATGAATCAGACTCCAATCCCACGGATTATAGTATTTCTTCCTTTATCATGTTTAGATGTTTCGGGAATATATATATATATATATGCAGTAACGACCTTAGGGGGTGGCAAGTGCCGCAACCGCCCCAGGCCCCGGGATAGGAGATTCCCTTGTCATCATCAGGTTCGAAAACCAGTTCTCATAAACTAGGACTTTGTTGCTCAATATTTTTTGAAAGCCTTTTCCTGCATCTATGTGATATCAATGACCATGTAAGCTCTTAGCATGACATTTTTGGTTTCGAAATACTGTTCAGTTTCGCTTAAGATAGTTTCTTATGATCTGTACATTCTAAGCGGTTATCACTGTTTAACAGTTCACCCTGGTATAAAATAAAACAAGTAACCGAAAGCAACCAATCAAAATCACTTATTTCGTAAATAAAGAGTCATACAGTTCTGTTATATTTCATTGCAGTATAAAAAGAATAGGTACGTATACACTAAATATACTGTTACTTTCGTCCGCCATAGACAAACAATTTGACGATGACGTATTCATTTTCCCAGTAGAGCTACTGTACATTTACATCGTGTTACAGTGTACAAAAAAAACAACAACAAAAAAAAACAAAAAAAACAACAACAACAAAACAAACAAACAACGCGAATATATTTTTTGTTCATTGGAAAGTGGGACCTGTGAAGTCAATGGACCATAGTAGCTCCTATTGTAGGCCTACACTTTGGTCTAACAGAAAAGACTAAAGACAGTATTTTCTATTCCTAGTAAGTTGTTAAACGTGATAGCTACTGGAGGCCAATTAGCAGACGAAAGCTGCTGCCACTGGAAACATCTTGATAATAAACATTCAGCAGCACGAGGTTTCTGTCAATCACGTTCAAATGTTTCTAAAATGTTTTAAATGTTTCGGATGTCCCTTCAGAGTTGAAGATAATGTACTTCCTAGTCCAAACCTCCACGACGGGGGATGGCAGCGAGCAGGGTAGGAACTTGGGACCATTGAGACGATCGAACAACAGTCCGGCGCGCATACCGCACGGCAAGGCAGTTATATATACTGATATACTGATACTAACCCTTTTAAACCCAACGGCCCCAGTATGTTAAAGTCAACAACACCAAATCGTCAACTCGAGTACTATGTAAGGGTGCTCCACAAGGTTGTGTACTTTCTCCTGTACTGTACACTCTTTACACTAATGACATAAGAAGCATCTATGATTCAGTTAAACTCATTAAATTCGCTGATGATACTGCCATGGGTCTTATTTCAGGAGACGAAACTCAGTATCGAAGCTCGATAGAAGAGTTTACAAACTGGTGCACCGACAACTTTCTAGTACTGAATGTCACAAAAACTAAAGAACTTATAATAGATTTTATAAAGAAAAAACAAACTATACGTGAAATGCAAATAAACACTACATCTATAGAACAAGTAAAGGCATATAAATATCTAGGCGTTATCATCAACAACAAGCTTTCATGGGAAGACCACCTCGGAACTCTGACAAAGAAAACAGCCCAGCGACTCTTTTTTCTATACAAACTCAATAGCTTTAAACTAAACAAGAAGATCCTTGAGACCTTTTACAGCGCGACTATACAAAATCTGCTAACATACGGAATAACCTGTTGGCAAGGCAACGCCTCATCTAAACTCTTGCGACGTCTAGAAAACATCATTAAAAAGCATAAAAAATTACACTCACAACATTACCAAATTTAAAGGAACTTTTTGAACAAAAGTGCCTAAGAAAAATCGAAAAAATCTTGGAAGACAACGGCCACCCGCTCTATCAGAACTACGTCAGGTCGTCGCGAAGTGGGCGACTGCTGTCAATCAAAACAAGAACGGAATGGTAAAAAAACTCGTTCGTACCTCACTAGGTCAGACTCTATTACCTCCACTCATTGATCAGGGAACATGAAATGCACCAAGATACCTGTGTGTAGTCGCTGAATGAACTCTTTATGTTGTCTGTTGTATTTATGTGTATTTTTCTGTTGTGTTGTCTTTATATGAGAAAAGAGTCCTTGTAATCACAACAAATTTCCGTAAGGATCAATAAAGCAGTCTTAGTCTTAGTCTTAATTATGAGTCTGCGTGATTGAACTCCAATGCCCAATGGTAAAATTCCACTTTCAGACCTTGCGATCTAAAGGACAGATTTGGTCTACGGTTATGCAAAGTCAGGTACCCTTTAGAGATGGATGGACTCAGGGGTGCCCTAAAAAATCTCGAAATTCAAAATCCCAGTCTTCACCGAGATTCAAACCCAGGACTCCAGGTTCGGAAGACAAGTGCTTAACCACTCAGCCACTGCGCCAAATGATACTGCAACGGATAACTTGATGCAAGAAAAAATTACAAAAGAAAAACTGCATTCGCGCGCAGTCTTAGAAAGAATTCTAGCGATTGTTCAGTACCTTTTCCAAAAAAACAAAAACAAACAAGGTTACAAAGACAGTTTGTGTGGAAACATAAACTGAAAATAGGCCCCAGAAGTGGTCCACCCAGGCAGGTAAAAAGGCAGGTTTCCATATTATCAGAATGATATTCTATCATAGACAAATGACAGAAAATAATGAAGAAAAAAGGTTAACAGATCTTGTGTGGTGCCCCAGCGATCCAATAGAATACGGGAGAGGTGAGCCTCAAGTGATTTTTACTATTAATAGTGAATAGTTGTAAAAGTGGTGTATTTTTATGAAAAAACTGCTTGCAAACAAAAACAAACAAGGTTACAAAGACAGTTTGTTTGGAAACATAAACTGAAAATAGGCCCCAGAAGTGGTCCACCCAGGCCTCAAGTGATTTTTACTATTAATAGTGAATAGTTGTAAAAGTGGTGTATTTTTATGAAAAAACTGCTTGCAAACAAAAACAAACAAGGTTACAAAGACAGTTTGTGTGGAAACATAAACTGAAAATAGGCCCCAGAAGTGGTCCACCCAGGCAGGTAAAAAGGCAGGTTTCCATATTATCAGAATGATATTCTATCATAGACAAATGACAGAAAATAATGAAGAAAAAAGGTTAACAGATCTTGTGTGGTGCCCCAGTGATCCAATAGAATACGGGAGAGGTGAGCCTCAAGTGATTTTTACTATTAATAGTGAATAGTTGTAAAAGTGGTGTATTTTTATGAAAAAACTGCTTGCATAAGTGATTTAAAAAATTAGATTTTTCGCTTTAAGAAAAGAAAAAAGTAGCCGATGCATCAGAACTTTCGATGGTCTAAAATATTGTGATGTCGGATTTTCACTATCTTTTCTGCTTTACGAGATCTAAACGGGACGGACGGACGGACGGACAGACATTCCACCCAAACCTAAAAGCGTCTTTTCCCCATTTGGGGGCCGCTAAAAATAGAGCATTTCGTGGGAGAACAGAGAAAGTTTATGCACCGAGCAACGTTCAGTTTTTAGACTCGGTTGAGATGCTTGACGAATTCGACCCAACCAATCAAAACGAGCTTACGGACCTGTTGGTCTTCTTTCCCGTCATCCATAACTACACGCTTGATGTTTGCCACAAAGAGCAGATGTCTTTTAAGTAGCGATTTGGGGACTTACTAGATCCAGAAGTTAAGGTGGGGAGCCTGTGTAGTTAAAAGGCCAATACTTTAGTACGGTAGTATGTTTCGTAACAAAAATAAGGCTTACAGCGTTAGAGGCGGACGATCGCGTTAGCATGACGTGAAACGATATATATATATTGTCTACCCTTAGGGTTCAGAGGGCCCCGTATATGACATTCGCCCAGGGCCCCGCGCACTGCTAGGGCCGCCTCTGTATATATATATATATATATATATATATATATATATATATATAATTTGAAGGTCGTATTCACAATGATATGGTGCACCTGTTACAGTCAAATGACGTTGAATTAAGTCAAAAAATAATCCATATTTCATTATGTTTTTCAACTATATATAAATTGAAAAATTGCCTTTAATGTTGTCACTATAGTTTAGTTCTAAATCTAAAATGTTCAGAGATTTCAATCACGTCCGTTTATTGATAGTCTTGTGGTTCATAACAAAGGATGCTACATATGTACTAAACAGGGTTAAATATTGCATGAATACTACATCCACATTTACATCCACTGGTTCTACTTACTAGAGCCTGGTTTTCCACGCTGACCACACCATTCTTCGTTTCCTTGAACAGGGCAGTCGTTTGTGACAAGGAAAATCTGAGGGTTCAAATTAGAAGGAGCTCTCCCCAGACCAGGAACAAAGCCACCTAGCGAGAAATGTCATTGTCTATAAAAAAGATTAGGACTACTCTATAAAGAAAGAATGTTTCAAAAGCTATTTGACAATTCAAATGAAATAAAGAAATCGAGGATGTAATATAGATCTTTTGAATCGATGGCAAAGATTTTATTATGATAGGAAGTTGAACTTGACTTCTAGTCATGTGATTTAAACAATCTGAGTGTGGCTATAAAGTTTGAAGCCAGTAGTCCAATGTTTGTCCCTACCTGTAGGGGTCAGTTTGACACATTTCCCACAATTCTGTCCACACCAGGTTTTATCTCCACCGTCATCGAAGTATTTCTGGCTGGCTGCTACAGTGAGGGAATTCAAATTCCAAGCAAACGGCGTGTCTGTGAACATGAAAACAATCATTGGTCAGTTACTTGAAGCTCAAGAAAATCTCAACAATGTATTGTTTTCATTTCTTTTCTTCTTTCTCCTAGAAATTGAGACTTGTGTCTGTCTGCTCTGAGTTCATCACCAGTTGGAAGACTTTTAACGATGAAAACTTTGTTTCAATAAGATTAAAATCTAAATGCTCTCGACAAAAAATGCTAATCCTGGCCCTTCCTATTCCCACATTATCATTAAGACAAGTCAGTCGAAAGTCGTTTAGGTCTGGAGATACCATCAGACTGGTAATAATAGTTATTATCCAAACAAAACTAACTAGACATCCAGAGAAAATCCACAAAGACATCGAAACAAAACATCCCAAACAAGCAAAGACAATCTAGTTCGCTAATTCCTATCCAACATTACCTCCTCCTGGTGGTCCACATCCACATGAGCCTCTGTGACCGTCGTCGTATCTAGTTGTGCTAGCACAGGGCTTACCGTTGTAGCGACGAACTCCACTACCATCTGGTTGACAGAGCTGGTCTCCTCTGACCAAACCTGCAGGTTAAAGTTAAAACATCAAGTGGTCATCTCTCAACCAAGTTTAAACAAAAAGAATTATGTACATTTTCTGTTGTCCTCGTCCAGGAAATAACCAACCGAGCCTCTCGTGTGGTTTAAACAACTGACATTGTAGCTGACCAAGCCTCTCGTGTGGTTTAAACAACTGACATTGTAGCTGACCAAGCCTCTCGTGTGGTTTAGACAACTGATCTTGTAGTTGACCAAGCCTCTCGTGTGGTTTAAACAACTGATCTTGTAGTTGATCAAGCCTCTCGTGAGGTTTAAACAACTGACCTTGTAGTTGACCAAGCCTCTCGTGTGGTTTAAACAACTGATCTTGATGTTAACCAAGCCTCTCGTGTGGTTTAAACAACTGATCTTGTAGTTGACCAAGCCTCTCGTGTGGTTTAAACAACTGATCTTGATGTTAACCAAGCCTCTCGTGTGGTTTAAACAACTGACCTTGTAGTTGATGAAGCCTCTCGCGTAGTTTAAACAACTGACCTGTAGTTGACCAAGCCTCTCGCGTAGTTTAAACAACTGACCTTGACCTAGATCTGAAGTTATAGTTATAGTTAGAATTACATTTGATAATGGTTGCGAGCTAAGGATCAGAAAGGTTTCTTTACATAAAAAGGGTGAGACCTGTTTGTAATGCAACTACACACAGTGGAAGATCACCTCACCCAGTGGAAGATCACCACAACCAGTGGAAGATCACCTCACCCAGTGGAAGATCACCTCACCCAGTGGAAGATCACCTCACCCAGTGGAAGATCACCACAACCAGTGGAAGATCACCACAACCAGTGGAAGATAACCTCACCCAGTGGAAGATCACCTCACCCAGTGGAAGATCACCTCACCCAGTGGAAGATCACCACAACCAGTGGAAGATCACCTCACCCAGTGGAAGATCACCTCACCCAGTGGAAGATCACCTCACCCAGTGCCTAAAAGGTCGCCATACACAAAGTAAAGTGACCATACCCAGTGCCATATAAGTCACCACAATCATTGTAGTGAAATCAATACAGTATAAGGTCACCAAACTCAGTGCCAAAAAAGTAAACAATTCCAAAAGTAAACACTCCAGTTTAAGTTCACCACACCAAGTACCAACTATGTCACCACACCCAGTGTAAAAGGTCACTACAATCAGTGCGTATAAGATCACAACACCAAGTGACCCTACCCAGTGTAAAAAGGTCACACTCCTGGTGTAAAAAATGTAATAACACCTACTGTAGTGAAATCAATCCTGAATAATGTAATCACACCCACTATTAAATATAGTCACCACACCCATTGTAAGGTCACAACACCCAGTGTAAGGTCACCACAATCAGTAAAAGGTCACCACAATCAATGAAATGTCACCACAATTAGTGTAAAGTCACCCCATCAGCGAAAGGTCACCCCAATCAGTGAAAGGTCACCACAATCAATAAAAGGTCAGCACACCCAGTGTTGGTGTGACTTTATTTTAGGGGAAATTATATTTGAAAAATATTTAGTGATGATTTGTTTTACCAAATAGATTCATATGTATGTAATGATAAGCTATGAAATGTTTACCATAAAACTTTAAATTAAACAACTATTTTTTGTTCGTTCCCATTTCAATGTGCGTGGAGGCTAAAACTGAAGAAAGAATCGTATGTAGTGATAACTTGTTGTTCATGCATGAATTGTTTATTATTTTTTCAACTCAATGTTACACAAATATTTTTTATTACTAATTAATATAATAATAGTGAGCCAGAGGGGTCGCCTAAGAGTTTGTGTGAAAACATTAAGTCCCTTTGATAATTCTTGTTTATATGTTGTGTTTCTTCGATGAGTATCGTGAAACTGTGCGTTTCTATCCGTAATGTATTGTTGATATATCTGGTTATTCTCTTAGTGCTTCTAGACCAAAACGACAGAATCACGGAGAACATTCCCCTAAAGACAAAACCCCTTGCTGGAACATCCGGTGGACTGGTGGGCAGGGTTCTCACTTTGTAAACGAATTAGAAATGTCTCACTCTCTTTCTGGCTCTCACATTTGTTTCAGTCTCTCTCTCTCTCTCTTCTTTCTTTTATTTTTTTTTCTCTCACTGATCTAACAGAAAACCTGGATCTCATCACACTTTGTAGAAACGTAATGGAGAGAAATTTAAAAAGGTTGAACTCGAAAAAATAATCAAAACAAATAAAATCCTCCGAGACAATTATTTTATTCGATGAATCATAGACCAGTCTCAAATCTACATCTTATTTATTTTGCACCACAAACATGTTATAAATACAGCAATTCGTGTAATTAAACTTGAAAGAAAGGAGATGTAAGTTTTCTTACCAAACACTAGAACTACTGCTGCTAAACAAAACCTCATCTTGACTGAGCCTGTAGAGATGACTTTTAGCTGATCAGATCTTGACTGAGCCTGTAGAGATGACTTTTAGCTGATCAGATCTTGACTGAGCCTGTAGAGATGACTTTTAGCTGATCAGATCTTGACTGAGCCTGTAGAGATGACTTTCACCTGATAACATCTATGACTCGATGCTACTTTTAAAGAGTTGAATTTGTTTATCTTATAGCCGTTTTATAGCTATTCAGTGACCTCATATTGTGAACTCAGATTTGACCTTAATTGTACTTATTTGTACTATAGAACTCTCTTTTTGCTTTAATCTGATTACCGGAAAACATTTCAACTTTAATAGAATCAAAACATTTCATATAAATATTTTTGAATGTATAGCTCTGTTAGTTTGAAAAACAGATTTTGGAGAATGTTGACTTTCACATGTGAATCTGCCAAAGGACCAAATACGTCGGTAAAAGACCAAAACATTTCATTACATTCTTGTACATTCGGACTCTCACTGGTGTCGACAATCGTAGATATGCTCTAGTAGTGGTAAAAAAGAAAGGAATCAAGTCTTATTCGAAAAATGCGCATTGTGGAAAGATGTTAGGATATTTCATAGAAAACCTCGTCATAGGACCAATCAGGAGATACAATAACGATACAGATAAATGGTTTGTCATTTATTCATTTAGCAAGGATATCTCACTGGGAAGGAATACGTCAAAGTCCTTAGCCATGTTTAGCTTTAATCCACAAAGACAACATGCAAGGAAGGAATACGTCAAAGTCCTTAGCCATGTTTAGCTTTCAACCACAAAGAGACATAGCATCGTCGTTATTTGCCTAGCGAACAAATCTGACCTATTGAAACTGAAGAACAACTTGAAGAAATGTGAGCGGTGGTCAGACCGAAAGCTGTATTTCAAAGATATTGAAGGAGACCTGCAATGTCCCCATATACAGGCTTGACTAAACAACACATAGAGTTTATCTCTAGAAAAAGAGCGGCCGCGAAAGAGAATCTTCTACTGCAAGCAACAAAATGTTACGAATCTCACAAAACAATTTCCCCTTGCTCAAATTGGTGATACTGGATGAATATAAGTCCCTGATGTCGACCAAGGTCGTACAGATTGCCTAAAGGACTTAGCGGTTGTTGTTGCAATAGAAGACTTCTATAAACTGGCAAACAAAAAATGGTGGTCACAAGCAGCTTTACACACTTCAACAGTTTGTAATCTATAACTTGGTACATGGGACTGTATAAAGCTAACAACAATGAAAATGAAGAAAACGGGACCAGTCACTATGTATTTGTTCCTTTGACATTATTACCCAACGCATAAGTCAAGTGATCTATCTAGCAAATAACGCTTAGTGTAAGAGTGGCGCTTCGTCACAGTATGAAGTGGGTGTTTATATGAGACTCTTAAAGGAGCCCCCCCCCCCTGTACATGCCCTGTGCTCCACTTCTGCCCTCAGCCAAAACATGCCTACTACAAGACTTATTTTTAGCATCTATTCTTAGACAATCAACCAAATTACAGAAATTTTGAGAAATTATCCTTTCCTGTCCTGCCTATTTAGCGGCCCCCCGAAAGCTGAAAAGACGCTATTAGTTTTGTTGGTCTGTCTGTCCGTCCGTCCGTCCCGTTTATATCTCGTAAACTAGAAAAGATATTGAAAATCCGACATCATAGTATTTTAGACCATTGAAAGTTCTGATGCAACGGCTACTTTTTTCTTTTCTGAAAGCGAAAAATCTAATTTTTAAAATTCAATTATGCAAGCAGTTTTTTTCATAAAAATACACCAAACTATTCACTATTAATAGTAATAGAAGAAGCAGAGCGGACCGTAAAGAGCTGGAAAACCGTCAAAATACTAGCAAGAGACCGTGGAGAGTGGCGTGTTTTTGTCGAGGCTCTATGTTCCATGAGGAACCCAAAGGAATGATGATGATGATGCAAGCAGTTTTTTCATAAAAATGCACCATACTTTTAATAGTAACAAACACTGGAGGCTATTTAGTGAGGGAGATGACTATTTCCATATTTTTAGAACATTTATTCAAACGGTTTTAGATTTTTTGTCAGTTAGGTAAGTTCTGTTATACTAACAACTACATTTACAATAAAAAGAAAAAAAAATAGTATGCATATAAGTGAAACATAATTTAAAACAACAACTAATAAAGTAGTTTTTCATATTATCGCATGAACGGCAGAGTAACACTATAGTTATTGAATACAGAACTAAAGGATTGATTGATTTATTTATCGCCATTTATCTTCCAAGGAACGGAGTGTGGATTCGTGACATCATAATGACATGCTAGTTGGAGCTCTCTTTCAATTCCCGACCAGTGCATCTACCCCCCCCCCCCCCCCCCAATCCAAGATTTCAAAACTATTCGAAACATTTCTAGCGTATTTACGTCTTTTGGTAAAACAAAAACCTGAGAAAATGTTGGAGATTGAATTACACTATCGAAGTCCTGGCTAGACATTAAAAGAAAATATTTTTAAAAAATATATATATACTATTGAACTATCAAAATCCTTGCTAGAAATTAAAAGAAAATGTCGCATTCTCGATTGTGCTATCGAAGTGCTTGCTAGAAATTAAAAGAAAATGTAGCAAACTCTATTAAACTATCGATGTCTATGCTAGAAATTAAAAGAAAATTGACCTTGATAGATAAAAAGTTATGTTCTTTTTGCAACGAGTTTTTGCCCTTGGTTCTTGTAATTGACATTTAGTGTTTAATAGTAACGTACTTGCTCCGAATTCTAACATACACACAACACAGAGACCTTTTCTTTCTGAATCCCATGCATAACAGAGGCCTACAATTGGAACAAACAGAATCATACACACACATAACACAGAGGCCTACAATTGGAACAAACAGAATCATACACATAACACAGAGGCCTACAATTGGAACAAACAGAATCATACACATAACACAGAGGCCTACAATTGGAACAAACAGAATCATACACATAACATAGAGGCCTACACTTGGAACAAACAGAATCACACACATAACACAGAGGTCTACACTTGGAACAAACAGAATCACACACATCATCATCATCATCCTCAAACTCCATTAGACTGGGGGCTTGAGAGGCTCAAATCCTCTCTTGCAAAAGCCCTGGACAGAAACCTTGCTGTCTTGCGTAGTGCATAAATGTCGCCATACAGGTCGAGAATTTTGGCTTTCCCAGACCTGTCGAGACGGAGATCAGCAAGTCTGGGGCAGTCAAACAGAATATGAGGCACGGTTTCCTTTTCTTCCCTGCAGCGGGGGCACCGTGAATCAAAATTTGGCCATAGCCGCGAGAAATATGAGCCAACAGGACAGTGACCTGTCCTGCACTGTGCTATAATAGCTTGCTCAGGCCTGGACAGCCTCCACCACGGGGAAGTGCGGTCAGGGCGCCTCATGCGCTCCCAGACTCCACAGGCTTTTTGGGACTTGTCCCAGCACTCAAATCACTTTTCCATTTCTGTTTTTTGTATTATAGCCAGGACTTGATGAAAGCTTACAGCCTGTTCGGTGGGTGGAATTTGCCCTTCCTGGTGGGCCAAAGAGTCTGCAATTGTGTTGCCAGTCACACATATGTGACTCGGTACCCACTGCATTATTACAGGGGTGCCATAGCGTTGTTTTAATGTTATGTGAAGCCATGATGACAGTGTTGATATTGGGGGGCCATGGTCCGGTCTTTGCAAAGCCTGTAGTATAGATTTTGAGTCAGTGACCACAACAATCTGTGTTGCCCTCAAATGTCCCTCGCCGAGTTGAGAGCCAATGACTTTTAAGGCTTCACAGACTGCCATGGTCTCCGCATCAAAAATGCAAACACTACCACACGGTCAAAGATTTTGACTGTGTAAGAGCCAAGAAAGTCGATGTAGGCTCCATAGCCTGCTCTTCTAGAATCTATTGATGCCGACCCATCAGTGTATGCAAAAATAGCATTGGGCTTGAAGGTATTAATGGTCTCCAGACAGGGGCGTAACTAGGGATTTGGGGGCCCGGGGAAATTGACCTCTTTGGGGGCCCCTTGCATTTTGACATTCGACATATGACATGAGATAATGTACGTAAAAATATACAAGCCCCAAATCAAATTGGTTCAGTATATCAGTAAACTTAACAAAAAGTAATCATCTTTTAATGAATAATACCGTTGTTTATTAGTTAAATAATGCACAAGTGACAAATCTAAATTGATATCGCTTCACGTCGTGCATTCTGTGCAGCAAAGACATCTATAACATCAACTACATCGATACTTTCTAGTATTTGTGACTTCCCTGACATTAAAATCATGATAAGCCTTTCTTTCGTCATTGTGCTCCTGAGATAGTTTTTGATGAGCTTGAGCTTTGAGAATGATCTCTCACATGACGTAATGGAACTAGCCTGAGTTAGCGGTATTCGGAGGAGGTTGCAAAGCTTGAGCACACGTAATTCCCATATGAATCCTGTTTCCTTAATATGTCTATTGGTGATTGTATTACTGTTTGTTGATGAAAAGTGCTCGTGCATCAATGACATAATTGAAAAAGCGATTTTCCATTTATTTCATCATACAAACAGGAAAAGTAGCACAGTTTGTCACAAGCGTGTCTTCATCTAACAGGTGTCTTGGTTCAAGAAGAAACCCAAAGGTATCCATTTTCTTTCCAGCCTTTGGAATCTGCCCTTCATCTCCATATGAAATCTGTCCAGCACATCTGTTGCAACACGTTTGAATTGCAGCTCTATTGACAGTCCTACATTAGAACTCAACTTCCCATCAAGTCTTTTCTTTCTTCTGGTTGTTTTGATTACACGGAATCCATAGTATTCACTACCTTCTTTTGCTTTTTCGATGGATTGGGTTTTTATCAGTTTCTCATCATTTTGCAGAAAGCATGAAAGGGTACTAATTTCTTTAGCAGCTTCCCGTATATGCAGTTCAGACTTTTGTAGTTTCTTCCGAACTATATTAATTGGGCGCAGGAGCTTTGACCAGAATTCAAGATAGGCAAAAAATTCTTAATTTTCCACTGCATGAAGAAGATTCTGTGCTAATATTATATGGTATTACGTCATTGTTGGTTGTTTATGTTTTGTGCGAAAGCAAGAGGATTCAGAGCATACAAAAGTGGGAAAGATCCGTATCTCGTAATGCTCGAGTATAGAAATACTCCGATAAGCGGACTGCCGTATTCACAATCACAACTGCTGACGAGTAGAAGACTCAGGGAATGATTCCAACTGATCACAAACTATTGAAACCATCGGTAGCTGAAAATGCAGACATTACTCAACGAACGACAGATGAAAAGCAAAGTGAAATACGAAGCAAAAGCAAGACTACCTAAAGATTATTCTGTCGGAGAGTTCGTCTAGGTCAAACATGCCAGAAAGCAGTTGTCATAAAAAAAAACATTCAGCACAAAGATCTTACACCATAAAGACAAACGGAAAAACATACAGAAGAAATCAACGCTTTTTGAATAAGAGTTTCGATGCGATGAAGACATCTCTGGGTACTATGATACCGATGAAGACAATGAACTGCAAACTGTTGGAACAAACGAAACAGACATTTATAGACCAACGTTTAGAGAACTTGTTGTGCCAGTCAAGGCAACAAGAAGTGGACGAATTGTTAAAGTTCCTAGTAGACAGGGCTGGCCTTAGACCACTGCAACATATGCGGTCGCAGTGGGCGCCGCGCTTTCATAGGCCCCGCGCTAATTCCAAGTGTACATTATTAAATTAAACAATTGTAACGTATATAAAATAACAAGGTTTTCGCGACCTCCTGATTTTCCAGAGCCTCCAGGAAATCTCCTGAAAGGGCAAAATATACGATAAAGTCCTGAACTTTTTTTGAATTTATTAAAATCTCCTGAAGAATAGACGAAATTGACATTTTGGGGTGCCAATAAATAAAAAAGTGGCATTGCGAGCTTTCATTTGATAAAAATTTATTGCAGAGACGAAAGAAGGCCTATTTTCTAATTTAAAAAAAAATAATAATTTTGACATTATGCTTATCCCTACCCAGACTAGGCCCCGCGCGATCCGTTTCGCATAGGGCCCCGCAAATGCTAGGGTTTAGTGGATATCACTCTTAAGAACTTTAAAAGGAAGGGTGTGATAATAACTTCAAAAGGAAGGATGTGTTAATATTATATGATATTACGTTATTATTTTTTTTTGTATGTTTTGTGCGAAAGCTAAAGGATTAGATGTAAATAAAAAGAGAGTTTCCATTGGATTGAGGAAAGATGAATAAAGGGGTAATAACTCGAGTGTGAAGTTTAATTCTGAAATTATAGACGCCAAACCCGAATAATGGACTATTTTAGCATTATTAAGAATAACTTTTAGATCTGTTATACTCGATTCTGTAAATTTTGCTTCAAGGTTAATTAGTGTAGCCATATAATACTCGCCATTTAGCTCTATTATTAGTAAAGGTAACAAGATACCTGAAATTCGCTGTATATAATGCAGTTTTATTCGTGGCAACAAAGTTTAAAATGTAACAAAATTGAACTCTGTGGGAAAAAATATTTTTAAAATGTGAACAAAGATCTAGGCTTAGTCTTTGTGATAAATTTAATCCATAAATGTTGAAAAAAAAGACACCTGTTGACACTATTTGTCAATCAAATATATTAATTTATGTATTTACAAATAAATTTCGGACACCCATTTGGGCCCCCCCCCCAGGTGGGGGCCCGGGGTGATTTTAAAATTCTCCCCGCCCCCATCCCCCCCCCCCCTTAGTTACGCCACTGTCTCCAGAGCTAGGATTTGAAGGTCGTTAGATGAACGCCTTTGCTTAGTGGCATTAGGGTCTACTAATTTCAAGCGTATGTCTGGGGTCGTTGGGCGACACCAAGTGGGAAGGGGATGAAAGCGTTGAATATTTTGTCGGTTGGTGGAGAGGCCAGCTTCATCAGATAGTCTAGTGGCATGATGCATAAAAGACAGCATCTGGATACGTCTTCTGCATCTCCAACCATCCACTAGTTTTCTAGCTGGGAGGTATTCATCCAGCCTTTTATACCGCTCATAGCAGGTCAGTACTGACCTTTCCCTCCTAAGGTTTAGTGGACCTATATTAGCCATTATTTCAGCCGCATTTACTGGACTTGTCCTAAAGGTTCCACAGACAAATCTTAGTGCTTGGGACTGTATTTTATCAAGTTGTTCAAGAGCAGTCCTAGAGCCAGGTAGGCTGTAGTCTATCTGTGATCGGACTGCTCCTAAATACAGGGATCGGAGCATGTCTGCTCGGGCTCCCCACTTCGTGGATGCCAGCTTCCGCACAATGCAAAGTTTCCCTGAGGCCTTTCTTACAACATCCTGGATGTGCTCACACATTTTTAGTTTGCGATCTAAAGTTACACCAAGGTACTTGGGTAGCTTTTCCATGCTGAGAGCCACTCCGTTGAGGGAAAGCTGGAAAGGTTGCCCGAGAATGCCAGTCCCGAGCGTGAACAGAGAATAGACCGTCTTGGAGGTGTTTATTTCTAGCCTCCATTTTTGTGTGTATGAGCAGAGCGTATGGAGATCTTCTTGTAACACTTTTTGTATAGAGGTTACGCTCCTTCCGGATTTTCAAAGGACAATATCATCAGCATATAGCAGCTTTTGGCATTTTAGCTGAGCAGGTAGGTCATTTATGAAGGCCGTGAAAAGGCGCATGACAGGACGGAGCCCTGGGGTAGGCCGTGCTCGAGGGTCATTTCCCCTGAGACATCTCCGTACATCCTTGTTCTTATTGTACGCTCTTGTAGGAAGTATCTAATCCAGTAATATATCCGTCCCCGCACCCCCACGGCTATTATCTTATGAAGCAAACCAGGCCGCCATTCTTTATCATATGCCTGTTTTAAGTCAATGAAGACTGCGTATGTGCTTTCGGTCCTTTGGAATCCAACTGATACGCTCTGTACAAAGATGTTGACTTGGTCTATAGCGGACATTCCAGCCCTGAAACGAGCCAGTTCTGGAGCTAGAAGACGGGCACTCTCAAGGTACCAAACCAGACGCTCATTTACCATTTCTTCAGCCATCTTTCCCACACAAGATGTGAGTGGGATGGGCCTGTAGCCCTCAGCAGTGGAAGCATCTTTTCCCTTTTTTGGTATAGGAACAATGGTGGCACGTTTCCAAGCCCTGGGAAGATGACTATCTTCCCAGGTTCTATTTACAAATGCCAAGAGCACGGCCCTTCCTTTTCCCCCTACATGATTAAGCATTTCGGGGGTGATACCATCCGGCCCGGGAGCCTTTTTAAGCTGGCATTTCCTTATGGCAGCATTAAGCTCGCCTATAGAGAAGGGGGATTTCATCGTTCCCTCAGCACTTTCGGTCTGTGGTTCATTTCGGTCTTTTTTTTTTCATCAGCTTTGCAAGCTTTATCAATGGCTTTGGACATTGGGGACTTCTTGGCAGCCTTGTTGATCTTAGCAAAATATTTGTTCAACAAGATGGCAATTTTCTTCTTTGATGAAATGGTTACCCCACTGGGTGAAGATAATGGGGTTGCTGTTTTTCGTACGCCCAGCGTTTTCGAGATTTCTCAGATGACTCCAGGCCTTAGAGCTATCCTTTAGGTTTAACCTTGCACAGGTGTTGGTCCAACGTTCTCGTTTTTCCCTGTTAACAGACGTTTTGACTAGTAGGCTGAGTCTGTTGTATTTCTGCTTGAGTGTTGGATTGTTTGGGAGTAGGAGGAGAGTGTTTATTTTGCAAAAGAAAAAGGTTAGTAGAATTGCACAGGTCATGAACTTTTTTTACCAGACTGATCAGTGTCATCATAGCCCCAGGAAGGTGAATGGGCATTTAGATCTCCAGCTATGATAGTGTCTACAGTTATTGTCTCTCTGACATCTAAAGCCAGTTCTTGTTTTGGTGGATTATAAACATTGATGCACTTGAAGCGTCTATTATTTTTCCAAATTTATAATAGCAAAGTGTCTGTCCTCCCCTGACTCAAGTCTGTGGACACTTTCTTGGCGACCAGAGCATTAGCCACCAATGTAACAAGGCCTCGGCAATCCCCACAGGAGCAGCGGAAAACAGAGTACCCGGGTATTGAGACACTTCTTGTAGTAAGGCAACATCCACACACTCTTTGTGGAGCAGGTTAGTTATTTCAAGTGTCTTTGGAATAAGTCCTCGGACATTACATTGAAGGACTTTGAAAGTTTTAGCATCAGATTTGGAAATTTGGGGATCATGTTGCTTTATCTTTCCAGCTAAATTAGCGTGGGGGATACTTACTTTCCCAGTATGAGGTGATGGTGTTGGGTTAATTTTTTCTGAGACTTTTGGTTTTTTAATTGTTGTGTTTGTTTGGGGGAAAAAGGATGTTATCAGGGTTTGTGTGTTGGGAAGAACGGTAGCTCTTTTTTCACAACGTGGCCCGTTCTCCCTATGTACCAACGTTGCGAGGCGATTAGTAGCACATTTTTCGATGCCAGGCCTAATGCCATTTACCTGGCCAGCGGAGCCTGTTAGGGTCTGCTCAGACCCGCTTTTCTTTGTAATTTTACTCGACATTGGTATGGGTTCCTCCAGGGGGAGGAGATTTGGGTTGCCCCTTAGAGCGAGCAGTGAAAACAGTCCAGCCATGAACATTGGACTATGAATCGATCGAAAGATCAGTTAATTCAACCACTCGCTCGTATGGGCAGGGTTTAATCCACTGAAGTGGAGTGAGGCAAGAGACCTTTTTTTTAACTCTTTCTCTCCGTAATTATTTACCACATTCTGGTGGAATCAACGCTGGTATCGTCAGTTAGGAGAGAAAGAGTTAAAGCCACCAGTTTAGGGCCCGCAAATTTTGATGGCTTGACCCTCTACTAGTCTCCAGGGCGGCGGCTGGTCAGTTCAGCATTAGCTAAAGCCCCGACAGACACAAATTCCTACACCTGACGAGCGTGCAGGGGTTATGTCGATCAGAGCTTAGCATTGCCCAGACCTCACCAGCAGAACTCAGCACCAGGAGAGTGTGAGAGCCTGCTAGGAAAGTTGCGCTCCCGCAACGTTAGCCCTTTTCGGACCACCCTGAGAGCAAAGGGTGGACTTACTCCAGTTACTAGGGGACACCACGAGGAGGTCGGCGGGCACTGTCCCCCAATCACACACATAACACAGAGGCCTACACTTTCAGATACATATAATGTAATTGTCAGTCAAAGCGACATTTTCCAGTTAGTTCATCAATGACCAATGACACAAGCAATGGTTAGGCCTACGCGTGGAACTTTCTACTAAAGATGGGAATCGAACCCATCTTTTAAAGATCCGGTTTGGTTCGGTCAGTTTTAAGTTTGGGTTCGGTTTGGTTCGATGACGATAGTACGGGTTCGGTCAGAACTAAAGTTCGGGTTTGGGTTCGGTTCGATGTTATGAAATTAGGTAATTGCAAAAACTATGTACATGCAATAATATTCAATTCAATTTATTAGATAACAAGATTACAAAGAGAGTTTATGTTGTTACACAAACTCAGGGGCGCCCCCCTTGGAGTAGGATCCCTGTCGGAGCTTGTACTTCGGCAACGTCTGCTCGATGTCCCAGCACAGTTACCAACAGAGCTATTGGCATTTTCATTTGAATTTAACTAGAATGAGCATGTAGATCTACCTAAATGAAACTTCTGATTTAGCACTCTTAAGATCTATATCTACTAGATCTAGATCTAAAATATAAATTTGGAACAATGTAGATGTAATTTAGATAAGATTTATGTAAAAAAAAAAAGCCTAGATAATCTATTAATAGACTGAATGCAATATTAAATTTAAAAATAATAGATTAGTTTTAGTATTTTATAACATTGCAATATTGATCTAGACATTTGGAAATAAAAATCTACACATTAAGTGTAGAAATTGAAATTATAGATCTTGATCTAGTATAAATCATGGCTGCCTGGTTTTGCGGTATGAGCGCTGGACTGTCGTTTAGATTTATCGAAGGTCCCCTAGGTTCAAACCATGCCCGCTCCCATCCCCCGTCGTCCTGAGGCAGGTTTGGACTAGGAAGTAAACTATCTTCAACTCTGAAGGAATATTCTTAACATGTAAAACAACAAAGATTCTAAACTAGACCTAGAAATTCAGGATCTAGAATCTACAAGGATTTATCTAGAATAAAATCTAAATCTAGTTAAAAAAATCTAGCTCTAGTGTAAATAAAATCTAGATTACATCTAAACCTAGCTAAGTAAGAATAGCACATTAGGTTTTTGAAATAAAAAAATTTAATAGAAGGAAAATGCACTGTAGATACCTCAGAATATGCATTTTGTTGGATTTCAATACCATAAATAGTGCTGGGCGGCGGGGCTCCGCCCCGCGTTGGGGGAGCTTTTAGCGCCCCCCCCCCGTCCCCCTTTCTGACAAAGTCGGGGAGTCTACAATTTTTCCACTTACTCCAGGAAGAAGAAATTCTAGGGCACAATAAACGTCTTCGAAAGAATGAAGGGTCAGAAGGTAACAAAGATTATGGACACATGCATACATATAAATATTTTTTTTGTGTGTGTATTGTTTGAATAGTAGAGTTTATATTTGTTCATGAATATTCCTAAAATATTTTTTGAATATTGCTATATGTTCGTGAAGCCAACTTGGTTTCTTAATTTTATCTGAAAATGTCGTCATTCAAAGTAGAAGATTGAAATACTTTTATCTAGTGGCAATTTACTAAAACTTAAAAAATGTTAAATTATTCTATTGAATGTTAGTTTTAACTTTTTTTTATATTAACAGTTACATATCAATATATTAACATATGTAGGAAAAAGAAACTCTAATCTAAAAGGCGTATTACCTTGATTGTTAGTTTGTTGATCAAATCAGAAACGTTTACGAGCTGCAAGATCTAAGGACAACAGAGACCTTCCGATGACAACAACGGAGTAAGTATTTAAAAATAGAAAATGGGATTCCCGAATTCAATTTCTAACGCTGTTTCTGTTCTTAAATTAGAAGCAAGCTAACTATAATTTGTCTATATTTAGTTTGCCAGCGTTAATTTTGAAGAATTTATTTATTTGTTTTGTTTCAGTGCACCTTTAGTTTCTTCTTTCCCACTTTGTGCCCAGCGCCTCCTTACCGCCTCCTTTTGTGCCCAGCGCCCCCTTACCTCCTCCTTTTGTGCCCAGCGCCCCCTTACCTCCTCCTTTTGTGCCCAGCGCCCCCTTACCGCCTCCTTTTGTGCCCAGCGCCCCCTTACCGCCTCCTTTTGTGCCCAGCGCCCCGTACCTAGGAAAATTGTTAGAGCTGTTCTCGAGATCCTTGTCCAGGTTCCGTCTTTTTGATACTTTTGGATGTTTTAGGTCCAAAGAAGAGTTTGTAAGCTGAAAAGAAGAATTGTTAAAAACAACATTTTAAACATTTTATTGGATTAGATTTATATTTGTTGGATCACTAAATATACAATGAAACTTACAACTAAAATCACAACTAAACATCAAACTAAACATAAAATGAAACATACAACTAAACATACAACTAAACATACAACATAACATACAACTAAACATACACCAAAACATAGAACTAAACATACAACTAGACATACAACTAGACATACAACTAAACTTACAACTAAACATACAACTAGACATACAACTAAACATACAACTAAACTTACAACTAAACATACAACTAGACATACAACTAAACATACAACTAAATTTACAACTAGACCTACAACAAAACATACAATTAAACATACAAAAAAACATACAACTAAACACAACTAAAATTACAACTAACTTAAAATTACACCTTTAACAAAACATACAGCTAAACATACTACTAAACATACAACTAAACATATAACAAAACATACAACTAAAATACAACTAAACATATAACTAAATATATGACTAAACGTATGACTAGAGACAGCGACATTGATCGAAACACAAAAGAATGACAATAATTTGAAGATATAAAATAGACTTAGACTTTCACTCGGCAAAACGTGTCCGAGCACTAACAGCCCACGAACAGGATTTCAACTATCTACTGGGTTTGTGTTTGTGTTTGTCCCAACAATTGCCTATTTGGTACGTTTTACATCTACTTTGTAGTCCATTCTTGATTCTAGTGGATTCTAAAGGACTGAGTCACATGTCAAGAACATATTTAGCTGGTCTTGATCTAACAAGGAACTGATTGGGCCTACCATGGTTTAACAGAGAACTAATGTGGTTGATAGCTTACACTAGTTTAACAGAGAACTGATCTAGCTGATGTAAACAGGTGCTTACACTTATTTTCAAAGTTGCTGTTTGACCTGATATTAAGTGCGTGTCAAGAAGCCTAACAACTGGTCTGCAGCAGACGTTGTTGCTGTGAGCTGACAATCAAACTTAATGCAGTCAAGGGGCCTGGGATTTACTGACCTGATGTATGAATAGAATAAATAGAATGTTTTAAGTGTTTGATTAATCAATGTATAACATATTTGTCTACGTGGCATTGTCCGAGAACTGTCGCGCCTGTTGCCACTTGTATCCGCATTGAAATGAAGCACTGCATAACTGGCGATGAACGAAACGCTGAAACGTTTGTTATTTGAAACCATATGGAGGAAACTACAGACCTAGAGACCTATCTCTATATTCTATCTAAAGATCTGTGGATGAAACACTAGGCTTCAGACACGCGCATTAGTAAAGAATTAATTGTATTCAACTAATGAAAGAAATACTCAAGAACGACTACCATCCCATTCTGAACTGGCTGCCTAGATCCTTTTTAATACCGCTAATTAGTTCCCCATTTGTTTTTAAATAAGTTTTAGTCAAAAAGTGATAGTCTAGTGCTACACACATGTATGCTAAGAAAATTTGATTCTGCTAAAAAGTTAACACAAATGATTCTATACCTTTTAAAAAACAAAGCTCATCAACTCTTTCCTCGTATGATCAGAAAGTTAGCTATATATAATTGTTCTGCCAAGTATGGGAATCTTGAATAGATTAAAACAGAAACTGTCGCCTGATGCGCATATCTTGCCGCGGTGTGACAGCTTGCGTGCCTCAATGACCCTCAGAGCTATACCGGCGGGAGCTCATCACTCCTGGCAGGTACTACCAAGCCGGACAGGTCTGTTAGGAAAGAGGCCAGACAAAAGGTGCATCCCCCTCCCCGGACATAAGGGTTGTGCGAGAGGCCAACAACCTGTCCATGGAAAGGAAGTCCTACGGTATGGTTCTGAAACATAGAGAACAACTGAAACAACCACACAAAAAAAAAGAAACAGACCTTCATCAACAGATGTCTGTAAAATACACTGGTATGACAAATTAGAAAACACCAAACTGTGGGAGATGTGTGGACAGAGAAATATAGAGAAGTGCAGATCTTAGAGAGAAAGTGGAGATGGATTGGTCACACCCTTAGAAAAGATACCAACAACTGAGCTAGACAGGCCTTAGAGTGGAACCCCCAGGGAACAAGACGCAGAGGAAGACCAAAAAGAACATGGCAGCGCAGTGTACTAGATGAAGCCGAGAGGACTGGAAAGAGCTGGGAAGTCATTAAAAAACTAGCAAGAGACCGTGGAGAGTGGCGTGTTTTTACTGAGGCCCTGTGTTCCATGAGGAACGCAAAGGAAAGAGGATAGTTGATACACCAAGAGCTTACTATTTATGATTTTTCTGCCAGGTATGAAACTCTTTTATACATTAACACACAATGTAATGATAAAAAAATGCAGCTCCATTAATCTACAGAAGCAACTATATTGAAAGCAATTGAGTCTTTAGTGTCTCCGGTGTAGAGGTTCTACACACAGGACGAACAAAGTCTTGGACAATTGGAGCTTACGTTTGGAGTACGACATTCAGCGAGTACAAGCCAAATATTTTTTTTTTAATTCTTTTTGAAAATATTGCTCTAAACCTGGTGGTGAGACAGATGGGGGTAGTGCTGTGTAGTTTTAGACTACGCCAATCGCTCTAGGTCAGCGCTAGACGAGCGGTCAACCGTGACGAGTGACAGTACACGACTTTTCGGCAAGGGTCTGTGGCGTAAATATTACGCACGCAAGTCACGGCGAAAGTAATCAACCTGAGTGGTCAAGCGACGTTCCATCTGGTTCTGGAAGGCCTGTAGGGACCCTATATAAGAGTGAGTGTGTTAAGAGTCAAGACACTTCACGTGACCTCGCAATGTGACCAGTACGAGAAGAAGTCAGAACCAGCACGGTGTGTGAAGTCAGTCCGGAGCAGAGGCAAGGTTTTTGTACAGTCAGTGTAATGTTGTTGTCAACTGTACAGTATTTGTGATATATTTGAAATTAAACTGTTACTTTGGAGCCCTGAGTTGGGAGGTTCTTTAAGTTCGTTGTGTCGTGTGGTGCAGTTTGAAGAGAGTCTGGATAGTGGAGAACGTTACAGTACAAAAAGTTATATAAGGGGAAGAACTCGGCACTAACAACTATAATTATCAATAATGTATAAGTTATTTCCCTTATTTGATATCAAACAAACTAATTAACGACCAATAAGTAATTGACTCACTGGTTAGTTGTAGTTTTTTAAATTGATATATGTTTTGATAGGTTCGACAAAGTTTTAACTTAGTCTGAGATTGGCTGTGAGAGAAATAGCGTGTACAATCGGCGCCTTCGACATTGTCACGGAGGTCACGGTACAAGCATCTAAGGGGGACCAAACCCTACATATTTAGCAATATCTGAGAATACTGAAGGATTAATTTCCCTTATTGGTATATCCAACTGTGTACATAACTACCAGTTATTTTGACTAATTGGTTAATTTATTTTTTATTCATTCATGTATGGTGTATGCAAAGTTTCAACTTGATCTGAGATATGGTGTGGGAGAAATAACGTGTACAAATGTTTTACTAGACAGACAGACAGAGTAAGTTGATATAAGCTTTTTAAAAATGAAATATATCAGCTCTTTGATTAAATTTCGAGTTTTAGTGCCACCCCCCCCCACACACACACACACACCAGTAAGGGAAAAATCCCATCTGTTTTGTGTAGTCTGTCCGTCTGTCATTAGTTTTGTGCAGTCTGTCCGTCTGTCTTTAGTTTTGTGCAGTCTATCCGTCTGTCATTTTTGTGCAGTCTGTCCGTCTCTCTCATTTAGTTTTCAAAAATTCAAAGAGCTATTGAAATATGACATAATTTATATATTGTAACTTGCAAAGTTTAGGTTCAACTAATATTTGTCTTCTGAATGCGAACCATTTCATTTTTAAATTAATAGTGTACTTATTAAAACAAAAAATAAAGGTAGTCCTGGCGAGTGTTAGATCTATTCAACAAAGGAAATAAAGTGGGTTCCATAATTTACCAGTAGCCACAAACTGTCTATTGTAGAATGGATATGATATGTTTTGGAAGACATTGTTTATGTTTCTAGCAAGTCAGAAAGTTGCACTACATAAAGATGGAATATTAGACAAAATTAGGAACATAAAATTTATTCATTTACATTTTTAAAGTCACACACTTTTTTTCGATGTGATGTGAACCCTTACTGTACATTGAGTCGGAGAACAAATACCCCATTTCCATGGCAATATCGCTCCGGGTTTTCCTTCTACAGAATTTAAAATTAGGCTGGAAAAAAAAAGAGACAAAGTCGAGACTCCATGACTCGATGTGTTTGTTATTTACTTGATGTGTTTGTAATTTACTTGATGTGTTTGTTATTTACTGGATGTGTTTGTTATTTACTGGATGTGTTTGTAATTTACTTGATGTGTTTGTTATTTACTGGATGTGTTTGTAATTTACTTGATGTGTTTGTTATTTACTGGATGTGTTTGTTATTTACTGGATGTGTTTGTTATTTACTGGATGTGTTTGTTATTTACTGGATGTGTTTGTTATTTACTGGATGTGTTTGTTATTTACTCGATGTGTTTGTTATTTACTGGATGTGTTTGTTATTTACTTGATGTGTTTGTTATTTACTGGATGTGTTTGTTATTTACTGGATGTGTTTGTTATTTACTTGATGTGTTTGTTATTTACTGGATGTGTTTGTTATTTACTGGATGTGTTTATTATTTACTTGATGTGTTTATTATTTACTGGATGTGTTTGTTATTTACTGGATGTGTTTGTTATTTACTGGATGTGTTTGTTATTTACTGGATGTGTTTGTTATTTACTGGATGTGTTTGTTATTTACTCGATGTGTTTGTTATTTACTGGATGTGTTTGTTATTTACTGGATGTGTTTGTTATTTACTGGATGTGTTTGTTATTTACTGGATGTGTTTGTTATTTACTGGATGTGTTTGTTATTTACTTGATGTGTTTGTTATTTACTTGACGTGTTTGTTATTTACTTGATGTGTTTGTAATTTACTTGATGTGTTTGTTATTTACTCGATGTGTTTGTTATTTACTCGATGTGTTTGTTATTTACTTGATGTGTTTGTTATTTACTGGTTGTGTTTGTTATTTACTTGATGTGTTTGTTATTTACTCGATGTGTTTGTTATTTACTGGATGTGTTTGTTATTTACTTGATGTGTTTGTTATTTACTGGATGTGTTTGTTATTTACTGGATGTGTTTGTTATTTACTGGATGTGTTTGTTATTTACTGGATGTGTTTGTTATTTACTGGATGTGTTTGTTATTTACTTGATGTGTTTGTTATTTACTTGATGTGTTTGTTATTTACTCGATGTGTTTGTTATTTACTCGATGTGTTTGTTATTTACTTGATGTGTTTGTTATTTACTTGATGTGTTTGTTATTTACTGGATGTGTTTGTTATTTACTGGATGTGTTTGTTATTTACTGGATGTGTTTGTTATTTACTGGATGTGTTTGTTATTTACTGGATGTGTTTGTTATTTACTGGATGTGTTTGTTATTTACTTGATGTGTTTGTTATTTACTTGATGTGTTTGTTATTTACTCGATGTGTTTGTTATTTACTTGATGTGTTTGTTATTTACTGGATGTGTTTGTTATTTACTTGATGTGTTTGTTATTTACTGGATGTGTTTGTTATTTACTTGATGTGTTTGTTATTTACTGGATGTGTTTGTTATTTACTGGATGTGTTTGTTATTTACTCGATTTGTTTGTTATTTACTGGATGTGTTTGTTATTTACTCGATGTGTTTGTTATTTACTTGATGTGTTTGTTATTTACTCGATGTGTTTGTTATTTACTGGATGTGTTTGTTATTTACTGGATGTGTTTGTTATTTACTTGATGTGTTTGTTATTTACTGGATGTTTTTGTTATTTACTGGATGTGTTTGTTATTTACTGGATGTGTTTGTTGTTTACTGGATGTGTTTGTTATTTACTTGATGTGTTTGTTATTTACTGGATGTGTTTGTTATTTACTTGATGTGTTTGTTATTTACTTGATGTGTTTGTTATTTACTCGATGTGTTTGTTATTTACTTGATGTGTTTGTTATTTACTGGTTGTGTTTGTTATTTACTCGATGTGTTTGTTATTTACTTGATGTGTTTGTTATTTACTGGATGTGTTTGTTATTTACTTGATGTGTTTGTTATTTACTGGATGTGTTTGTTATTTACTGGATGTGTTTGTTATTTACTGGATGTGTTTGTTATTTACTGGATGTGTTTGTTATTTACTGGATGTGTTTGTTATTTACTGGATGTGTTTGTTATTTACTGGATGTGTTTGTTATTTACTGGATGTGTTTGTTATTTACTAGATGTGTTTGTTATTTACTGGATGTGTTTGTTATTTACTTGATGTGTTTGTTATTTACTTGATGTGTTTGTTATTTACTCGATGTGTTTGTTATTTACTTGATGTGTTTGTTATTTACTTGATGTGTATGTTATTTACTGGTTGTGTTTGTTATTTACTGGACGTGTTTGTTATTTACTTGATGTGTTTGTTATTTACTTGATGTGTTTGTTATTTACTTGATGTGTTTGTTATTTACTTGATGTGTTTGTTATTTACTTGATGTGTTTGTTATTTACTCGATGTGTTTGTTATTTACTCGATGTGTTTGTTATTTACTCGATGTGTTTGTTATTTACTCGATGTGTTTGTTATTTACTCGATGTGTTTGTTATTTACTGGATGTGTTTGTTATTTACTTGATGTGTTTGTTATTTACTTGATGTGTTTGTTATTTACTTGATGTGTTTGTTATTTACTTGATGTGTTTGTTATTTACTTGATGTGTTTGTTATTTACTTGATGTGTTTGTTATTTACTCGATGTGTTTGTTATTTACTTGATGTGTTTGTTATTTACTTGATGTGTTTGTTATTTACTGGATGTGTTTGTTATTTACTCGATGTGTTTATTATTTACTTGATGTGTTTGTTATTTACTTGATGTGTTTGTTATTTACTCGATGTGTTTGTTATTTACTCGATGTGTTTTTTATTTACTTGATGTGTTTGTTATTTACTCGATGTGTTTGTTATTTACTTGATGTGTTTGTTATTTACTGGATGTGTTTGTTATTTACTGGATGTGTTTGTTATTTACTCGATGTGTTTGTTATTTACTCGATGTGTTTGTTTTTTACTCGATGTGTTTGTTATTTATTCGATGTGTTTGTTATTTACTTGATGTGTTTGTTATTTACTCGATGTGTTTGTTATTTACTTGATGTGTTTGTTATTTACTTGATGTGTTTGTTATTTACTTGATGTGTTTGTTATTTACTCGATGTGTTTGTTATTTACTCGATGTGTTAATTATTTACTTGATGTGTTTGTTATTTACTCGATGTGTTTGTTATTTACTCGATGTGTTTGTTATTTACTCGATGTGTTTGTTATTTACTCGATGTGTTTGTTATTTACTCGATGTGTTTGTTATTTACTTGATGTGTTTGTTATTTACTGGATGTGTTTGTTATTTACTGGATGTGTTTGTTATTTACTTGATGTGTTTGTTATTTACTAGAAACTGTTTGTTATTTACTTGATGTGTTTGTTATTTACTTGATGTGTTTGTTATTTACTTGATGTGTTTGTTATTTACTCGATGTGTTTATTATTTACTTGATGTGTTTATTATTTACTCGATGTGTTTGTTATTTATTCGATGTGTTTGTTATTTACTCGATGTGTTTGTTATTTACTTGATGTGTTTGTTATTTACTTGATGTGTTTGTTATTTACTTGATGTGTTTGTTATTTACTCGATGTGTTTGTTATTTACTTGATGTGTTTGTTATTTACTTGATGTGTTTGTTATTTACTTGATGTGTTTGTTATTTACTGAATGTGTTTGTTATTTACTGGTATTTGTTATCTAATGTTATCTGCTACTTACTGATATTTGATATTTACAGTTTTTTTTACGCACTGATATTTGTTACTTCTGATAATTGTTACGTACTAATATTTGTGATTGAACTGATATTTGTAATTGACTGCTATTTGAACAGACTTGATGTGTTTGTTATTTACTTGATGTGTTTGTTATTTACTGGATGTGTTTGTTATTTACTTGATGTGTTTGTTATTTACTGGATGTGTTTGTTATTTACTGGATGTGTTTGTTATTTACTCGATGTGTTTGTTATTTACTTGATGTGTTTGTTATTTACTTGATGTGTTTGTTATCTACTGGATGTGTTTGTTATTTACTTGATGTGTTTGTTATTTACTTGATGTGTTTGTTATTTACTTGATGTGTTTGTTATTTACTTGATGTGTTTGTTATTTACTTGATGTGTTTGTTATTTACTTGATGTGTTTGTTATTTACTGGATGTGTTTGTTATTTACTGGTATTTGTTATCTAATGTTATCTGCTACTTACTGATATTTGATATTTACAGTTTTTTTTACGCACTGATATTTGTTACTTCTGATAATTGTTACGTACTAATATTTGTGATTGAACTGATATTTGTAATTGACTGCTATTTGAACAGACTTGATGTGTTTGTTATTTACTTGATGTGTTTGTTATTTACTGGATGTGTTTGTTATTTACTTGATGTGTTTGTTATTTACTGGATGTGTTTGTTATTTACTGGATGTGTTTGTTATTTACTTGATGTGTTTGTTATTTACTTGATGTGTTTGTTATTTACTTGATGTGTTTGTTATTTACTTGATGTGTTTGTTATTTACTCGATGTGTTTGTTATTTACTGGATGTGTTTGTTATTTACTTGATGTGTTTGTTATTTACTTGATGTGTTTGTTATTTACTTGATGTGTTTGTTATTTACTTGATGTGTTTGTTATTTACTTGATGTGTTTGTTATTTACTTGATGTGTTTGTTATTTACTGGATGTGTTTGTTATTTACTTGATGTGTTTGTTATTTACTGGATGTGTTTGTTATTTACTGGATGTGTTTGTTATTTACTTGATGTGTTTGTTATTTACTTGATGTGTTTGTTATTTACTTGATGTGTTTGTTATTTACTCGATGTGTTTGTTATTTACTGGATGTGTTTGTTATTTACTTGATGTGTTTGTTATTTACTTGATGTGTTTGTTATTTACTTGATGTGTTTGTTATTTACTTGATGTGTTTGTTATTTACTTGATGTGTTTGTTATTTACTTGATGTGTTTGTTATTTACTTGATGTGTTTGTTATTTACTCGATGTGTTTGTTATTTACTTGATGTGTTTGTTATTTACTTGATGTGTTTGTTATCTACTGGATGTGTTTGTTATTTACTTGATGTGTTTGTTATTTACTTGATGTGTTTGTTATTTACTTGATGTGTTTGTTATTTACTTGATGTGTTTGTTATTTACTTGATGTGTTTGTTATTTACTTGATGTGTTTGTTATTTACTTGATGTGTTTGTTATTTACTGGATGTGTTTGTTATTTACTTGATGTGTTTGTTATTTACTGGATGTGTTTGTTATTTACTCGATGTGTTTATTATTTACTTGATGTGTTTGTTATTTACTTGATGTGTTTGTTATTTACTGGATGTGTTTGTTATTTACTTGATGTGTTTGTTATTTACTGGATGTGTTTGTTATTTACTCGATGTGTTTATTATTGACTTGATGTGTTTGTTATTTACTTGATGTGTTTGTTATTTACTTGATGTGTTTATTATTTATTTGATGTGTTTGTTATTTACTTGATGTGTTTGTTATTTACTGAATATGTTTGTTATTTACTCGATGTGTTTATTATTTACTTGATGTGTTTGTTATTTACTTGATGTGTTTGTTATCTACTGGATGTGTTTGTTATTTACTTGATGTGTTTGTTATTTACTTGATGTGTTTGTTATTTACTTGATGTGTTTGTTATTTACTTGATGTGTTTGTTATTTACTTGATGTGTTTGTTATTTACTTGATGTGTTTGTTATTTACTTGATGTGTTTGTTATTTACTGGATGTGTTTGTTATTTACTTGATGTGTTTGTTATTTACTGGATGTGTTTGTTATTTACTCGATGTGTTTATTATTTACTTGATGTGTTTGTTATTTACTTGATGTGTTTGTTATTTACTTGATGTGTTTGTTATTTACTTGATGTGTTTGTTATTTACTTGATGTGTTTGTTATTTACTGGATGTGTTTGTTATTTACTGGATGTGTTTGTTATTTACTCGATGTGTTTATTATTTACTTGATGTGTTTGTTATTTACTTGATGTGTTTGTTATTTACTTGATGTGTTTATTATTTATTTGATGTGTTTGTTATTTACTTGATGTGTTTGTTATTTACTGAATATGTTTGTTATTTACTCGATGTGTTTATTATTTACTTGATGTGTTTGTTATTTACTTGATGTGTTTGTTATTTACTTGATGTGTTTGTTATTTACTTGATGTGTTTGTTATTTACTTGATTTGTTTGTTATTTACTTGATGTGTTTATTATTTACTTGATGTGTTTGTTATTTACTTGATGTGTTTGTTATTTACTTGATGTGTTTATTATTTACTTGATGTGTTTGTTATTTACTTGATGTGTTTGTTATTTACTCGATGTGTTTATTATTTACTTGATGTGTTTGTTATTTACTTGATGTGTTTGTTATTTACTCGATGTGTTTGTTATTTACTCGATGTGTTTATTATTTACTTGATGTGTTTGTTATTTACTCGATGTGTTTGTTATTTACTTGATGTGTTTGTTATTTACTTGATGTGTTTGTTATTTACTTGATGTGTTTGTTATTTACTTGATGTGTTTGTTATTTACTTGATGTGTTTGTTATTTACTCGATGTGTTTGTTATTTACTTGATGTGTTTGTTATTTACTTGATGTGTTTGTTATTTACTCGATGTGTTTGTTATTTACTTGATGTGTTTGTTATTTACTTGATGTGTTTGTTATTTGTTATTCTTCGCGACAGCAGGTTGATGCCAGAAGACCAAATGGTCTGAGCAGAGTCAGTCCACTTTGATGCGGCACGTCACACCGCTGGAGTCCAGCCACCGAAGTCTGCTGGCTTAACTTCACGGGATCAGCTTGTGATGCACGTTCGTAGACAACTCGTTGGCCACTGGTTCCCGCATTGCCTTCAGTGGGATACGCACACTCGTCTGTTGTTGTAGTGGGATATACGGTTCTATAAGTGTGTTCGTGATCTTAAAGAACAAGTGTGTTGTGTGTTAACTTCTGTGTGTATGTTCATTGGAAGAGAAGTAGCCAGGAATACTTACATTGAACGTTCTGGCTTGAACGTGTAGACTTGATTTCAATAAGGACTCTTAGTAAGTGGACACTTCAATACAGGGACAATAGCAGCTAGAGAGTTTGAATATATATATTTATATATTAAATACAGACATGTTTGAATAGAAAAAATCACCCTGGTATACAGATAGATAGATAGATAGATAGATAGATAGATAGATAGATAGATAGATAGATAGATAGATAGATAGATAGATAGATAGATGGATGGATGGATGGATGGATGGATGGATGGATGGATGGATGGATGATGGATGGATGGATGGATGGATGGATAGATAGATAGATTGATTGATTGATTAATTGATTAATTGATTGATATATAGATTGACAGATAGAATGATAGATAGGTTGGTTTGTTGGTGGATTGATTGATTGATGTGTAATTTAATTGGTCCTCCTCAGCATCAGTCAGTATGGCTTTGAGCTTTACTATTAAGCGTTAAATCGTATAGTCTAGTCAACTAAAACATCAAAATTGGCCACATGTGGAAACAAACAAAAAATATCGACGTTGTGACTTGATGTATTTCGCTTCTCGTTTATCTTTAATTGTCTTAAAATGTCTGGAACAGATGAGGTATCACCACAAATACAAATCTAGGGATCTATCGAGCTGTCATCCTTCCTACATTGCTCTATGCCTCAGAAACATGGACAGTGTACAGAAAACATGCAAAGAAACTGAACCACTTTCACATGACATGTCTGAGAAAAATACTGAATGTCAAATGGCAAGACAAAATACCAGGTACTGAAGTCCTTCGATGAGCGGGTCTGCAAAGCATCCACACAATCCTGATGCAGTCCCAGCTGCGGAATGGAAGACCGCCGCATCCCCAAACAACTCTTGTTTACCCAACTAAGCGCTCGCAAGGCGGTCAAAGAAAACCCTTCAGGGACACCCTCAAGGCTTCTCTGAAGGCATTCAGCATAGACCCAGCAACATGGGAGACAGAGGCACATGACAGAGCATCATAGCGTCGCGCTTTGAAAACTCTCACACAGGTTGCTGAGGAATAGAGAACAACGCTGGCAGAAGAAAAACGCCAGAGAAGAAAAGCAAGGCCCACGACACTAGCTCCAGCTGGAATAACCTGCCCAGTGTACAGCCGAACAATCCGGGCTCACATAGGTCTCACCAGTACGATGAGGAGGCACCAAACCCCAGTGCAAAGCCCTCAGCCCCCTGGATGACAAAGTGGTCATCATCGAACCACGATGGACGAACTATATATCTTTAACGCCCAGTAGCTAATTGAGTTTAGAGGATGTGCAGATTGTGTTTTCTACAAAACAAAATGCTTTTCATGCAATTTATTCATGTTTATTCTGCCCAACAAAAGCACTGAATTAAAAAAAAACAACACATGCAACAACGAGAGATAATTATATATTTCACATTAGTTTTGTAAAGTTATACTTCGATCTTTGTCACGTCACACGAAAATGAGCACACAATAATCCTAATGTTTCGACAAAATTCTAGATCTAGATTAGAATTAGAAAAGAAATGTATTAATATCAACATTATTGATTCAGTTTTTGTAAAACTTTTTTCTCACAGGGTAAATAAAAGTATGATTCAACAGATACTTGTTTTACTGGCTTTCTACGGTAAGATCTACTGCATTCCTTTCAGACGTGCTTCATTGGGTTGTAGCCTAAGTATGTTAGTGTTAAACAGTGTTCATACATTATGTACAAACAATATGTACAAACAATGTGTACAAACAATGTGTACAAACAATGTGTTCAAACTAGTATACTCATTAGTACGACGCATCAAGTGATACAAAATCTCTACGTTATAGGCCGTGCACCTAGTAACAAAGTGTTTCCTAAGAGACTGAAAAAACATCGCGTTAGTATTCTAAAGAAGTGTTATTGTGTGGCATCACTGTTACGCTCTGTTACGCCAACCACCTTTCAGCTCACTAATAAAAAAATTGCCTTTGGCATATTTTCGTCCCCCATACGGGATAAGTGCCCTGCTCACACTGGCGGATCCAGGGGGGGGGGGGCGGTAGGGGCGATCACACACCCCCCCCACTCGGCCGACCCCCCCCCCCCGAAGGGGGGGAGCGGACGAATTTTAGTATAGAATTCACACAATTTGTATACGAATTTATTACTTATGTTAATAATATATACTAATTATTTATATTTCAACCTATTTTTAGATTATTTCGCCCCCCCCTTCTAGTATTTTGGCCGATTTGGTAGGGTCGGAAGGGGGCGATGGCATCAATCTGGCCCCCCCCCCCAACCATAAACTTTCGAGTGGGGGGGCGGTCATATTTATTTGTAGAAATCACAACTTGCTAACAGAATCAATGAAATATCTACATGATTAAAACTTGTTATTGGTATTTTAACCGGTCTTTATATTATGTAGTTCACCTGTTGACCGATTGGAAGGGGAGGAGCGAATACCTCTACTGCCCTTCCCATCTAAACCCTTTGTGTGTGGGGGGTGGCGGTGCTGTTGTTATGGAGAAATCATAGTATGTGAACAAAATTAGTCGAATATCTATATAATATAAACAGGTGGAAGTGCGATACATGCAATCACCTTCCCCCCATCGGACAAACCAATACTTTTTCTTTTTGTATTATAGTAAGAAATTACATAATTTAAAAAATCTGTCACTAATATAATTTATATATGCTATAAAGTAAATTCTTATATCGAGTCGACCAACCCCTATTCTTTAATGCAAAATGTAATCATTAGCAGAATTTATATTACCGCCCTTCCCCTTTCCAGACAGAGTTTATGAAATTTCACATGAATTTATCATAACTATTTTAAGAAAGACTTTGCTTTGGAAAAGTTATAATTCAAACGAAATTTTTCAATATAACAGTCACGGTTGAGATGAGTTCAAAAGCCAGATAATCCTTTCCTAGTCGACTTTTTCCAACCTTTACTCTATCTCATATTTTTCTTTAAATAAATTTAGGACTATAACTCACAATTTATGCTTGAATTTTATTGAATATTATTAATCGAATTTTTTTTTCGGCGGCGATCCTCAAAGCCTTAATCTAAATATGTGGGGTATCTTATCTTTTCAAAGAACAAATCGGTTGTATTTGCAATGTATTAAAGGACTGTAAATTCATATTAGAATATATTTCCACATTATTCAAAAGGTCCTTTATAATAGAATAAATAATGAGCTGTAGGTCAGGAGAATGCGTTACTGCAGTGAAGAGTGTCAGAAAACGCTTTTAGCGTCGAGGCTTCACTGATGAATAATAAGCTGTAGATGTCAGGAGAATGCGTTTCTGCAGTAAAGAATGCAAGTAAACGCTTTTGGGTTCGGGGCGAACTGATAAATAATGAGCTGTAGATGTCAGGAGAATGCGTTTCTGCAGTGAAAAATGCAGGAAAACGCTTTTGGCGTAGGGGCTTCGCCCCGAACCCCACTAATATGTAATGAGCTGTAGATGTCAGGAGGATGCGTTTCTGCAGTGAAAAATGCAAGAAAACGCTTTTGCGTGTCGGGGCTCCACTGAGGAAGCTTACAGCGCTCTCCCAGACCCCCAAGCTTGCAAGAGAAAGGCCTCCACATGACTGTTTTTTTTTTCTGTTTTTTTTTCGCCGAAGATTGAGAAACAGTCTTATTTTATTCTCATATATCGAATATATATATATATATATATATATATATATATATATATATATATATATATATATATATATATATATATATATATATATATATATATGCTGTACGCACGTTTATGCATAGGGTTAGGGTTTACTGGGCGTTAGGGTTAGGGTTTGGAAAAAAATCGCCCCCCCCCACTCCAAAGTTCTGGATCCGCCAGTGCGGCTGCTCAGCGACTACAAGAAGTTCATACCATTTCGCAAGAGTATCGCTGTTTGTAGTGCGGTCTTGACTCCGTATGTCCATGTGCAAATATATTTGGTGAAGGCGTTCTAGAAATATTATTTGCTTTCCATAAAGTACTCATGTCTCCACAAAGAGGGCTAGAGAACCACTGCTTTGGATTTTGTAGGCAGGCGAGCAATTTATTTCGCCACACTCTCGCTTGGAGTCGTCCAAAAGCAGGACTATCCCTGATCACCTATCAACCTCCTAGCAATGCATCATTTGATACTATGCTTCCCAGATATTTGAAGTTGTCTACCACTTTAAGGGATGTCTATGCGCGGTGATCTTTGGGCTGAGTGGGTTTTATTGGGTGACTTTTGGAACATGACTTCCGTTTTACCGAGTTTTATAGGTAAACCAAAAGAGGCGGCAGCGTAATGAAAATTCGTTGACCGCGATCTGGATATCATCAGGGCCGGCCTTAGGCCACTGCAACCTATGCGGCCGCAGTGGGCCCCAAACTTTCATAAGCCCCGCGCTAATTCTAGATGTAAATTATTAAATTAAACCTTTAAAACTTATAATTGGGTTTCCCGTGGTCTCCTTGTTTTCAAGAAACTCCTGGCAATCTCCTGAAATTATTAAAATCTCCTGAAAACTTATAAAAAATGTCCTTTTAAATAGACAAAATTGTCTTTTTGGAGTGTTAATCAATATGTTTAACGCCAATCCTACACGCGATAAAAAAAAAACAGGCATTGTCAGCTTTCATTTAATAAAAATGTAATGCAAAGACGAATTTATTTTCTAATACAAAATCTTTATTTTCACTTATTATCCTTATCCCTACTGTTACGGTCGTAGCGCAGCACGGTGTGCATGAATAATGGTGCGAATTTGTGTATTGAATGGAAGTGATGTTTAAAAGGGGAAGCCGGGAGAAATGGACAGGAAGAGAAATGAAATGTTCGTATTTACATAACTTGTTGTAATATTTAAGTATTTATAGAGTAATAACCTGAGAGTGTATTATTATTTCGAAGAGTCTTGTGTCGTAACACCTACCCTGACGCGCAATCCATTTCACATAGGGCCCAGCAAATGGTATCATGAGTATCATGTTCAGTGTGTGCAAGTAAGGAGTAGATAAGCTGTGTTATGACCATTTCCTTTGTTTTAGTACGGGACAGTAGACTTCGAAGCTTTAACTCATTGCATTATTTCACCAGCAAAATAATAACAAAGTAAAAGCTACCTACGGGTCTACGCAATTAAAGTGTAAATAATTTATAAAGCCTTTAAAACACATTAACTAATCATAAATCGACAAATTTAATTTCATTATTTTTCTTTCATAGTTTAATAATAGATCAATCTACAATAAGATGGTGCGCAAATGTTTAATGAGGCCAATCGAATCATTAAAACTTTTTCTTGTTTGCTAAAAAATGTCTTAGTGTACTGCTGTGAGCATAGTGACGTAAGCGGTGTCAAGTTTTTTTTCCTTTGACGTCATACAGAAAATTTTCATTCATAAAACATTCTAGCCAAAATTAATTTTTCGATAATGAGACATTTTAAAACCGATATAACGGTCGACCTCGAGTTTTCCCGATGTGGCCAATGGAGAATTTGTTCTCATTATTATACACATACCTTCAAATTTTAAAGAAAATCGTTAGAGCCGTTTTCGAAATAAAGTTTTTTAAGTTGAACCCCTCATCTTCTATAAAACAAAACAAAAAAATTAATAACGCAAACGACAATTCCAAGAGTATAGCTAAGGAAGATTTTGATTTTAAAACCCCCTCCGAAATTAACGATAAAACCCCCTCTTCAATATACGACTATCATTTTCCAGTCAAAAGATTCTATGAGCTTAGTCAAGAGGGGTTTTATGTTTTAACCCCCCCCCCCCAGCGGGTTTGCAGCAAATCACCACCTCTTTCATATAAAAAGAGCAAATTACACGCACAAAATTCTATGAGCGTAGCCAAAGGGGATTTCAGTTTACCCCCCCCCCCTTTTTTTTCAGCGGCGTTTGCAGCTCAAAAATAACTCTTTAATATAAAAAAAAGCAAATTTCGCAGTCAAAATTCTATGAGCGTAGCCAATGAGGTTTTGAGTTTAAACCCCCCTTCAGTGGCGTTTGAAGCCAAAAATACCTCTTCAATATATATATATATATATATATATATATATATATATATAAAGCAAAGCACACACTCAAAATGTAATGAGCATACATAAAGGCGGTTTTGAGTTCCCCCCCCCCTCCTTCTTTTTCAGCCTGGTTTGGTGCTAAAAAAAATCCTTTTAAATATAAAAACAGTACAAAAATTCTATATTCTAATTCTACACAGTAAAAATTCTATGAGCCCTAGCCAAGCCAAGGGGGGTTTTGAAATACCCCCTCCAGAGGGCTTTTTAAAAGTCTAACACCCTCCAGGAGGTTTTGAGTTTAAAATCCCCCTACAGTGAGTTTTAAGGTTGAAAACCTACATCTTCAACCATGGGCGTAGCCAGGATTTTTTTTCGGGAAGGGTTTTGGGGGGGGGGGGGATTCCCCCCCTACCTACCCCCCCCCCCCGGCGAAAAAAAATTATATATATGTGTGTGTGTGTGTGTGTGTACATAATTAATCTTTATTACATTCTGACCTTTTCGGAAGACGTTTATTGTTTATTGTAGACTCCCCGCCCTTGCTAGCAGAAACACCTCCGGGTGAGTGGAAAAAGGGCTTGCTAATTAAAATACCAAAGAGTGGAGATCTATCACAATGTGAGAAATGGCGAGGCATCACTTTGCTGTCAGTACCAAGCAAGATTTTTACAGAATCCTACTAAACAGAATAAAGGGAGCATGTGATGAACACCTAAGGGAAGAACAGGCCGAATTCAGAAAAGGGAGATCTTGTGCTGACCAAGTAGCTACACTCAGGATAATTGTAGAACAATGTGTCGAATGGCAATCTCCTCTCTATGCAACTTTTGTTGACTTTGAAAAAGCTTTTGATAGTGTCGACAGAGAATCTATCTGGACTGTAATGAGACATTATGGGATCCCCAATAAAATAATAACCATAATCAAGAACCTTTATGATGGTTTCACCTGCCAAGTAACCCACTGTGGCAAGCTGTCAGAGGAATTTCCAGTCACAACAGGAGTCAAACAGGGATGTCTTCTTTCACCACTCCTGTTCCTTCTAGTACTGGATTGGGTCACAAAAGAAGCCTACTCTAACGCAGGGAAAGGAATCCAATGGACTCTCACACAAAAGCTGGAAGATCTGGAATTCGCTGATGACATAGCCCTATTATCACACAGACTACAGGATATGCAAGAAAAGGTCACAGCTTTAAGCGAAGTAGGAAAAAGAGTAGGCCTCAAAATAAACCACCAAAAAACTAAAGTACTTAAAGTAAACAATAAACAAAGTGGAGACAGTATTGGATTCTCAGACAATAGACCAAGTAGAAAATTGTATATACCTTGGGAGTGTAGTCAGTATATCAGGTGGAACAGATGAAGACATTAAACGCCGTATAAATCTAGCACGTCAGACATTTACACAGCTAAAACCAACCTGGAAATCTCCTTACATCTCAAACAAGACTAAACTAAGAATCTTTAACTCTAATGTCAAGGATGTCCTACTGTATGGTTCTGAAACATGGAGAACAACTGAAGCCACAACAAAAAAAATACAGACCTTCATCAACAGATGCCTGAGAAATATCCTAAAAATACACTGGTATGACAAAGTAGAAAACACCAAACTGTGGGAGATGAGTGGACAGAAAAATATAGAAGTGCAGATCTTAGAGAGGAAGTGGAGATGGATTGGTCACACCCTTAGAAAAGATACCAGCAACAGAGCTAGGCAGGCCATAGAGTGGAACCCCCAGGGAACAAGACGCAGAGGAAGACCAAAAAGAACATGGCGACGCAGTGTACTTGAAGAAGCAGAGAAGACCGGGAAGAGCTGGGACACCATCAAAAAGCTAGCAAGAGACCGTGGAGAGTGGCGTGTTTATGTCGAGGCCCTATGTTCCATGAGGAACTCAAAGGAATGATGATGATGATGATGATGTGTGTGTGTGTGTGTACATAATTAATCTTTATTACATTCTGACCTTTTCGGAAGACGTTTATTGTTTATTGTAGACTCCCCGCCCTTGCTAGCAAGGGGGTTTGGGGGAGTTCGCAGCGCTCCTCCAGCGCCGAGCACTATTTCTGGTATTGAAAGCCAACAAAATGGATATTATGAGGTATCTACACTGCATTATCTTGCTATTAAAAAGTTTTATTTCAAAAACCTAATGTGCTATTCTTACTGACTTAGACCCTCTCGCGCCGTTGGGCGCATTTTCCGGCAAGCTGTTTCCGCAACTCTTATTTTGCGTAATTCATTTTGTCGGAAAACATGTCCCGCAAAACCTCATGCGACGCTCTGTCACAACCTTACTAAGGATTCGACTCCCAGTTCGGCATATGATTTCTTTGATTTAGACCCGATCTCTATGACTGACTCCTAAAATCTGTCTTAGCCATCTTTGTTGAGACACATTTAATGATTTTCAATTTCGGTAGAAGACTATTCACACTAAATTAATGGAGCCCAAGCCACTGGTAGAAATTTGTAACCTTTCTTGACTACGCTCTTGGAATTACATGCCTGTATTTCGCTTTAGATTTTATATCGAAAAGGAAAGTTTTTTCGTCAAATCATCTGTTGAGGGGTTTTAAACTAAAAAATCTCTGGAGTTTTTTATTTTTTTTTTAATTCAAAACCCCATTTAGCTACGATCATAGCATTTGGTGACTGTAGTTTGCTTTAAAATAATATTGAAAAGAGAGGTTTTCAACTCTAAACGCTCTGTAGGGGAATTTTAAACTCAAAACCATCTGGAGGGGTTTTAAACTTTAAAGAAAAAGCCATCTGGAGGAGGGGGATTTAAACTCAAAACCCATTTGGCTACGCTCATAGATTTTATAGTGTGTAATTTGCTTTTTTTTTATATTGAAGAGGTACTTTTTAGCTTCAAACCCCAACTGGAAGGGGGAGGGGGGTTAAACTCAAAACCCCTTTGGCTACGCTCATAGAATTTTAAGTATGTAATTTGCTTATTTTATATTGAAGATGGGGTTATCGTAAATTTTGGATGGGGTTTTTAAATCAAAATCTTCCTCAACTGTGCTGTTGGAATTTGGGGATTGTTGTTTGCATTTTTTTGTTTTGTTTTATAGAAGAGGGGGATTTAACTGCAAAAACCTCTGGTAGGGGGTTTAAAATTCAAAACCCCCTGATAGTGGTTTTTAAAATCTCAAAACCCCCTGGTAGAGGGTTTTTAACTCAAAACTGCCTCGGCTGTGCTGTGGTAAGTGATGATTTAGTATTAAAATCTCACCTAAAATAAACAAAATGAAAGCAAAAATCAGTCACTTAATTCCGGGATTTCATTTCGGGGGGGGGGGGGGGGGGTTTGAACCCCCAAGAACCCCCCCCCTGGCTACGCCCATGTCTTCAACATTATTCTAAAGCAAACTACAGTCACTAAATTCTATGAGCGTAGCTAAGGGGGTTTTGAATTTGTTAATAAAAATTCCAGATAATTTTTTTAGTTTAAACCCCTCAACAGATGATTTCGATGATAAAACTTCCCCTTTGGATATAAAATCTAAAGCAAACTACAGTCACCTAATTCCAAGAGCGTGGTCAAGAGAGTTTACAAATTTCTACCAGTGGCTGGACTCCATTAATAAAGTGCCGTGAAAAGTTATCTGCCGGAATTGAAAAAGACTAAATGTGGCTCAACAAAGATGGCTAAGACGGATTTTAGGATTCAGTTATAGAGATAGGGTCTCAATCAAGGAAATCCTGTGCCGAACTGGGAGTCGACCCTTTAGTAAGGCAATTTAATAATAAAACACATTTATTTTACACTATTTACAATTACCATAACTTTTTTCTATGTTTGACTTCATCTCATCATCTCTGCCTGTGGTCCCTTCTGGGGCATAGGCCACAAACCAGCTTCCTCCAGACATCTCGGGTCTGGGCGAGTCTCTCCAGCTGTCCCCACTTCTTGCCCATCTGCTTGGCATCTGCTTCCAAATCGCGGCGCCATGTGTTCCTCGGCTGTCCCGTCTTCCTCGTTCCTTGGGGTTTCCAGGTTAGGGCTTGCCTTGTTATGTTAAATGCAGGCTTGCAAAGGGTATGACCTATCCATTTCCAGCGTCTCTGAAGGATATCTACTTCAATGGGCTGCTGTTTTATTCTTTGCCGCAGTTCCTCATTCGAGATCTTGTCAGGCCAGCGGATCATAAGAATCTTCCTCAGGCAAGTATTGATGAATACCTGGATTTTTTTCATGGTGGTGATGGTGGTTCTCCGGGTCTCTGCTCCATAAAGCAGTATCGGCTTAACAAAGGTGTTAAAGAGCCTGATCTTGGTGGTGGTGCTTATTTCCCTAGATCCTCAGGTGTTCTTCAGCTGATGGAAGGCTGCTCGAGCTGTACCAATGCGGGTTCTGACATCTGCTTCTGTTCCTCCATGGTGGTCAATGATACTGCCGAGATAGATGAAGCTTTCCACCTCTTCCAGCGCCTCAACTTCGACTGCAATGGATGTATTGTTGGATGCCTTTATCTTGAACACCTTTGCTCTTCCCCCTGTTTATGGTAAGACCAATTCTAACTGAATTGTCTGCAACAACTTTTATCTTTTCCTGCTTCTGCTGCTGTGTGTGAGAAAGTAGAGCCAAGTCATCTGCAAAGTCAAGGTCATCTAGCTGTTTCCACAGTGTCCATTGTATACCATTCCGCTTCTGGTCTGTTGCTGTCTTCAAGACCCAATCTATGGCTAGTAGAAACAAGAAGGGAGAGAGTAAACAGTCTTGTCTCACTCCTGTTTGGACTTTAAATGGGTCTGTCAGTTGTCTGCCATGCACTATTCTGCAAGTCATACCCTCTTGATGATATTAGTAATTTTTTCAGGCACTCCATAGTGTCTCAAAAGTCTCCAGAGGGTCTGTCTGTCTGTCTGTCCACACTGTCAAACGTAGAGAGGGGAGTTCCATTCCATGGACTGTTCCAAAATTATGCGTAGTGTTGTTATCTGATCTGTGCGTGATCTCTCCTTTTGAAAGCCGGCTTGTTAGTCACGGAGATGTGGATCTACAGCATCTTTTATTCGCGGTTAAATACTTTTCGTGGAATGGACAGTAGTGTTATCCCTCGATAGTTGGAGCAAGTACTAAGATCGCCGTTCTTTAGGAGTTTGATGAGGTAGCCCTCCTTCCACTTTGGTGGCACTTCTTCTTTTTCCCATATCTTGCAGAAGAGAGGGTAGAGTAACTTCACACTGGTATCAATGTCTGCCTTTAGTGCTTCAACTGGGATGCTGTCAGGTCCTGCAGATTTGTCATTCTTCAATTGCTTGATTGCCCTGCGAATCTCTTACTTGGTGGGTGCACTGCATTTGATAGGTAGGTCTCTTGCAGCTGGCTGTATCTCTGGTGGGTTTTCAGGATTAGGTCTGTTAAGAAGCTGGAAATGCTCAATTCATCTCTTCTTTTGTCCTTTACTGGTCTCTCTGACATGGCAATTTTTCCTGATAACTCTTTAATGACTGAGTACAGGTCTTTGGTACTGTTCTGAAGGGCTGCTTCATCTGCCAGTGCTTTAATGTAGTTTAGCCTGTCTGTTCTGATGCTACGCTTGACATTCCTATTTCAGCATATTCTTTTTGTGCTTTACCTTTAGCTGCTCTTGTTTTACTGTTGTTCACGCCTGCTTTCTTCTCTCTTCTTTCCTTGATCTTCTGAAGAGTTTCTGATGAGATTCATTCCTTGTGGGTGTATGACTTGGGACCCAGTACTTCTTGGCATGTGGAGGTGACTGTTTCTTTAACTTTCTACCATGTCTGTTCTACTGTCTCCTCTTCTAGGAGCTCTTCTAGGAGCTGGAACTTGTTTGATAAGGTGACTTTGAACTCTTCTTGTTTTGTGCAGTCTTTCAGCGCATTAGTATTGTAGTGTTGGCGTTGGCTGGGCCCACTTGTCCAAGTCTTCTTCAGCTTCAGTTTCACTCGAGCGCACAGAAGAAGATGATCTGAAGAAACATCTGCTCCTCGTCTGACACATACATCCTGAAGAGATCGACGGAACTTCTTCACAAACATGATCTATTTGGTTCTCTATTGATAGTTCAGGTGATATGGTCTATTTGTTTCTCTGTTGATAGGTCTGGTGATATGGTCTATTTGGTTCTCTGTTGATAGGTCAGGTGGCATGTTCTATTTGGTTCTCTGATAGGTCTGGTGACATGCTCTATTTAGTTCTCTGTTGATAGGTCTGGTGATATCCATGTTCCTTGTGTATTCGTTTGTATGGGGAGACAGTTCCTCCAATCATTAAGTTACTCGTGGCACAGATATCTGCAAATCTCTCTCCATTTTCATTCATTTCACCTAGTCCATGTTTTCCCATAATCTCTGTTGTCATTGCCAACCTTAGCATTGAAATAGCCCATTATGACGAGGATGTTTTTTTTTTGGTCTGTCATGTAGGATGGTAGTCAGCCTGTTGTAAAAACTTGTCCTCCTCTTCACAGTCGTTTGTTGGGGCGTAGCATTGGACAATGTCTAAGATAATCCTCTTCTGCACTATGTGGAATGTGGCTGTTATTATCCGTGGTCCATGCGCTTCCCATACGATAAGTGCACTCTGAGCCTGCTTAGACAGCAACAGGGCTAATCCCTGGGTGTGTGTAGCGACTTGCTCATGTCCTGAGTATAAAAGTAGCTCACCCGAAGTCAGTCTTTTCTGCCAGAAACCAGTCCATCTTGGCTCATTGAGTCCTAGGATGGTGAGCTTGTACCTTTCATCTCAGCTGCCATTTGCGCTGTCTTCCCAGTCTCATACATGGTCCGAACGTTCGGTGTACCAATAGTGGTGGTGGTCCTTTTAGAGATGATGGTCTTCGGCCTGTCAGCTTCCAGATGACTCTGGCTTTCACTGACATGCGTCTTAAACCTTCCAGCTGGAGGTCCATCCTCTCCCAGGTCCGTGACTTCTGTTGATTTGCTGTTTGGTGTTTCTGTAGCTAGTGGTTGTTCTACAGGGTAGGGTATCTAACCCTACGCCCAGCCCTCCTTTCTCAGCCGGGCTTGGGACCGTTGGTGGCTGAGTTATGTGTTCAACTTCTATCAATGAAAATGCATACGTGATAGATCAGATATAGACATTACGATAGCAATTTTATACATTAGCAAATTTAAATTTACCTAAGCCTATGAACGAGAACAAAATTACGCTTGGGGGTCGCTGCTTAGTGGAGATTCGTATTAAGAGGTCGCGGCACTAAAAAGGTTGAGAACCGCTGCTATATAAAGAGCGGAGGTGTCACACTCAAGACGGGTTTAAAAGGGGGTTCAGTACGACGGCAGTACAAGTCCTGGACGAGGCGGAGAGGCCAGTGCAAGAGTTGATACGGCGGTACGGTTGTTAACGGAGAAATATTTGTACAGTCTTGTGTTACGTGCTGCTACAGTATTGGTTGTGATTTATTGGACATTAAACTTTTACATTATTTGGAGCCCTGAGTTGTCAAGTTCTTTAACTTTGTGGTGTCGTGTGTTGCAGTTTGCAGAGAGCCTGGATAGTGAAACTCTTTACAATATATATTAGGGGTGCACCGGATTGTACTTTTTGATATTCGGCCGGAGCCGAATATTGCCGAATTGTAAAATAGGATATTCGGCCGAAGCCGGAGCCAAATGCCTACATGTCTTGAAAATAGCTTGTGTTGTTGAACATTTTGCAAAACTGTTAAATACCATACCTATATTTGTGTTAATTTTCTTTTTCCTTTTATATACCTTATTGTTTTATACTCTGTTACTGATTGATGAATTTAAGCTTAACAGTATTTTTAAACAGCTAGGCCTATTTAACTAATCTGTATAGCATGTGTGTGTGTGTTTATGTACGAGGCCACCAACTGTAAAGGGTGTGTGGGGAAGGGTAAATATAAAATATGTAAGTATATATTTTACTAGTTACTAATGTAAATCTCTCAAAAGTAAAGTGCAATCTAGCTTGTATAGTGGGTGGATGTATGTATTCATGAATTTCAGACCAACAACTGATCATCAAGCTTGTAATTTTAAGTCCAAGGACCTGGTCTGGTTCTAGATTCAAGGGCTTAATACTGATACATCTTCCTTAATTGTTACTGATTTTATTCGTGGTTTAAGTAACTGTTACAAAAGGGAACGATAGTAAGCCTATGGATGTCAGGTGTGTAAAAAGTCGACCTGGCCTGATACACAGTAGTACGCATCGAATGTAAAAAAACAAGATTACAAAGAGAGTTTGTGTTACACAAACTCAGAGGCGGCCCCCATCGAAGTCGGATCCCTGTCGGATCTGCATATTCGCAAATAATATTCAAGAGGTGATTTATGAACACTCGATAAATGGCTCGTAATGATGAAGGCGATTTTTATTCTAGCTAGGCCGTGTGACGTAGTGTTTTTTTTCCTTTGACGTCATATGGAATGAATTCTTTAAATGAAATGCTTAAAGAACGCACTCGGTGCACCAAAGTCTATGAACACTCGATAAATGGCTCGTAATGATGAAGGCGATTTTTATTCTAGCTAGGCCGTGTGACGTAGTGTTTTTTTTCCTTTGACGTCATATGGAATGAATTCTTTAAATGAAATGCTTAAAGAACGCACTCGGTGCACCAAAGTCTATGAACACTCGATAAATGGCTCGTAATGATGAAGGTGATTTTTAGTCTAGCTAGACCGTGTGACGTAGTGTTTTTTTTTTCTCTCTGACGTTATATGGAATTAATTCTTCAAATGAAATGAAAAAATAACTCGGTATAGTAATGTTTATTAAGCCTCGTTATGTGACTCGCGTTTAAAAAAGGAATGATATCTTGATTTAGATCTAATCTAGATTTTTTAAACTAGATCTAGATTTTTATTACAGTATATCTAGATCTGGATTTATATTCTAATTAAAATTATTTTAGAGTCTAGATCTAGAATTTCTAGATCTAGTTTAGACTAAAATAGACTAGATTAAGATGTAGAATTTCAATTTCTAAACTTAAAGTGTAAAAAAAGTGTAGATTTTCATTTCCAAACGTTTTGATCGATATTGCAATGTTTTAATATACTAAAACTAATCTACTATTTTTTATTAAATTTAAATTTAAATTTACGGCAAATGAATCTTTGAAACATTATTACTTTTGACCATCAAAATTAAATCACCTCTTGAGTATTATTTGCGAATATGCAGATCCGACAGGGATCCGACTTCGACGGGGGCCGCCTCTGAGTTTGTGTAACACAAACTCTCTTTGTAATCTTGTTAGGAATAAATTTATTTTTTGGCAATAAATTTTTGGAATTTGTCGAAAAAAAGAAAGTTTTTTTCTATTCGGAAAATATTAAGGAGCCTCCGCTCCTACGTTGCCCCTTAACCTCCAGACCTCCAGATCCGGCCCTGAATATATCTGAATATCTGTTGATCAGGCAATACATAACAACCATTACATATGAGCCATTACATATTACAAGACGTGAACCATTACATATTACAAGACGTGAGTCATTACATATTACAAGACTTGAACCATTACATATTACAAGACGTGAACCATTACATATTACAAGACGTGAACCATTACATATTACAAGACGTGAACCATTACATATTACAAGATGTGAACCATTACATATTACAAGACGTGAACCATTACATATTACAAGATGTGAACCATTACATATTACAAGACGTGAACCATTACATATTACAAGACGTGAACCATTACATATTACAAGACGTGAACCATTACATATTACAAGATGTGAACCATTACATATTACAAGACGTGAGTCATTACATATTACAAGATGTGAACCATTACATATTACAAGACGTGAGGCATTACATATTACAAGACGTGAACCATTACATATTACAAGACGTGAACCATTACATATTACAAGACGTGAACCATAACATATTACAAGACGTGAACCATTACATATTACAAGACTTGAGGCATTACATATTACAAGACGTGAACTATTACATATTACAAGACGTGAGTCATTACATATTACAAGACGTGATCCATTACATATTACAAGGCGTGAGTCATTACATATTACAAGACGTGGACCATTACATATTACAAGACGTTAGTCATTACATATTACAAGACGTGAGTCATTACATATTACAAGAAGTGAGTCATTACATATTACAAGACGTGAGGCATTACATATTACAAGACGTGAGGCATTACATATTACAAGACGTGAGGCATTACATATTACAAGACGTGATCCATTACATATTACAAGACGTGAGTCATTACATATTACAAGACGTGAACCATTACATATTACAAGATGTGAGTCATTACATATTACAAGACGTGAGTCATTACATATTACAAGACGTGAGTCATTACATATTACAAGACGTGAGGCATTACATATTACAAGACGTGAGGCATTACATATTACAAGACGTGAACCATTACATATTACAAGACGTGAACCATTACATATTACAAGACGTGAACCATTACATATTACAAGACGTGAGTCATTACATATTACAAGACGTGAACCATTACATATTACAAGACGTGAACCATTACATATTACAAGACGTGAACCATTACATATTACAAGACGTGAGTCATTACATATTACAAGACGTGAGTCATTACATATTACAAGACGTTAGCTTCCAAATTTACGTTTGATCCTCTCGTCCTCAGTCCAACCACTGACATCAGAGAGGACGTGCACCGAGGTCACATGTCATTTGAACCAGACACTGGTCAGAAATAGCCTCAACCAAGGGGACATAACCAAAGCATGTCAGTAAGTTGATATAAAACTCAAACAGCTCATCCACATCAGCCACTAATTCATATTCACCCACACTCACATTTACCCACACACTCACATTCGGAATCAAAGACAATGCCTTTTTATTATTACAAAGTTTATATCAATTCACTCTGTCCATCTATCTGTCTGTCCATCTACCTGTCTGTCTATCTACCTGTCTGTCTATCTACCTGTCTGTCTATCTATCTGTCTGTCCATCTACCTGTCTGTCTATTTACCTGTCTGTCTATCTACCTGTCTGTCCATCTACCTGTCTGTCCATCTACCTGTCTGTCTATCTACCTGTCTGTCTATCTACCTGTTTGTCTATCTACCTGTCTGTCCATCTACCTGTCTGTCTATCTACCTGTCTGTCTATCTACCTGTCTGTCCATCTACCTGTCTGTCCATCTACATGTCTGTCTATCTACCTGTCTGTCTATCTATCTGTCTATCTACCTGTCTGTCTATCTACCTGTCTGTCCATCTACCTGTCTGTCCATCTACCTGTCTTTCTATCTACCTGTCTGTCTATCTACCTGTCTGTCCATCTACCTGTCTGTCCATCTACCTGTCTGTCCATCTACCTGTCTGTCTATCTACCTGTCTGTCCATCTACCTGTCTGTCCATCTACCTGTCTGTCTATCTACCTGTCTGTCCATCTACCTGTCTGTCTATCTACCTATCTGTCTATCTACCTGTCTGTCTATCTACCTGTCTGTCAGGTAAAAAGTTTGTACACACCAAATCTCGGATCAAGCTGAAATCTAGCAGAATAATTTATTGTACATGACAAAAAGAAGAATCAATTAAAAAAACAAAAACCAATTAATGTCAAGACTCATTTTCATGCTAAATGTACCCAAGTCCTGGACAATACCACAATGACACATACAACGATAAAATAAGATTCAGAATGCCACTTTACCGACATATAACATGTTTAATTACATCATTTTCACTATAATACAGAAAAAATAGTTAGAGTCCACACTTAGACTATATATATCCAAAAAGTCCAACTGTCCTGGACTAGGAACAAAACACACTGCTCTCATGAGTTACATTGTGTTTTACAAAACATCTCACCAAATAAAAACAACCCAAAACAATAACAGTTTTGAAATCAACAACCTGAATTGCCCCCCTTCTCCTCTACAGTAAACAGGAGACCCAGGCTGACCAGAACTCAGTCCTGACAAGCATTAACTATTGGTAATAAATTTTTTTAGTATTGAACAAGGAAAATACATTGCACTTGACTGATGTGGTATAAGTTGAATTAGTCCCATTTATAGTTGTGTAGAGAATAGGTTCATAGCTTCAAAGTTTGAAACTAACAATAGATAGCTAGGAAACCTATTTCTATAAGCACTTGTCTTAGTGGTTAGTATATTGGCTTGAGCTGAGGACGCATGAGTTCCAATTGAAGTCGTACACAGTTTTAGTATAAAATACATTTCTGACGGTAACAGATTCTTTCTTCCCCACTCATTTCCCAACTGGTCCAGACAAGTGATAACATTACAGCGCATCGAGAAATCTCAAAGTATGAATTGTGCTAAACAAAAAAAAATGAGATCAGTGTGACGGACCTCGTGTATGACATGTATAAGTGGCTTGTTTGGTGTCTAGGGGATGATTATTTTTGAATTGCCACACACTGGTCCACCAGAGATAAATCAGGAGCAGACACGCAACGAGATAACCAATGAAGAAAGATACAAATAATGTAAGATTAAAGAATATTTATTTACATTAATATACGAAGTAGAATAAAATAGGGGAGGGGATTTGCATCTCGTTAGCAATATTGTATCATACTAAGCACTTAATTAGAGATTATGTCACTTTTGTCCTCTACACTTAGCTGGTTGTCCTGCGTGTATAGCAGCTGGAGGTCTTGCAGCTGGAGGTGGCGCTCTAGCGGGTAGAGAATCGCCGGTGATTCAGTTCTTGTGGAGCCTGAATCCAAAGTTCTGATATCTGTAGTGGGCACAGTAGGGCGGGTGGCCGGCTACCGTGGGCACAAGGGTACTGCGGGCAGAGCTGATCTGCCGAGGGCAGCGTCGTTAGCAGGATACGTCCAGTGAGTTGCGGAGATCTGGCGGAGCTATGACGTCTCGCTTAGACGCGGGGTCTATAGGGACGTCGTGCCTAATAGGATTGACAAGTGGACTGTCAAATAGGCAGGCAAGCAGAGCCGATAGTACCAAGTAAATAGGTGACACTATGAAGCAGTAGGCAAGTGATCCGATAAATAGGTGAGTAGATCCAAGTAGGCAGGAGATGATACTCAATAACAAATAGGCAAGTGATCCGATAAATAGGCAGACACCTGAGGGAGGCTGGGGATAAATAAAGACAAGTTAGGACATGTCTCTCATGCAACTTATTGATGCCCTCGCCTGAGGTGCATTCGTCAGATTGGTAAAAATGCTTTTGAGTACAACGGGGAGATGATGACAAATGGGATTGGAAAAATAGATGGCTGATAATGGCAATATAAAATGTACATAGTAAAGGAGATGATAATCTCAATGAAACAACAAAGTTGGAAGAGAAAAGGGGGGGGGGGAATGGACGGTGGTCAGCGACCATGACGGTTTGTCTACATATGGCCGTCGGTCATGAACAATGGAGCGCGCTTGAATGGAGAGGGTATCCGTTCAAGGGGCGCAACTCTCGTTAGAGTAAAATGAGTAAAGGGGGAGATAATTCATATATCTTCTCTAAGCGCAGTATTAGTGCGCTGGTAAAATTATCAAGGCGGTCAGTCGAGATAAAGGGAATAAAATAAGAAGTACAAATATATACATGGTTGCATCAACGATCAATAAGCAACGCAGCATTAATAGATTAATGCAATTCATAAATAAATACATAGGACATGTTTATGTTTTCTACTTACGCCAGTGAGAAATACACAATGCACTAATTAAATATAAATGAAATAAGTAAAATACACATGATAATATTAAGTGAGAAATATACACAAAGTAATTAAGATGGAACTTGTGATTAAGTTCGGCTTACCACCAGGTATTCCTGTAAGAGTAAGAATAAATGAAATAGTCCAGATTCGACTGTTCAGCGTGAATGAGAAATGAGAGAGTGTCTGTACCGCCTTATTCTACCTTATAAAGGTCTGGAAGAGGTGGGCGGAAACAGGAAATGCAATAGGCTAAGGATTATCTCTCACGTGGAAGGGTCAAGAGGCGTGGTGACACGAATAATCTCCTTGATCAAAGAGAGACGTGGGTGGAGAAGAAGTGTATTCCATCCAAGGTGGTTTCTAGGTGAAAGTCGAACATCCGGCGCCGAAGACCAAAGTAAGTGACTGTTTGATCTTTTCTCCGGTTAAGGGGAGATAAACGAGAAGTCGTGGACTGGTTGTCGCCAAGGTGGTGGACTAAGTCTAGCGATAAGAGGAAAAGGGTGGGGTTCGTGATAAAATGGGGACAAGAGGGGAAAATAATTGAAATAAAAAATAATAATAATTATTAATGCTGTAATAAAATTGAGTGACTGACAGCAAGCTTTTGACTTGTCACAATCAAAAACCAAAGTAAAAAATGCACTAACCAGATAATTTCTGTACGCTGATGATGCAGATATTTTCGCTGAATCTGCTACTCAGCTTCAGAACCTGGTTGACAGATTATCGACTGCATGCCAGAAGTTTGGCTTAAATAATAGTCAAAGCAAAACCAAATTACTAGTTGAAAATAATTAAATAGTTACTGCACTTGACTTGACCATTAATGGCCAACCACTGGAAATTTGTTGACCATTTCTGCTACGTTGGCTTTATTATTTCCAATGATGTGCTACTGGATAAAGACACCAACAACAGGATGGCCAAGGCAATGGCTGAAGAAAAGAGTGTGGGGCAAGACAATTACAAAGCCTTACCAGACATGTGTGATTAGCTCTCTGCTCTACGGAAGTAAAACATGGTCAGTCTACTGATGACAGGAAAAAAAGCTAAATATATGCTTAAGGCGGATTTTTAAAAAAAATAATGTGGCAAGATAACCAATGTGCTACGACAGGTTGCCAGGTCATCCATGATTTTTATCAGCAGCAGACGCCTTGGCTGGCTTGGTCATGTTGCTAGAATGCCAGTATGTCGACTCCCATAAGACCTTCTGTATAGTGATCTAATAGAAGGCTCGAGAGCAGCATGGCCCCCACTAGTAAGGTGTACTGGAATGACTTCTTTAGTCAAGGCCACCACTAGTAAGGTGTACTGGAATGAATTCTTTAGTCAAGGCCTCCACTAGTAAGGTGTACTGGAATGACTTCTTTAGTCAAGGCCTCCACTAGTAAGGTGTACTGGAATGACTTCTTTAGTTAAGGCCCCCACTAGTAAGGTGTACTGGAATGACTTCTTTAATCAAGGCCCCCACTAGTAAGGTGTACTGGAATGACTTCTTTAGTCAAGGCCCCCACTAGTAAGGTGTACTGGAATGACTTCTTTAGTCAAGGCCTCCACTAGTAAGGTGTACTGGAATGACTTCTTTAGTCAAGGCCCCCACTAGTAAGGTGTACTGGAATGACTTCTTTAGGCAAGGCCTCCACTAGTAAGGTGTACTGGAATGACTTCTTTAGTCAAGGCCCCCACTAGTAAGGTGTACTGGAATGACTTCTTTAGTCAAGGCCTCCACTAGTAAGATGTACTGGAATGACTTCTTTAGTCAAGGCCTCCACTAGTAAGGTGTACTGGAATGACTTCTTTATTCAAGGCCTCCACTAGTAAGGTGTACTGGAATGACTTCTTTAGTCAAGGCCTCCACTAGTAAGGTGTACTGGAATGACTTCTTTAGTCAAGCCCCCCACTAGTAAGGTGTACTGGAATGACTTCTTTAATCAAGGCCCCCACTAGTAAGGTGTACTGGAATGACTTCTTTAATCAAGGCCCCCACTAGTAAGGTGTACTGGAATGACTTCTTTATTCAAGGCCTCCACTAGTAAGGTGTACTGGAATGACTTCTTTAATCAAGGCCCCCACTAGTAAGGTGTACTGGAATGACTTCTTTAGTCAAGGCCTCCACTAGTAAGGTGTACTGGAATGACTTCTTTAGTCAAGGCCCCCACTAGTAAGGTGTACTGGAATGACTTCTTTAGTCAAGGCCTCCACTAGTAAGGTGTACTGGAATGACTTCTTTAGTCAAGCCCTCCACTAGTAAGGTGTACTGGAATGACTTCTTTAATCAAGGCCCCCACTAGTAAGGTGTACTGGAATGACTTTAGTCAAGGCCCCCACTAGTAAGGTGTACTGGAATGACTTCTTTAGTCAAGCCCTCCACTAGTAAGGTGTACTGGAATGACTTCTTTAATCAAGGCCCCCACTAGTAAGGTGTACTGGAATGACTTTAGTCAAGGCCCCCACTAGTAAGGTGTACTGGAATGACTTCTTTAGTCAAGGCCCCCACTAGTAAGGTGTACTGGAATGACTTCTTTAGTCAAGGCCTCCACTAGTAAGGTGTACTGGAATGACTTCTTTAGTCAAGGCCTCCACTAGTAAGATGTACTGGAATGACTTCTTTAGTCAAGGCCTCCACTAGTAAGGTGTACTGGAATGACTTCTTTAGTCAAGGCCTCCACTAGTAAGGTGTACTGGAATGACTTCTTTAGTCAAGCCCTCCACTAGTAAGGTGTACTGGAATGACTTCCTTAGTCAAGGCCTCCACTAGTAAGGTGTACTGGAATGACTTCTTTAGTCAAGCCCCCCACTAGTAAGGTGTACTGGAATGACTTCTTTAGTCAAGGCCTCCACTAGTAAGGTGTACTGGAATGACTTCTTTAGTCAAGGCCTCCACTAGTAAGGTGTACTGGAATGACTTCTTTAGTCAAGTCCTCCACTAGTAAGGTGTACAGGAATGACTTCTTTAGTCAAGCCCCCCACTAGTAAGGTGTACTGGAATGACTTCTTTAGTCAAGTCCTCCACTAGTAAGGTGTACTGGAATGACTTCTTTAGTCAAGGCCTCCACTAGTAAGGTGTACTGGAATGACTTCTTTAGTCAAGGCCTCCTCTAGTAAGGTGTACTGGAATGACTTCTTTAGTCAAGGCCTCCTCTAGTAAGGTGTACTGGAATGACTTCTTTAGTCAAGGCCTCCACTAGTAAGGTGTACTGGAATGACTTCTTTATTCAAGGCCCCCACTAGTAAGGTGTACTGGAATGACTTCTTTAGTCAAGGCCTCCACTAGTAAGGTGTACTGGAATGACTTCTTTAGTCAAGGCCTCCACTAGTAAGGTGTACTGGAATGACTTCTTTAGTCAAGGCCTCCACTAGTAAGGTGTACTGGAATGACTTCTTTAGTCAAGGCCTCCTCTAGTAAGGTGTACTGGAATGACTTCTTTAGTCAAGGCCTCCTCTAGTAAGGTGTACTGGAATGACTTCTTTAGTCAAGTAACGAAGTATCAAATGCCACAGAGGATTTTTATTTTCAAAGTGTGTGTGTGTGTGTGTCGCTTTATCAATGATACGATATATGTTTGAGTGCCAGATGACAACGATATTTTGATGTTACGATGAAATTATGTTGAGCAGACAATGCTTTTGAAATGTTTTAATTTTGTACATTTCTTGTCAAATGAGATCAGCCATCATCAGAAAACACAGGTCACAAAAAAAAGCTGTCAGCTCTGCTGCAGACTCAATCTACCAGTGTCTTGTATGCTAACGGTTTTTCAAAGAAAATATCTGACTTCGTAGCTATCTTCCAGTTGATTAGAAATAGGATTGTGCTGATCTTCCAGTTGATTAGAAATTAGATTGTGCTTATTTTCCAGTTGATTAGAAATGAGATTGTGCTGATCTTCCAGTTGATTAGAAATGAGATTGTGCTGATCTTCCAGTTGATTAGAAATGAGATTGTGCTGATCTTCCAGTTGATTAGAAATGAGATTGTGCTGATCTTCGAGCACGAAGAGCTATTATTAATACTAGTCGACCGGCGGCGTAGCATTCGCCGCTATTTTGCTGGGCCGGCCTTAGGCCACTGCAACCAATGCGACCGCAGTGGGCCCCGCACTTTCATAGAACCCGCACTTTCATAGGACCCGCGCTAATTCAAGGTGTATAAGTTATTAAATTAAACCATTTTATCACTTAAAACAGATTTCCCGCGCCCTCATGTTGATTTACCAGGAGCTCCTGGAAATCTCCCGAAATTGCACAATATACGAAATAGTCCTTAAAATATACGGAAATATATAGACAAAATTAGCCGTAATTATGTAATCTGGTGAAAGAAGTTTCTCGCGCCTCAAACTAATGAAGAATTACTTGAGGTCAACAATTTTCAAAGATAGATTAAAACATTTGGTAATTCTTGCTATTGAGCGTGATCTATGTAGGAAACAGAATTATTATGATATACTGTATGACTTTGTTGCACGCAAGGCTCGTAAAGTAATACTGTACGTAGTAATGAATGAATAAAATGCAAAGACGAATTTATTTTCTAATACAAACTCTTAAATATCACTTATTATCCGCTTCCCTACCCAAACTGCGCCCCGTGAAATCCGTTTCGCATAGGGCTCCACAATGGTTAAGTCCGGCCCTGCTATTTAGTATACAGTATACAGCGCTATACAGTAGGACCACCTTGACATTAGAGTTAAAGATTCTTATTTTAGTCTTGTTTGAGATGTGAAGAGATTTCCAGATTGGTTTTAGCTGTGTAAATGTCTGACGCGTTAGATTTATACGACGTTTAATGTCTTCATCTGTTCCACCTGATACACTGACTACACTCCCAATGTATATAAATTATTTACTTGGTCTATGGTCTGAGAATCCAGTTCTATGTCTCAGGGGCGTAGCTAGGAAATTGGAGGCCCGGGGTATTGTCCTCTTTGGGGGCCCCTTGCATTTTGACATTCAACATCATGACATGAGATAATGTACTTAATAAATATATAGGCCTACATTCTAATTGGTACAATATATCAGTAAAATAAACAAGAAATAATCATTAGGTCGAGAGGCCAAGTGCGCTTGAACTTGGCTTGGCTTGGCTACCTAGAAGGGGGCTCGAGGTTCGACACCCAACTCGGGCAGAGTTGTGTTACTGAGCGCCTATAGGCAGCACGGAAAACCAACTCCTAGATACCCCCTCCCCCCCCCACTGGTACACAAATGAGATTGGACCAAAAGCGCTCTGAGCATGCTATAAGCATGAAAGTAGCGCTATATAAAAGCTATAATAATAATAATAAGAAGAAGAATAAGAATCTTTTAATGAATAATACCGCTGTTTTTTGTGGGTTTTTTTGGGGGGAAAATAATACACAATTAACAAATCTCAATTCAAATCCCTTCACGTCGTGCTTTCTGTGCAGCAAAGACATCTATAACATCATTTACATCGATACTGTCTAGTATTTGTAACTTCACTGACATTAAAGCAATGCTAAGCCTTTCTTGCGTCATTGTGCTCCTGAGATAGTTTTTGATTTTCTTGAGCTTTGAGAATGATCTCTGAAGTGATCTGATTTAGAAGTATTCTAATGAATGTTGCAAGGTTTGAGCACACATCATTACCATATGAAGCCAGCTTCCTCAATATGTTAATTTGTGATTGTGGCACTTGTTTGTTGATGAAAAGTGCTCGTGCATCAATGACATTGAACAAGCGATTTGCCTGTATTTCATGAAACAGGAAAAAGTAACACGGTTTTTCATCAGCGTGTAATCCTCCATAGACTCCAAGAGGTGTCTTTGTTCAAGAAGAAACTCAAAGGTGTCCACATGGTTTTCCAGCCTTTGGAATCTGTCCTTCATCTCCATATGAAATCTTTCCAGCACTTCTGTAGCAACACGTTTGAATTGCAGTTCTATTGACAGTACTACATCAGAACTCAACTTCCCATCAAGTCTTTTCTTTCTTCTGGTTATTCTGATTACAAGAACTCCATAGCATTCACCACCTTCTTTTGCTTTTTAGATGGATTGGGTGATCAGTTTCGTCAGTTTTTATCATCAATTTGCAGAAAGCATGAAAGGGTTTTAATTTCTTCAGCAACTTCCCTATGTGCAGTTCAGACGTTTGAAGTTTCTTCTGAACTATATTAATTGGGCGAATGAGATTTGACCAGAATTCCAGATATTCATGTACAGTTCCAAAAAAGGTGACAATTGCTGGATCTATCTCAGCAGAATGAAGAGCTGCCAGGTTCAGAGAGTGATTATCACAGTTCAGAAATGTTGCCTTTGGATTTATTACTAAGAGACGTTTCTGCAGGTCACGTAAGCTTGAGTTTGTTTTTGCAAAATACTTAATAGCTGCTGCTACTCGCTTCAGAATATCTCTCCAATACTGCTGATTTTTTTCTAAATTAGCGCATGAAACCTATGTAACAGTTCATCTGGTTCTGCCTTAAGCTTTTCTTCTTCTAACTTCCTCTTCCTTCTACATGTTCTTTCAGTCTCTCAGGTTTCTTCCATTTTGGTGCAACCAACTCCAGGTTGGCTCAGAAAACAGTACACATGCCAAACAAAACAGACATCCCAAGTGTGGAGAGAAGAGGAGCCAAGATCGGTTGCAGATATTTCCTGTTGGAAGTTTTCTAGTGAACCATGATGTCAAAATTCGTGATTTATTTTGGGTACACTCTACTGGAAACAAATACCGTTCATCTTTGTTTTGGAAAAATGCGCTACCCTTAAACAGAATTTTGCTCGCAGTTCTTCAGATAATATTCTAGGCTGGATATATCCGAAGTCTTTGTACTTAATTACAGCTTCTTCCACTTCTGGAGAAAGTGATTTTGGAAGACCATCACTTAACTCATCATCACTTACTTCAGATGTTTTCTCTGATTGTGGTAAAACGTATTCTTCCGGAGTCTCTTCAGCACTACTTCTCTCATCAAGAGACATTTTGACGTCTTCGACTGCTGTATCTTTGTATGCTGGGCCGCCTCGAGGATTGTGGCCACATGCGTGCAAAATTAAAAAATGCCGCCCCCACCCTTTTTTTTTTAAATTCATTAAGACTGAGCTTGACACTATTCCTAAAGCGCTCTTTGATTTAAATCTATTTTTGTAGACCATTCCTTTTTCTTTCATATTCGTATCGTTGTCGTATTCCCATGCCCTCTAAGATGTTTTATTTTCAATTTTAACTTTGCATTTTTTTTTAAAGAATGTAATGAAAAAGAAAAGAAACTTAGTCTTAATTATAACACAATATTTAGGTGTTATTTCTCATTTATATTTTAAAACACTATGTATAGAATCCAAAAACAGGAAATGACATTTCACCGAAAATAATGGGCTTTTTTTTTCCAAAATAATGTTGTCTACATAAACTTTAAGCGTTGTAAAAGTTTCTTCCTGGAGATGGAAATGAAGGTGCGGCAGGTTTTTGCTCAAGTCGGCAAGGAGTTGAATTCAGGGCGGTACTCGGCGCTAAGCGTATTCTGGCCTTTTTTTCTTAGTAAGAAGAGATAATTTTTTTTAAATGCTAATATTGATGTGTTTTCTTTCAGAACGCACTGTTCATCCTAATAAAAAAAAAAGTCGAGGGCCATATTAAATCTTATAATAAAGAGGCAGCTCTGGCCAATAGTATTATGCGAGCGACATTCTAGGTAGGCCTACATATTGCGCACATACGTCTGTAATGATCGTGATCTTTTTAAGACTATTCTTAGTGTTAAGTAAGACGTCTCAGTGGCGGACGTTTTTGTGATCTTTCCTTTACGTCTTGCTCGTCCAAACTATTGAGCGAAGAAGAGAATTATATATAGATATTAATATTATTATTAAACTCACTGTATATAAATGCCGCCATTTTTACCAACTCCTTCCGTTGAGTTGCTTGACATAGATCTCAAACACTATGATGGAGGACATGTTGTTGTTGTTGTTGTTGTTTACTACTGCAGCTGAGAACGAGATAAAGATCCAATGATTGTGTTTCCTCCCTCAGGTCAATACAACTCTCACACTACAACCGTATAGACACACACGCACATTTTATTTGTAAACATCGGCACGACTCTATATCCACCAGACTCAAAAGATTTAGGCATGCATAGCAATAGAAACATAAAACGCATCGGAGGATAAAATGTGTATAAAAAGTGTATAAAACGTTATGTTGTTTCCTTTGTTCTGTGTTTACTGTCAGGGCTGATTCTCAAATTTAAAAAAAAAAAAGGTGTACAAAAGGTGTTAAAGAGAAAGAGTTCTAGTCGTTGCTTCAAACTGGTAACAAGACTAATGGTCGTGTGATAAATGTAGCTTATGGTGCGATCCCATTCACGCCATTTCGGTGGCTGCCTCTGAGTTTGTTTAAAAACACATACTTTCTTTCTAATCTTGTTATGCTAATCAATCATTGTATCGGAAGAAACTTTCTCACACTGTGAAGTTGAAGTTCAGGTTTCTATCACACTATATCACACTAATTATAGAATCTTCATTTTCAAACTTACATCGCATTCAAGAGTGAAACGTTGCGACATTCCTAAATGTTCTAATTACATCACGTGATAGAGAAGTGTCCATTGAAATCATTCACTATTGTATCCTGATCATTAATCGGATAAAAGCGTTAACTATAAAAAACTGCATCAATTATTTTGAATCAATCATGTAGTCAACTTTGGTTCCTTTTCCCTATATAACATAATTAGTTCATTACAAACGGATTCATTAGCTAATTAGTTATTTTATTTATTGATTCATCTGTTGTCATTGACAGTGATTAAATGTGCAAATTATCTTTTGTATCCTAGAATGTAAAGTTAGAGAAATCATGTGTACAACAAGAGTTTTACCAGACAGACAGACCAAGTAACTTTAAATAAGCTCGGTAAAAAATGAATGCCCGCCTGGGCAGAAGCCACCCACTTTTTACCGCCATTCTTCTTCCGAGTACTTTTGAAAAATAATTATCTTCCTTGTGTACTTTTATTTGTTCATCTTTTCATTGGTACTTCCTCTTTGTTTTCCAGCCTTTTAAACCGGACAATAGTGTGTCAAGAAGAAGTAATAGATCAATGTCAAAGTAACATGAAATGGAAGTCACTACATCTGACATCAGCTCAAAATAGTTTACTCAGCAGACGTGAAGAATTTCAAAACAATTGTCACAGTAGGTGATCAGCTTTGAATTCCCTCCCTTTGTTCCTTAAGTCTGCCTTGTGAGACACACATGTTTTTGTTTTGCTTCAAAACGTACATTTAGACAATAAGTGTTCAGAATTTAAAAAAAAGGACTACGTTTTATTAATAGAAATTTGTAACGAATTACCGTTCTCAACATTTGTTTAGCATTGCACAACGTTTAACTAGCAAAGTTTAGCATTGCACAACGTTTAACTAGCAAAGTTTAGCATTGCACAACGTTTAACTAGCAAAGTTTAGCATTGCACAACGTTTAACTAGCAAAGTTTAGCATTGCACAACGTTTAACTAGCAAAGTTTAGCATTGCACAACGTTTAACTAGCATATTTGTTTTGTTCAACTTTTACGTTTGAACTTTTTATTTTCAATTAAAAAAAAAAAGTTTTTGTTAGTACCCTAGACCTAAACTACGTGTCTCTGGTTTGTACAAAGTATAATCATGTCAATAGTTAAAATGTCTTTCAGTAGATTTGAGTACAATCTATTTTATGCAGGTGAGATCATGTGTGCAGATATAGGTCAGTGTAGAATATATATGGAGAAGATTGCCGAAGCGATGGAGCAAGACAGAGTGTTCGAAGCCTGTGGGTAAGTCACGCCCTACACTAAGATCAAATACACTTTAAAAAACATTTCTAAAACAGCATGTAGTATTGTATTGTTTTTTTCTTCCTAACTATTGTGACCTTCCCAAACCATTTCCCTCAGCTGTAGAACTTACGACAAAACAAAATGTCTGATTAAATAAGATTCAAGGTTTAGGATACATTAAAAGTATGAACATTTTTACAAAGCTTATATCAGCATCAAACCTAAAATCAACTCACTTTGTCTGTCTGTCTGTCTGGTAACAAAAAATTTGTCAGAGGAAATGCTCCCGTCGCCTCTGCGTGGCACCTCCGTGGAAACGTCCGCCCGGGGAAGTGGAAAGGCCAAGTACGAGAGCAAACAGGGCTCCCAGTGAGCTACCCCACAGATATGTTCTAGCCAGTGTACCTGCACGTGGTGGGGATGTGAGAAAGGCGTGCTAACCAGTCCGATACCCATTGCGTCGATACCCAACGGGGGTCATACAGGTGGTGATGACTCCCCGACAGGGGCAATTGCACATTATAGGAATATGGAGGACCAGCCGTGGGCTCGGCTTCCGGCCTCGCATGGGTGAAGGAACACATTGAGTTGGCTTAAGGTACCGTGTCCCATGACCAAACGGATGATCATCTTGTTGAAGGTCTTCAGACAAAGAGGTCGGTGAAGGAACACATTGAGTTGGCTTAAGGTACCGTGTCCCATGACCTAACGGATGATCATCTTGTTGAAGGTCTTCAGACAAAGAGGTCGGTGAAGAGCCTATTCCTCATTCTGACCACGAAATAAAATCCTGTCCATAAAAGGGATGCGTTTCATCTCGAACCTTCAGTGGACATCTATACGGTAAAAGTGTAGACTCGTTCTTTCTCCCACACCCAATCTCGGAATCAAGCGGAAATGGTGCACAATTATTTCTTGTATCTGACCAAGAATCAATAAAAAGAAAGATTACAAAGACAGTTAGTGTGAAAACGTCTCGACTGTTTTTTGTTATGTCCGAAATGGATTTGATGAAACCTTCTTTAGAGCACTTGAAGCAATGATTTTAAGTCAATCAGAGAAAAGTGCGCCATCAAAATCCCATTCTGTACCCTAGAGATTTAGCATCTTTTGGTGTACGATAAACAAGTTTCGCCAAAAAGCGAGATCTTATTGATAAAACAATGAAAAAAAACTGTAACGTGACAACCATCATGAATTAAACATGAGATCGTAAATTATATAGAAGAGATAGAGCACCACGTGGCTAAATGTTGTTTGTTTACGATTGGTGAATGAGGTCTATTTATAACAATATTTCCCAGAGCACACAGGTCCATTGTTTGTGTGTAGCGCAACTTTCATGCTTAAAGAATGCTCAGGGCGCTTGGTCCAATCTCTTTTGTGGACCAGTTGGGGGAAGGGGGGTAGGGTATCTGGGAGGTTTCCGTGCTGCCTTTTCAAAGGCTCATAAAAAAAATAATAAAGTTGCTCGAGTCTAAATTTGAACTCCAGTTCCTGAGCCTCTGGAATGGAAGGTACTTAAAAAAAGAAAGTTTTATAGTTATCTATTGTTTTTTTTAGGAAACCTCAGAATTAGCGCTATTCAATTTTAGCTTTGTCATCATAGGAATCCTTGGGCCTTATAGTTATCAATTGTTAGTTTACAATTTTTTGCAAACTATTTTACTCTCTACAAAGGCTTTTTTTACCTTAAGCTTATTAATTTTTTTTATATAAAACAAAATAGGTGAACCGACAAAATAGCGTCGACAAAATAGCGCCAAATTTCCCGACAAAATAGCGCTAGACAAAATAGGGCGGACTTATGCCATATTTGCAGAGAACAAAAGTACTTTAAATTTTATATCATTCCCCTTTTTCACCAATGTTTAAAATGCATAACGTACTAAAAATAAGATTTTGAAATGTGGTGACCCCGTTCAAGCAGTGAGGGAATTTCTAGGTGACATTTCCAGCCATTTAACTTGGTGAAAGTTTGTGTGTGTGTGTGTGTGTGTATAAATCTGACAAGTATCTTTGCCTGTTTTCAAAATACACTTTTGGAATGTAAATAAATGATATATTTTGAGATTGTTCATTTTAGCTTATTATAATTTTTGTTTACTGTTTGCATATTTATGTTTGAAGATATCTAAAGTGTTTCCTGCAAAATGACTGAAAAATAATGATAACATTAAAATATTGGCTCTATTCCTATTTTACGATATGTAAAGTATTTCTTTCAAAATGACTGAAATATATTTTTTCTGCGCTATTTTGTCGGGGTACCAACACAATAAAATAATTAAGAATAATTGATTTGCTACTTTGTTATCTTTTTTATTGATTCATGTTTTTGTCATTGACAATGAGGACCTGCAAAGTTTCAACTTAAATAAAAACTGGGAGAAATAACATTCGCGGGATTCCACCCAGACAGACTGACTTGATATAATATAGATATATTTAAAGAAACTCTTGCATTAATTAATTTCTTCTAGGCCTATAATAAATGCTAGAAATCTGTTCATGATTCTCTAACAATGTCTCCAGCTACCTGAAGGCCAATATCCAGTGTTTAAGGTTGGCGGTGGCGGATTGTAATCGTGAAGACTCTTTTGATCCTGTCATGCTGGACAACTACACATTAACTTTGAAAGATTCCGAAAACAAATGGCAAAAAGACTGTGACAATGTGTATATCGTCCAAGGTTAGTCAGTGTGACAATGTGTATATCGTCCAAGGTTAGTCAGTGTGACAATGTGTATATCGTCCAAGGTTAGTCAGTGTGACAGTGGGTATAGTGTCCAAGGTTAGTCAGTGTGACAATGTGTATATCGTCCAAGGTTAGTCAGTGTGACAGTGGGTATAGTGTCCAAGGTTAGTCAGTGTGACAATGTGTATATCGTCCAAGGTTAGTCAGTGTGACAATGTGTATAGTGTCCAAGGTTAGTCAATGTGACAATGTGTATATCGTCCAAGGTTAGTCAGTGTGACAATGTGTATAGTGTTCAAGGTTAGTCAATGTGACAATGTGTATATCGTCCAAGGTTAGTCAGTGTGACAATGTGTATAGTGTTCAAGGTTAGTCAATGTGACAATGTGTATATCGTCCAAGGTTAGTCAGTGTGACAATATGTATATCGTCCAAGGTTAGTCAGTGTGACAATGTGTATAGTGTCCAAGGTTAGTCAGTGTGACAATGTGTAGTGTCCAAGGTTAGTCAGTGTGACAATGTGTATAATGTCCAAGGTTAGTCATTGTGACAATGTGTATAGTGTTCAAGGTTAGTCAATGTGACAATGTGTATATCGTCCAAGGTTAGTCAGTGTGACAATATGTATATCGTCCAAGGTTAGTCAGTGTGACAATGTGTATAATGTCCAAGGTTAGTCAATGTGACAATGTGTATATCGTCCAAGGTTAGTCAGTGTGACAATATGTATATCGTCCAAGGTTAGTCAGTGTGACAATGTGTATAATGTCCAAGGTTAGTCAGTGTGACAATGTGTATATCGTCCAAGGTTAGTCAGTGTGACAATATGTATATCGTCCAAGGTTAGTCAGTGTGACAATGTGTATAATGTCCAAGGTTAGTCAGTGTGACAATGTGTATATCGTCCAAGGTTAGTCAGTGTGACAATGTGTATATCGTCCAAGGTTAGTCAGTGTGACAATTTGTATAACTTCCAAGGTTAGTCGGGATCTTTGGGCGCCTCTGAGTCTTCCCTCATTAACCGTTGACCACAGAAACAGACAACCTTTATATCATCTGCCCCATAGATCTCAAGGTCTGAAAGGGGAACTTTACTTTTTACTTTCCAAGGTTAGTCATTGGGATACATGTCTATGCCTGTTTTCCAACGTTGAAGGTAATATTGAAACAGTGACTTGTTGAATAGATTTCAAATATTGAACGTGGACCTCGTCTAACGTCCATTGGTCTGGAAATCAATTCATTCCAAGTATGACATCAGCGTTGACTTATGGGATCAATGTCACGATAGAATGAACATACCTGCCTTTAATGGGATCAATGTCACGAAAGAATGAACATACCTGCCTTTAATGGGATCAATGTCACGAAAGAATGAACATACCTGCCTTTAATGGGATCAATGTCACGATAGAATGAACATACCTGCCTTTAATGGGATCAATGTCACGATAGAATGAACATACCTGCCTTTAATGGGATCAATGTCACGATAGAATGAACATACCTGCCTTTAATGGGATCAATGTCACGATAGAATGAACATACCTGCCTTTAATGGGATCAATGTCACGATAGAATGAACATACCTGCCTTTAATGGGATCAATGTCACGAAAGAATGAACATACCTGCCTTTAATGGGATCAATGTCACGATAGAATGAACATACCTGCCTTTAATGGGATCAATGTCACGATAGAATGAACATACCTGCCTTTAATGGGATCAATGTCACGATAGAATGAACATACCTGCCTTTAATGGGATCAATGTCACGATAGAATGAACATACCTGCCTTTAATGGGATCAATGTCACGAAAGAATGAACATACCTGCCTTTAATGGATAGACTAATGTTCAACTGTAGACCAGCAGCTAAAACAGCTTCATCCCCGTAGTGGAAAAGATAAACTTGCAAGGGAGCATCATATACATAGGAAGGAAAATCTCACATGAAAGTCCAGGCGTAAACCCAGAAACCGCCGCGATCTCAAACATAAAGACCAATGGCAGTGGCGTCGTTAGGGTGTTGAAGGGCGCGGACCGGGTGACATCCATCAAGGGGTAATAGAGAAGTCAAAAGAAAACAATTTTGCCAATGCTGAATATATTTTAAAGAATTTTTTTTTGTAATTGTAGTTGGGAGTGATACCATTCTGTAATCACACCTAGTTTTACCTGGTATAAGCGGTCTGTCCATGGAGCTTCAATGCCCAATTTTTGTAACATTTATTCTGTTATTAACATCTATAAGACCTGGACTATGCCGACTCCATTTGCAACAAAGGGCTCAGGCCAAACTGACCAAACTCTTGGAAGTAAAGAAGAATATTGAACTTCTAATCAACAAAAAGAAAACAGGAGTTATGAAGATCAATAACAAACAAGGGAACCCAATCGTACTATAGGTAGACTCTTTGTTACAGAGCACTTCACTTATCTGAGAAGTAAGGTACACTGGAACTGTTGACGATGTACACAATCGCATTGATCAAGTTAGGTTTGCCTTTGCCACTCTTGAAACTATCTGCCTCTTGGAAGCACTGTCTCTGCAGAACAAGATCCAAATCTTGAACACAAACATTAAGTCGGTTCTTTGATACAGTTCTGAGACATGGAGAGTCACGAAAACATATATGGAAGAACTCCAGACCAGAAACAGTTGCCAACGCCGAGTATTATGTGGCCCGAAAGGAACCAAGCAAATAACCATAGCCCAGAATATTAAAAAGTGAGAGTGGAGTTTGATAGGAAACGCCCTGCGAAAACCAGCTACCAATGTTGCAATGCAGTCACTTGATTGGAATCCGCTAGGAAAGAAGAAAGTGGGCATACCCAAGCAAATCTGGAAGAGTTCGGTTATCAGTGAAGCTGAGAATACTGGAATGACATGGGAGCAGATGAGGAAGGCTGCTCAGAGCCGAGTTTGGTGGAGAGGTGTGCGGCCCTATGCTCCCCTGGGAGATCTCAGGAATAAGAAAGTAGGATGTTCTTGATTTGCTTCCTCTTTGATACCATTTGGATGAACTGAGAGTCGTTGAGCGCCATCATGTTGACCTATGGATGTACGAAATATCCTATAAACGTTTTAAAAATCTCTGAACAGGGAAGCTAGATATAGAACCTCGTTTGGGTGTCTAGGGACCGAGTTCATTGCACTGGCGGCGATGTAAGAAAGTCCAAGCAAGCAAGTCATTATCCACACACCGTTCGTCAAGGGGCCTTTTTTTATGGCGAACACATACACGGCTGATGTGTTACAAAGAAGAAACGTGTGAGTTTCTCCGGTGTGCTCGGCCTTTGGCCTCACTTCTGTGATAATTTACATCTGCTTGCTTGAATCTTTCCCAGACAGAGGTTAGTTCGGACAGGCAGATAGAGGCAAGCTTCCATAGGCCTAGAATGCTTTGATGTATATTCTAGTGCCTCAATTTCGGGGCAATTACAAAGAATAAGAATCGTGTCCTTTCGTTTTAAACTTGGTTGAAAAGAAATAAAAATGCTTTTCAGCGCCCTCGTAAGGGGAAAAAGCCGCTATTAGGTTTGTGCAAAATGTCCGTCTGTCCCTCTGTCCGTCTGTCACACTCAGATCTCGAAAACTAGAAAAGATATGAAAAATATTATTTCATCATTAAATGCGGCTTGAAAAGCTTAGGTGCAACGGCTACTTTTGGTTTTCTAAAAGCAAACCGTTTAATTTATAAAATTAATTATGCAAGCGATTCTTTCATAAAAATACACCAATTCTAAAACAATTAAGTAAATGTAAGGGAGGCAATGTTACAATATGCTAACAAAGATGGACAATTTTTGTGTATTTTTAGTATGACTAAGTCAAATATATTTATAAAATGTACAGTCGGTTGGTCGGTCTGTCCGTCACGATTAGATTAACAAATAACACTAGAGGCTATAGTAAATCTGATTTAACTTTTAATTTTTCATTCAGAAATATTGTATCTATAATAGATTGTTCCGGATGTTTTGTGAAAAAACAAATCAATTCCATTGAATATTTGTTTGCTCATCTAACTTATATTAGATTTTATTTCCATGCTTAAACGTTGCAAGAAACACATGATCTTTAATATATTGTTCCGGTTTTTTAATGTAAATAGCATATAAATGCTAAATAAAAATATCTATACTGATTTATATTTCATTAACTATAAAGTTGTTCTGGATATTGTTTTATAAACAATAAATTATGTCAAATGATTGTTTGAAATCGCATTTTTGACTAATATTACACTTATATTCTTTGACACTACGTCACTATAGTTTATTTATCAATATCAATTGTTCCGAATTTTTAACTTAAAACAAATTTATGTCAAATAATTTTATTTTGTTCAAAAATATCGACAATAGGTTATTCGGGATTTTAAAATAAGAGTAATTTACTAGAAACGATTATTGAAAATCACTTTTTAGACTTATTTTACAGTTAATTTTCTTGCCGAAACATAATAAAAGTTGTTTAATCGGTAAAGAATGTTCCGGATTTTGTTTCGAAAAAGAAATTGACCTACATTACCTTAATTTTCTTACAAATCGACGCCAAAAATGATCCGAATTTTATATGAAAAATCTAATAACGCTAATAAATGTTTGAAATCCCTCTTCTAATAAATAAAACAAATAATTTTCTCATTTACGAAAATTGGTTGTTCCGGATTTTTTATGAAAAATAGTTCAACTCTATTTATGTAAAATCGCACTTCTCTCTTACACTACATTTAACTTTGTAGCTAAAATGTTAGAAAATCTAATTATCGTTAATATTATGCTCCGATTTTTAAGGAAAACAACTTTCTTACACCAAAGTATGGTTTGAAAAAATCTCCATAAGGCTATGGTACATCTAATTTTCATAACAGACTATCCCACAAATTTAATTAACGGTATTTGATTAATCTGGAACTCTTATTTTCTCTCACTATAAATATATAAACATCCGGAACAATCTATTATAGAAACTTAAAACCTAATGCGATGTTTCGGAAGGGAAATTAAATTTTAATCAAATTTTCAATAGCTTTTAGTCTTTTTTCTCTCGCTATTAACATGACGGACAGACAGACTGACAGACAAAACAAAAAAAGCGTCTTTAATCCTTATATATATATATATATATATCCCATCAAATGAAATGCTAAAAGAACAAACTCGGTGCACCAATGTATATGATCCCTCGAGAAGCTGCTCGTATAGATGACATTTTTTAGTCTAACTAGGCCGTGTGACGTAGTAGATTTTTTTCCTTTGACAACTCGGTATAGTAATGTTTATTAAACCTCGTAATGTGACTCGCATTTTAAAAAGACAATAGCTAGATTTAGATCTAATCTAAATTTTTTACACTAGAGCTAGATTTTTTTACACTAGTTCTAGATTTTTTTTCTTACACTTGAGCTAGATTTTTAAAACTAGATTTAGATTTAAGTTCTAATTAAAATCATTATATAATCTAGATCTAGAATTTCTTGGTCTAGTTTAGAATGTTTGTTGTTTTACATGTTTCGGATGTTCCTTCAGAGTTGTAGTCCAAACCTCCCGTAGGACGACGGGGGATAGGAGCGGGTAGAGTTTGAACCTGGGACCATCGAGGAATCCAAACGACAGTCCAGCGCGCAAACCGCACTACCAGACAGCCATGATTTAGACTTGATCAAGATTTATAATTTTAATTTCTTGGCTTAAAGTGTAGATTTTTATTTCTAAAGTCTAGATTGTCAATATGTCAATATTGCAATGTTATAAAATACTAAAACTAATCTACTATTTTATTATTTCATATTGCAATTAGTGTAGGCCTATTCATTGATTATCGAGTGTTTTTTTTAAATATAAATCTTATCTAAATTACATCTACATTATCCCAAATATATATTTTAGATCTAGATCTAGCAGATATAGATATTGAGAGTGCTAAATTAGAAGTTTAATTTAGGTGGATCTACATCCTCATTCTAGTTCCATTTAAATGAAATGCTCAATACCAAAAGATTATCTAAAATCGTTCTTCTGACATATTTTACATATCCGGTAGTTGTCATTCCGTAATGTGTAGGTATATTATCAATAGTAGGCTATTAGTTTGTAACCAGTTTGTCATTAGATTAAGAGCAATGCCTGGTGGTGCGGTTAGCGCGCTGAACTGATTATCTCTACGGTCTCGGTTTCATACCCTGCTGGATGCCATCCTCAGTCGACCAGCGAATATGCGGATCCGACATGGATCCTTCCCACGGGGGCCGCCTCTGAGTTTGTGTGGTAACACAATTTGAAATCTTGTTTTATGTCTAAGATTGCCTATGAAATTCTGTCCCCTATTATTTTGTTCAAAGTCAAAGCGTTGACATATTTTAGGCCTACATGTGTGTGTGTGTGTATGTTCAAAGTCAAAGCGTTGACATATTTTAGGCCTACATGTGTGTGTGTGTGTATGTTCAAAGTCAAAGCGTTGACATATTTTAGGCCTAGATGTGTGTGTGTGTGTATGTTTAAAGTCAAAGCGTTGACATATTTTAGGCCTACATGTGTGTGTGTGTGTATGTTCAAAATCAAAGCGTTGACATATTTTAGGCCTAGATGTGTGTGTGTGTGTATGTTCAAAGTCAAAGCGTTGACATATTTTAGGCCTACATGTGTGTGTGTGTATGTTCAAAGTCAAAGCGTTGACATATTTTAGGCCTACATGTGTGTGTGTGTGTATGTTCAAAGTCAAAGCGTTGACATATTTTAGGCCTACATGTGTGTGTGTGTGTATGTTCAAAGTCAAAGCGTTGACATATTTTAGGCCTACATGTGTGTGTATGTGTATGTTCAAAGTCAAAGCGTTGACATATTTTAGGCCTACATGTGTGTGTGTATGTTCAAAGCAATGGTGCATATTTGTTGTTGTATTTTCTTCTAGGATCCTACGTGACGGGCAGTCATGTCTACAACATGTGTACTCGGACAAGTTGGTCGTGGTGTCTTGTCTTCGTGTCTCTTCTAGTGGCCGGCACCTTTCTTGAGTGTTCCCTGACGTTTGACAAGTTCTTCTTAGTGCTGTCTTAATATTGTATTTGTATACATCTCAACCTGAAATGTTTCATTGAACATTTTTATAAAGGTGAAGTAAGTGAAAGATACAAAACCAGCAGCTACCCGCAACCCTTTGTTGATGGGTCAATGTGACCTCTGGTGGTCTGCTATCCAAAGATCACTTTGTTGTTTTCTAATGCTTCAGTAGCACAGTTGATGACCTTGAAATTACTACTTCCATTTGTTTTTCTTGCTCACGGTTAGCAGACTTATATAACAAAACAAATTCAGCTGTATCACAAGTCACAACTATTGACTTTCTCATGCCCTTTGGGTATCAAGGGAGACAATATGTTTACTACAATCTGAGGAGAATTAATGCCTTTTTTTTTTTCCTCATTAAGATATTAAATTCTCTTGTCGCTGTTTTCTAATGGAACTGAACTTTGCTGTGATCTAGACAATAGGGCATGTATCGAGCTCATTTATGCTGGATGTACATGGAACAAATGTGATATATTATTATTTGATACTATATAGATTCAAGAAATGTGTATCAATATTTAAAACATGGGCGTAGCCGGGAATTTTTGTTCGAGGGTGCATTTATTTTTCCTTTTTTTTCTCTTTGTGCGCGCACGCACACACACTTACGCACACAGAAAAACACACACATATATACATACACATACACATATAATATATACAATATATATATATATATATATACTATAAAGTAGAAAGTAAGACGTATGTATGTATGTTACGAATAGAAATCAAAACCGTTTCACCAATCTTTATAAAACGTGGCCCTCTATCCTCATAGACGATAACAAGCTAGATGCCATAAATGAATTCTGCTATCTGGGATCCACAATTACAGATGACCTGTCTCTAGAAGAGGAGATACAAAAACGCATAGGGAAGGCTGCCTCGACCTTCGCTAGACTCGGGTCAAGAGTTTGGGAAAACCAGAACCTCACTTCAGCGACCAAAATGGAAGTCTACAAGGCATGCGTTCTGAGTACGCTACTATATGGCAGTGAGTCATGGATCACCTACACAAAGTAAGGGAGAAAACTAAACTCATTCCATTTGCGATGTCTCCGTAGGACCTTGAAAATCACATGGAAAGAAAAGTGTGCAATACTGAGATCCTTGCGTGGTATTCCTAGCATCTTTACAGTCCTCAGACAACGCCGCCTACGCTGGCTTGGACATGTTCACCGGATCCTCCATCGATCCCGAAAGTAATCCTCTATAGACAACTCGCGACTGGCTCAAGAAAAACTGGTCGCCCTCACCTCCGTTACGTGGATGTAATAAAACGGGACCTCAAATCAGTGGACATTGATACAGACCACTGGGAAGACATAGCCCTAGACGGCACTAGATGGAGAGAGACAGTGAACAAGAAAGCTAAGGACAGCGAAAAAACATGGGCCACAGCTCTGAAAGAATAGCGTACCATGCGAAAAATGGCCAGCTCCTCTACCACCAAAGCGAAAGCCACCTTAACCTGCGATACTTGTGGACGGGAGTGTCTCACCAAAATAGGGCTCCACGGCCACATGACAAAGTGTTTGAGATGAACCATAGTCGCTCTACGACTGAAGGAGGCCAACTAATGGAGCCCAGCGACTATTATCACAACGATAATGACATTCGGTAATTGTATTTTTGCTGTAGGGGCCTGGGGAAGGCTGCTCACAGCCGAGTAACAGATAACCTTTAAAAGAAAAAAAACTGGCTATGATCATGGAATAGGGCCATTGTAACTTGGTTTTAGTTTTTGTTTTAACCTACAAAAAAACATAATTCAGTGACTACAGGTTTACTTTATCTTTTTTTTTAAGGAGGGTTAGGGCGTTTTGACCTAAGAAACCCATCCAGACTATGATTATGACATCTGGTCATCGTATTTTCTTCTATAGCTTTTATTATTGAAGGGGAGATTTAACCTGGCTAGTTTTTTTTTTTTTTTTTTTTTATTGAAAGGTTTTAACCTCACAAGTCCCCTCCCCCCCTTTTTTTTTTTACTACGGAAGTGGAATTTGGTCACAGTAACTTATCTAATACAGACGTTACTTCAAAAAAGAAGATGATTACGTCCTACGCGTCATACGTAGTTGTGGTATATTTTTAATTAGAGGTACTTTTAGGGTCAAAACACCCCTCTGAGGGGAAAAGGGAGTTTAACAGTAGGCTCTACAAATAAAGCAAAACTAAAGCACCCCTTTACTTTTTTTTTTTTTTTTTGCTTTTGAAGGCTACGATCAGGACTTAAATGACTAGTTTTTTTGCTTTTGAAGGCTACGATCAGGACTTAAATGACTAGTTTTTTTGCTTTTGAAGGCTACGATCAGGACTTAAATGACTAGTTTTTTTGCTTTTGAAGGCTACGATCAGGACTTTAATGACTAGTTTTTTTGCTTTTGAAGGCTACGATCAGGACTTTGATGACTGTAGTTTTTCTATATTTTTTTTAATTAATGGAATTCGGTCACCATAGTTCTGCTTTAGTTTTTTGGTTTTGTTTTATTACAGGGGGGTTTCAGCTCAGAACCACGCGTGCCCAGCGTAGGGTTTAACCTCAAAACCCTAAGGGGAAAAAAAAGCAAAACTAAAGCACCCCTCTGGTTTTTAAATTTTTTTTTTATTGTGGGGCGTTTTAAAACCTCCATCGGCTAAGATTATGGAATTTAATGACTGTCACCAAACACCCATCCATGCGGTATTTTTTTCGGAGGGGGGTTTGAAGCCCGACCCCCCTCCCCGGGCTACGCCCATTATTTAAAAGAATGTTATCTAATGGTAAGAAAGAAGGAAATGAACATTTCTGTGTTGACTGAATTGGATCAAATGTGCAGTGTGCAAAATGTCTGTATATTTACTTGAAGTCAAAATGTGTTCACTATACATCATTTGGTAGATTAGTGTTCTCATGGTTGGCTCATGGAACTATACTAATTGGCTTGTGATTCGCGTTGTTTATTTCGTGCCTAATGTATTGAACCTTGTGATTACGTCACAAACCTTCTTGTTTGCATAGGTGTGTGTCATTAAGCATCTTCTAAATTATGTAGGTGTGTTCCATTAATTTAAGTATCTTCTAGTTTATGTAGGTGTGTGTCATTAAGTATCTTCTAGTTTGTGTAGGTATGTGTCATTAGCCTAATTATCTTCTAGTTTATGTAGGTATAAGTCATTAGCATAATCTTCTAGTTTATGTAGGTGTGTGTCATTAAGTATCTTCTAGTTTATGTAGGGATAAGTCATTAGCCTAAGTATCTTCTAGTTTATGTAGGTGTGTGTCATTTAATATATTCTTGTTTTTCAACTTTTTGTGTGTAAAAAAAATGTTTTTGATTCTCGTGTTTGCAGTAGCAAAACAAAAAGACTAAGTGATTCTATTAGATCTAGGACTAAGATATGATTCTATTAGATCTAGGACTAAGACGTCACTAAGTTGACTAAGATATGATTCTATTAGATCTAGGACTAAGATATGATTCTATTAGACTAGATCTAGGACTAAGATATGATTCTATTAGATCTAGGACTAAGATATGATTCTATTAGACTAGATCTAGGACTAAGATATGATTCTATTAGATCTAGGACTAAGATATGATTCTATTAGATCGAGGACTAAACTAAGATATGATTCTATTAGATCGAGGACTAAACTAAGATATGATTCTATTAGTAGATCTAGGTCCTAGGACTAAGATATGATTCTATTAGATCTAGGACTAAGATATGATTCTATTAGATCTAGGACTAAGTCTAAGACGTCTAAGATATGATTCTATTAGATCTAAGACTAAGATATGATTCTATTAGAATTAGATCTAGGACTAAGATATGATTCTATTAGATCTAGGACTAAGATATGATTCTATTAGATCTAGGACTAAGATATGATTCTATTAGATCGAGGACTAAGACCTAGCAGAGTGCCTACTGGGGCAAAGATGTCAGTATTGTCAGTCACTGTTCTAGTGGTAATTAGTATGAATGACAATGACAATGCTACTTAAATAAGGAGGAATTGATAAATAGTTTTGTTACTTGTAACAGAAAAAACAGCCATAAATGAAGTCAATGTGTTAAATAACTTGTAGAATTGTTAGTCATTGGACGTTACATCACATTAACTCATATGTTCAGTAAGAGTACATTAGATGTAACCTTGTATGTTCCATAAGAGATGAATCAAATTTAGCCTTGTATGTTCCATAAGAGATGAATCAAATTTTGCCTTGTATGTTCCATAAGAGATGAATCAAATTTAGTCTTGTATGTTCCATAAGAGAAGAATCACATAATTTTAGAATTGTATGTTTCATAAGAGATGAATTATGTGCAGCCTTGTTTGTTCCATGTGAGATGAATTACAAGTAGCCTTGTGTGTTCCATAAAAGATAATTTACATGCAGCTATCCTTGTATGTTCCATAAGAGACGACTTATGTGTAGCCTTGTATTTACCATAAAAGATGAACTATGTGTAGCCTTGTATGATCCATTAGAGATGAATTACATTTAGCCTTCCATGTACGTTCCATAACAAATAAATTATGTGTAGCCTTGTTTGTTCCATGAGAGATGAATTATAAGTTGCCTTTTATGTACCATAAGAGGTGAATTAAATAAAGCCTTCCTATTATGTTCCATGAGATGAATTACATATAGCCTTAGTAGAATGTTCCATGAGATGAATTACATATAGCCTTAGTAGAATGTTCCATGAGATGAATTACATATAGCCTTAGTAGAATGTTCCATGAGATGAATTACATGTAGCCTTGTATGTTCAGTAAGAATTTGATTGCTTGTATGTTAAGTGAAATGTGTATTAAATGTAGCCTTATAATTTATATTTCACATGTAAAAAGCTGAATCAAGGAAATAAATTTGTTTAAAGTGTTTGTTGAATGTACTTGTGTACAATGAACTAGATGTAAAGTTGTTGGAACACCCAGCTCCAGTTGGTTTATATTTACAACATGTACACAAATACACTTTGAAAAACAATATTCTCTGAAGTCACATCCAGAAATGGGATCACACAGCCATTCTTCTCAAAGTAAGACAACAGAATAAAAGTCAGTATTCCCACCCCCCCCCCTTTTCTGTACAAACTAAAATAGATTCTTGCCTGCAACAATGTTGTTTGTTCTATTGTTATCTTGCACATTTGTATCTTTTGGTTGATAGTAGTGCTCCCTTATTTGTACAATGTCCCAAGATTTGCATAAACTCTGAAAACATGTTTGTATACATTTACTGACTTATAAGCTCATCAAGTGAAAAATGTTTCTATTTTTAATACCCAAAAAAATGTTGAACTGAAAATAAAGCAACATTTCTATAAGTTCAGTTCCTCCTGTTATTCATTCAAGAATTTCATGACAGAGTGAAAGCAATGTACTGAACAAACATCTCAACAAAATAATATCATGAGTTAAATGAAAACATACTGATTGAACAAAACATGTCCTAGTACTCAAACTGACAAAAAGGCAACACTAACCAGTGTACATAAACATTTTTAAAAAATACAAGTCTGTATTAGTTAGTCTTTTTAGCAATATTGAAACTGAGTGGCCTAGAGTTAAAGTATGTTTTTATATCCTAGATGTCACAGGTTGAAAGCAAGACACTTTTTACCCTTAGTGCTAGATGTCACTGGTTGAAAGCAAGACACTTTTTACCCTTAGTGCTAGATGTCACAGGTTTAAAGCAAGACACTTTTTACCCTTAGGGCTAGATGTCATGGTTTAAAGCAAGACACTTTTTACCCTTAGGGCTAGATGTTACAGCTTAAAAGCAAGACACTTTTTACACTTAGGGCCAGATGTCACAGGTTTAAAGCAAGACACTTTTTACCCTTAGGGCTAGATGTCACAGGTTTAAACCAAGACACTTTTTACCCTTAGGGCTAGATGTCACAGGTTTAAACCAAGACACTTTTTACGCTTAAGGCTAGATGTCACAGGATTAAACCAAGACACTTTTTACCCTTAGGGCTAGATGTCACAGGTTTAAACCAAGACACTTTTTACGCTTAAGGCTAGATGTCACAGGATTAAACCAAGACACTTTTTATCCTTAGGGCTAGATGTCACAGGTTTAAACCAAGACACTTTTTACACTTAGGGCCAGATGTCACAGGTTTAAACTAGGGCCAGAAACTTCAAAAATTGGAGACAATGGGCACTATGCACAAGTAAAAGTCTCCCTTGCATTTATGGACTTAAGTTATTAAACTTTTGAACAAGTAGATCCCACAACTGGTCACAAGACTGACTTTGTGTCACTTCCTGTGAACATGAAACTCTTCTATTTGTCTATTACATGAGTTGCTGAACTAAAAATTACAACAGAAATTGAGTTACTAATGTTGTCATCCAATAACTATGAATTCTTAAAATATCTAAACCTTGAAAAGTATTGATTCTTTGCTCCTATAAAAAGGAGAGAGATTCTCGATGACTCATTACCAACAAAAATTAAAAACCATTTAACATTTCTAACAGTTTGCTAATTAGAAATAAAATAATTCTGATATTTATAGAACAAATACAAATTATATTTCCCAAATTACTTTTTTTTTAAAGAGTAAGCAGTTGATGTCAAAATCAAAAGAAACAGATTACAAATATTAGTCTATTCATCTGATGAGACACCTTCAATGAAACAGATATCTTGTAATAAAATAAAAACAATGAGATTAAACATAAACTGTATGGAAAATTGCATTTTAATTCAAAGAAAACAATGTGAAAGAAAACTTCAAATAGACAGTATTTTTTTTCAATGTAAACCAATAGAAAATAGCAATAAAAAAAAGATAAGACTGAGCAAAGATTACAACTAGGTCTAGTAGCACCAGACCCTAGCAGTTAATGTGGTTTAATAAATTTTGGATTCTTAACATAATTCTTAGGACAACATATTAGTAGCTTACATTATAAGACATTCTGTGCATATATAATTGACTTCAACTGATTTCACAAACTAAAATACTTCATCTATTGTTCATTACAACTGATTATAACACCCAAACTATAAATAAAGTTCAGAATCAATAGACATCTGCCCTTTTTTTATTTTATTTATCATATAGAATTTCTTTTTTTTTCTAAATTGTGATGGCTACTTTAGGTATGGGAAAAGACCTTGGATATATAGATATTGCAAATTATTAATAAATATACATTTCTTATTCTTTTTGCTGCTGAGCTGTTAGGCTCTTGTGAAAAAAAAATGCTTGAAATATTTATTTATAAAAAGAAAATTAGAGAAAGGTTTAAAAAAAACAAAAACGTTTGTGAAACAAAAAAATTCCGTTAGTTTCTAGTTTGAGTGACAAATCAATCCAAATGAATGAAGACAAACAACTGACATTAGTAAGATGGTTGATGGGACGCATGGCTAGCTGATGGTGAGATTTTAGAGAAATGATTAGAGATGGGAACTGTGAAGGGTGATGACAAAACACTGACTGTAATCATGTTGCAGACTAAAATAGAAAAGTTACAAGTCAAGTTAACATCACTTTGTACTTCTAGTAGTATTAAAAGTGTTTTCTTAGTAACAACTCTTTTCCTTGAATACTGAACCAGTTCATGAACCAGTGACTCGTAGTCCAGCAGTATTTGAGCAAACTATTTTATTCCTTTGATGTATTCTCAACATTTGTTGCTACACTCTAGTTTTTACATGTGACTTTTGTGACAAAGTTCTAGCCAACATCACAATTACTTGTGTAACTTCCCCATCAACTTTCTAAACGTCCAAATGAAAAGTAGTACATTGAATTATTTACAGAGAACTAAACAGAAAAAATGTTAACTATAGATTCTTGATAAGATATTTATAAGTTAACAATAGATGGGAAAAAAGTCAAACTTTCTTTTCATATAAATTTTTTAGCAACTTTTAAACTAACAAAACAGTGCTATGCCAGTTTAACAGCCAGACAGATGGCAATGCTTAAGTTTTCTGTTATGTATTATTTAAATAATGAATGTATTTGTTAGCAATGATCAATCATTGCACAAAAGAATTTGGCACAGTATTACAACACCTAGAGCAAGTATAGTGACACATTTTTGTTAGATAAGGATAAGACTCTGGATGTTACAAAGGGGCCTGGTGATCAGATTCCAAAAACATTCTTTATTAGCTATAACAAAGAGATATGGGTGTCAGAAAGCACCTTCACTATAAGTAAACAAATATTTGACCATAAAGTCCTGACTGATCTCTGTGTAGATTTTCTATTCATTATCAAACATTTTCATCTGAGTTATGTTAACTATCAAATTAAAGCCCATAGCAACTTGAACACTTTGTTCAATCTTTATCTTAGTGAAAGTACAAACAAGTTCAACTTTAAAATCAGATCAGTCTTAGTTTTGAAGTTAGCAATGAGTTCTCTGTCAAAGTGTAAGGTCAGCACTGGACACTGTCCAGGTGGTTAGAATACAAGTGTAAGAATATCACACAAACTACACTTAGGTCAGTTGACAATCTCTCCACTTGATTCACAATGGGCATAAGGTGTGTCCACCAACTGGCCATTGCCATGTAGATAAAATGCTCCTCCGAAGTCAGCAGCTTGACTTCCTAACAATGAAGTTGACAAAATACTGAAGTCTTTGATCTCTTGGTATTCATTCTTAGACCTAAGAGCTATCCATCAATTCTGGCAAGGCATTGTTCTGTGGAAAGAAAAGACATTTTATTCTTTACATGTCTTGAGGCTAATGCTCATTGTCAGAACACAAACAAATTCTTTAAATAACATAAGTATTTTCATATTTTGACCATTTCCATGTCCTAATTTTGATATTAGACCCTAAACCAAAATTCAACTCTGAAAAGATTGGACATAAATATTGATTTATTTATAATTCTCATTGAGCATCTTTAAAAGAATAAACCAAGTGTGAGTCAGTTTAAAGAACAGTACATTGACTCAAACTGTTTTATTACACAACTCTTAATAACTTTTTCATCAAAATCAATTTTAAAATTAGCATTGAAATCTAGTTATCAACAACTTTGTCAGATTTGATTAACATTATGTATTAATAAGAAAATGTTGTGTAAAAATAATTATAACAATCTGAAAAAACAACAACATTAAGTTTCATCCATTTGAGAGCAATTGATGTTATTATAAAATATGTCAAACAAAAACATTTTTCCACTCATATTACTGCTAGTCTGGCACTATTGATTCCACTGAAAAAGTTGATACTAGAATCTTTAGTACTTAGCAGACTTTGTTCAACCTTAAATGTAAACACAACTTTTAGTGTATGATAGTAATACTTTTACATGCTTCATACAATTTAAATTAAAAATTGGATTGAAATTAAGTATAAACTAAATATAGCACAACATATCTAAAAAAAAAGTCCTAGGGCTTTATGGGATTAAAATATACACCTCCAAATGAGGCTTGTAGAAGTTAGTTTGACAGTCACCTCAAGAATTAGTTGACAGTTGACATTTACCTAAAAATATAGTAATATATTAATCTACCTTTAAATCTTCCCTGTCACTGTCAGGAGCCTGTTCAGTGATAGCTATTATATTGTCAGACATGTCACTTTCTATATATGTTTCAGTCACCTCAAGAATTAGTTGACATTTACCTAAAAATATAGTAATATATTAATCTACCTTTAAATCTTCCCTGTCACTGTCAGGAGCCTGTTCAGTGATAGCTATTATATTGTCAGACATGTCACTTTCTATATATGTTTCAGAAGATGTTACTGTAGCCTCCATTGTAACATCCTGACTCTGCACATGACTGTCATTAAGAGGAGTACATTGTCTTGAGCTGCACAAGTCAGACTCTGTGTCCATAGCTGCTATGTTAAAGGCCACCTTCTCAGCTAAAGCTGCAATAGGATTGCTCTGTCCTGACCAACTCTCTGATGACTTGCTGGGGGAGACACTAAGGTCTGACTTCAGACTTTCATTATATTCCTTGCTGTTCAAATGAACATTAGTTGCTTCAGAAGGAGAGGCTGGGGACCGACTAGAATTGTTCATTCCTGACTCACTGAACCTGTTCAAAGATGCTAGCTCATTGGACTTGTTCTCTAATGCCTGAAAGATAGGTGGTGAGGGAAAGCTGCTGCAGTGTGTTGGGGATTCCTTGGTGCTCTTGTAGACAGAAGAAAGCTGACTTTTTTCTTCTGCAGCTTTAGCATCTCTATCAATGGATTCCACAACTTTCTCCATCCTGTTCACCCACTGATGGAGAAGGTCAATGCGTTCATTGACTGTATTCTCTGGGATGGGACTCAGTTCACTGTAACCAGGGCCCTTGCGAACCAGTTTAGCCTCTGGAAGATGGGCTCCCAAAGCATTTTTGATCAAAGGCAAATTCCTGATGACTTGAGCTGGGTTTAAGCGGTGAGAGGCACTGTCATCTAACACCTTCTCAATGTCTTCATCTTCCTCTTCAATAGACTCCTGTCTGGAGGCTGGATCACACATGTTGTTAAGCCTGCGTGCTTCATTACGTTTGGGAGACATTGGGATGTCTGTGGGCATTCGTTCCTCTTGGCTGGTGCTTGACCTAAGTGAGTGGCCTTGACCTTTATGAGTGAAGAAACAAACATCCAATTAGTTAAAAGTAACACAAAAGTTTCATATGAACATCTTGTGCTTTATAAGGCAAAACTAAAGTCCAATCTCTTCCATAGACTACAGACTAGCACCATGCTTACTTCTTCATAACAATCTACCTTATATTTCAAAAGACATTCTAAATAAAATCCAATGTGAGAAAAAAACATCACAATTTCCATACCTTGATACTAGTTGAATATGTTAGGTGAATCAAAACAATGAAGACTTCAATTAGTATTAGAAATAAACTAGTTCTAATCTAATCCAATGTTAGCTCTAGATGTGGTTACATTGAACAGTCATCAAGTAAATAAAGAATATTCCCAGTTTGGTCAAACCTTTACAAAACTATGCATGACATCTAAGTTGTATTGAGCATGTTTCAAATGTTGGGTTTCAATGCATTGTACAAATAACATAGTTTCACTTATTTCCAGGTTAAGGTTTTAAAGTGGTGACAAATCCAAGTACTTTTTTTTAAATATGGTGATCATAGCGAAATCTTGGTTACCAGTCATTTCATCCCCAATTAATTTTTTTTCTCAATCATTGTGTAATGTTGCTGTTAAGGCTTTAGCACTCATTTCATCTAATATATAAATATGTTTATTTAGAATGCCTATGGATAGTATTTACATAGTGTTTCCCTTCCCTTCTTCATTCTTATGGAGAAATCTGCTGATGCAAAGTTTAAAGCAAAGTTTGAAGTACCTTTCTTTGCCTTTCAATATGTTACACATCCTAATTCACACTGTATAAGCTCATCTTATAAATACAAATGGCTGAGATGCTTTATAAAAAATTTTGGCTAGAACTATTCCCAGATGAGAAAATTTTTAAAATAGTAACTTTTTTTCATGACAAAACAAAATTTTAAATTTTCAAGATTTAAGACTCTATTCAAAACAAAGCAATGAAATTTATTGTAGGGGATGGCAGCCTGAACATGGATATGCAGTCTGGACTGTCATTTTGAAGATCCTGTTTAAGATCCTGCAACCATATTCCAATAGGTTTGGGCTAGGATGAAATACTCTTCCAATCTAAAGGAACACCCGAAACAAGTCAAACAAATGAGTAGGGTAAGACTGATACATTAAAAACAATTGTTGAGAAAGCTGACATCCCAAGATTAAAATAGTTCACAATGTTGAGTGCCAATTGGTTAAACATCTCAGGCTCAGTAAAAGAGGTTGTAGCAATGGCCAATGAAAGGACTCAGAAGAACACTGGAGCAAATAACACTGTGAACCAACCTGTGACACACTTCTGCAGGCTAGCCATCTGTCTAAACATGCCAGTAAAACAAAGGCCTTGGGGACTGTATCCTAAAGCCAGTGAGTCAAAGCTCAAGAGGCAGCCAAGACTGAGAAGATATAGGTCAACTGACCACCTTCTTAAGATGGTTACCCGTCACACCAGAAAGAAAGAAGTAAATAGTTAGAAAATTTATTTTTAATAAATCTTTCTTTCCAATGTAAATACTAATTTAATTAAATACACTGACTATTTTGACAATTTTTGTATGTTTAAGCGATAAACTTAAAATAACGAAAACATAAAGAATGTGATAGTAAAACAATTTTTTAGGGATTAATGGTAAAAAAAAGTTCTCTGCATCAATGTATGTTAAACATCATTCTTGTATCAAACATTTGAAAACAATATTTCCCTCAAAGTGATTTGAATCTATTTCCCTCAAAGTGATTTGAATCTATTTCCCTCAAAGTGATTTGAATCTATTGACAGGCACAACCGTGTCAAGTGGATAATTTTTTAATGTCCTCAAAAGTTGTGAATGCTATTTATAAATATATACAAATGAGTTTTAATTTCTCTGTTATGAAAAATGTTGAAAGTTAAGGCACCTCTTTATTGCTCTTTGTCAGTGTCAGATGTAAAACATAATTTTTCTTTGGAGGGCACCTGCAAACATTTCACTATTCACGTTTCAAAGACTGACTTTGAATGTTTTTTGCAAACTCTGCTTCTTTTTCTACCATATGCTACAATTGGGCAGATAAGTCCTCACACAATGACCAATTTCAATAATGGTGTCCCTTCTTTACAATGTTTTAAATCACTATGCTGAAGCTAATGGACCTCATTCACTAAAAGGAATTGTCACGTAATAACCATTGTTGATTGAAATTAGGTTGTAGGTTGTTAACAAGGGATGGGGAAGCACGGCCCTTAATGTTTTTTATGATTGATGAATGAGGTCCCTTGCAGTTTGATCAAAGTAACCTGTGAATGGTTTTCCTCCTGGTTTGCTGACACACTTGCTGGCAGGTAGCATTGAGAAAGCATTTCTCTCTACATTACTTTCTATTGGGAAATGTCCATACGGTTCAAGACACAGCTCCAACCTGTCATCATACCTATTGTACACAAAAACCTGGCAACATAAAAGCACAAATCATTTACTGCTCTATAAATTTAGTAGAAAATATGTTAATTCTTTAAACAAATTAAATGGCGTACATTTCACAATATACCGGTACCTAAAATAAATGTGAATCATCAGTTCCAGTTGACATCTAAGGATACAATGCAATATATATATATATTATAGCTTTTATATAGCGCTACTTTCATGCTTATAGCATGCTCAGAGCGCTTTTTGGTCCAATCTCATTTGTGGACCAGTGTGGGGAGGGGGTATCTAGGAGTTGGTTTTCCGTGCTGCCTTTAGGCGCTCAGTAAACACAACTCTGTCCGAGTCGGGTGTCAAACCTCGAGCCCCTTTCTAGGTACCCAACCAAGCCAAGTTCAAGCGCACTTGGCCTCTCGACCACGCAATGTCAAGACATTAAGTAGATCTTCAAGCATTTTAGATGTTTAGTAAATGATATTTAAACTTGATTTTCAAATACTTCAATGAGGACTGAAGAATAAAACTCTGTAGGATAGTTGGGACGACATATGCAAAGATGAGCAGCACCTGATAAGTGATAAAAATGCTGTCTTGTACCACCAAAACAAGCTCGTTTTAGGACCTTGATCTACCATCCCAGCTCAATGGTAGATTTATGCCGCTAATAGTTTTCATTTAGAGACACATTCAAGAGTGACCAGAAGAAGACTTTTATATTGTTATAAACCTGGTGGTGGCACAGATGGGGGTAGTGGTGTGAGTTTATCAGCCGATGCAAATCGCCCCAGGCCAGCGCTAGACGAGCAGTCAACTGTGACGAGTTACGACAGTCGAGTGTCAAACAGGACGGTTCGGGAATGATCGCCATCGTGAACAGAGCTCAGGGGCGTCACGAATGATGTGGTCATGTGACGAAGCTAGAAACGTCGAGCGGTGTTCCGTCCGTTCTAGAAGGCCAGTAGGGACCCTATATAAAGAGCGGAGGTGTCCAGTCAAGACGGTTCACGGCAGGGGTTCAGAACACGGTCGACTACAGCACAGTTCAGCGGTGTGGTTCTGTACGGAGCATTACGACGGTTCAGTGCGGAATACTGTAAAGTACAAATGAGACGAATGGCGTCTTGATCTTGGTCTGTGATCGAGTCCGACACAACGAGCCCAGTGTGTGAAGTCAGTCCTGAACTGTTGAACCCAGTGCAAGCCCGGAACGAGACGGCGAGGCCAGTGCAAGAGTTGATACGGCGGTACGGTGTTATCAGAGAGATATTTGTACAGTGTACGTGTTGCCAATATTGGCTGTTATTTATTCAACTATTAAAGTGTTACGTTACTCTGGAGCCCTGAGTTGTCAAGTTCTTTACGTTGGTGGTGTATGGTGCAGTTTGCAGAGTGCCTGGATAGTGAGATTCGTAACACTGGTGTCAAAAGTGGGATCAGATCAAATCGGATAGGAACGGATCTACTATGGCTCGTCTGAAACTGCTGTACGAACTCAAAGTGAAAGAACTGAAGCGAGAGCTACGTGATCGAGGGCTAAAGACAAGTGGAAACAAAGAAACCTTACAAGCACGCCTCCGGGAAGACATAGTGGAAGAAGAGGAAGATCCAGACACTTATCTTTTTTCAAGTAGAACCAGATATGGAGGAGCTCTTGAGCTCAATGCTAGGAAACATCAATTCCAAGATAGCCGCCATGAACCAACGTATACCTGCTGTGGAGGAGAAAATCATCAATACAGACGTTTGTTCAGATGCTAAAACCAGTGAGAGGAGCCTTGGTGGTGATCATGAGAACCCATTGAAACCTGATGAAGCCGTTGAAAGTCATATGCAAGTCGAGAGATACCAGCAAGGTTTGATCCCAACAGACGTTGGTCCAGCTGCCAAGACTGGAGAGGGAAGTCCTGATGGTGGTCAAGAGAATCCAAGGAAGCCTGACGTCGAAGTTGATGGAAATTTGCAAACGTTCAATCCACCTGGCAACTTGTCCTTCCAGACTTTTAAATGACAACAGCCATTGTAGAGCAGCGTGATCTGTCCTAAGGATAAATTTTTGCCCATATAAGTATTTGTGAAAATGTTGTATGGCATCCACAACTGCCAGTAGCTCACGTCTTGTAACACAGTAGTTTCTCTCGGCTTTGGACAAGCTCCGACTAAAGTAAGCTATAACCCTCTCAGTTCCATCTACGCTTCTTCTGAACAAGGAGCACTTCTTTGGATTCAATTTCATTCCAGCGTTTCTAATTCTTTCTAACACTTTCTTCAGGTTTGCAATATGTTCCTCGAAGGTTCTGCCTATGACGATAATGTCATCTAAGTAAACAAAACACGTGGTCCAGTTAAGTCCTCTTAACACATGCTCCATTAGTCTGTCAAAGGTGGCTGGGGCGTTGCAGAGGCCAAAAGGCATCACGGTAAATTGCCAGAGACCATTACCAGCAGAGAAGGCTGTTTTATCTCTGTCCTCAGGGTGTAGTCCCACTTGCCAGTAACCGCTCTTCAGGTCAAGGGTGGAAAAGATCTGTGACCCAGCAGTGTGTCCAATGTGTCGTCAATCCTAGGAAGCGGATAGCTGTCCTTGTGTGTGGCGTCATTTAATAATCTATAGTCAACACAAAATCGAGTGGATCCATCTTTCTTCTTTACCAAGACGATGGGTGAACACCATGGACTGTTGAATGGTTCAACAACCCCCTGCTGCCTCATTCGTTCTATCATGTCCATAGCTTCTTGGTGTTTTGCTAGCGGCAGGCGACGTGGTTGCTGTCGGATGGGCCTAGTGTTTCCTGTGTCTATTCGATGCTGGATCAGGTTTGTTCGCCCAAAGTCCATTTCATCAGATGGCAATATGTCGGAGAACTCTCTGAGGAATCATTCTGCTTTGGTGTACTGTTCTTTTGACAAGATCGTTTTGACTTCTGCCAGAAGTTTAGTAACCTGTGGTTCGCTGGGTTTGAGTGTTCCGTCGGGATTTTCACTGCTGCAGTTTCATATCATCTCTAAAGCATGGCAACCAGCGATGATGCTACCTTCCCGTAAATGTTTCTCTACTGTGCAGGCAAGGTTGTATTTTCTACCAACTTAACCCTTCTGACTTAGCCATCTTCTTCATTCTCGTCGCCAAGCAAGGGTACTTCAAGGTCTCCACATTGTAAAGTGCCTCCGCCGATATTCAGGGAAAAGCCCTATTATGCAGTCATCTGTGACGTCAGCAATCAGGAATTCGTGTTTGAATGACTGATTCCCGATCTCGACTGTTATGTCGATCAGGCCTTTTATGGGCATCAGTTCTCCGCTGGCTGTTTTCAATGAGTAGGCTCTAACTGGCGTTTTCTTGCTAATGTCCACTTTATCCGTCCGGAAGGCACGACATGGCCTAAATTGTGCCGATGTGCCTCAAATCAAAAATCAAAATCATTATCCATCCGGATGACTGATCGTGAGGCACCAGTATCTAGGAGGAAGTGAAAGTTTTGACATCCAATTTTTCCGATGACTTTCAGACTCTTACTCTGCCCTAGCACGGCATTTTCATTTAGAGACACATCCAATAGTGACCAAAGGAAGACTTTTATATGCTCCCCTTTTCATTTAGAGACACATCCAAGAGTGACCAGAAGAAGACTTTTATATGCTCCCCTTTTCATTTAGAGACACATCCAAGAGTGACCAGAAGAAGACTTTTATATGCTCCCCTTTTCATTTAGAGACACATCCAAGAGTGACCAAAGGAAGACTTTTATATGCTCCCCTTTTCATTTAGAGACACATCCAAGAGTGACCAGATGAAGACTTTTATATGCTCCCCTTTTCATTTAGAGACACATTCAAGAGTGACCAAAGGAAGACTTTTATATGCTCACCTTATGCACAAGAAAGTGGAAGATACAAAGCTAGAAGATTTTTTATTCTCTAGTCATCTTTAATTACATCATTCTCACAACAATCTTTCAAAAATATTCAGAGAAAAGACACTACCACAGTTTCTACTTTGATATAGTCATTCTCAAGACAATCATTCACAGGCACTCAGTGAAAACAGGCTAGCTCAGTTTCTACTTTGATATAGTCATTCTCAAGACAATCATTCACAGGCACTCAGTGAAAACAGGCTAGCTCAGTTTCTACTTTGATGTTTGTGCAGGAGGTTGGTGCTAAGAAATAATAATCTTCTATTCTGGAGAAACATCTAAATCTAATCTGTCAATAGACTTTAGAGTACATAAATTAAAAACATTTTTTTTGTTTCTACCAGAAACAATTCTATTAATTTCACTTAAGAACATTTCCAGCTTCTTTGAGACTAGTTAAGCTTTTTTTTGTAGAGGCAGTAGTGATTTGCAAGAAAAAAAAAACAACTTTTAGTTTGAAAAGCATTCTATAAATGTGTATGCCCCACATGTAGATCAAATTTTCTTGACCCCACCCTATTTTTTCTATCCCATTTCAACCTGAGAGCCCAGGTCCTCACTAGTGAACCTTCAGATAAACGTGTACCTTGTGGGGTAAGAGAGGTAACTGGCAATGTTTGCCATGCTCCAGGCCCATGTCTCTCTCAACCTGCTTGTAAAACAAACCATTGACAGAAAACAAGTGAGGCCTCTGAATCACATAGGGCCACAATTCTTTGTTGTCAAGGGCAGCAGTCAGTGCCAGGGCAGATAATGAGTGATCTAAGTTATCTCCACCTGAGTACAAACAAAGATAATCTTCATTTTAATCAACAAATACAATTCTTTAATCAGCTAATCAACAATTTTGTACAATAAAACTGGTTAATATTCCTTAATTTATGGGTCTTAATACATACACAATTTTGTACAATAACTAGTTAATATTCCTTTGTTTATGGGTCTTAATACATATATAATTTTGTACAATAACTAGTTAATATTCCTTTGTTTATGGGTCTTAATACATACATAATTTTGTACAATAACTAGTTAATATTCCTTTATTTATGGGTCTTAATACATACACAATTTTGTACAATAACTAGTTAATATTCCTTTGTTTATGGGTCTTAATACATACATAATTTTGTACAATAACTAGTTAATATTCCTTTGTTTATGGGTCTTAATACATACACAATTTTGTACAATAACTAGTAAATATTCCTTTGTTTATGGGTCTTAATACATACACATTTTTGTACAGTAACTAGTTTATATTCCTTTGTTTATGGGTCTTGATATAAAAAGCAAAAAGAGAAAGGAAGATGTGTCAGAAGGAAAATAGAAAAGAAACTCATGCCATGGACATCTCCCAACAAATTCACTGGTGCCAATAGAAAAGAAACTCATGCCATGGACATCTCCCAACAAATTCACTGGTGCCAATAGAAAAGAAACTCATGCCATGGACATCTCCCAACAAATTCACTGGTGCCAATAGAAAAGAAACACATGCCATGGGCATCTCCCAACAAATTCACTGGTGCCAATAGAAAAGAAACTCATGACATGGACATCTCCCAACAAATTCACTGGTGCCAATAGAAAAGAAACTCATGACATGGACATCTCCCAACAAATTCACTGGTGCCAATAGAAAAGAAACTCATGACATGGACATCTCCCAACAAATTTACTAGTGCCAATAGAAAAGAAACTCATGTCATGGACATCTCCCAACAAATTCACTGGTGCCAATAGAAAAGAAACACATGCCATGGGCATCTCCCAACAAATTCACTAGTGCCAATAGAAAAGAAACTCATGACATGGACATCTCCCAACAAATTCACTGGTGCCAATAGAAAAGAAACTCATGCCATGGACATCAGTTGTTGTTTTTTAAATATATAATTGGCTCTGTGTTTTTCTTTTTAATTGTTTTCCCTTTTTTATTCTAGATTCTTACAAACAGCAATACAATACAATACAATACAATGAACAGATACTAAATATTAGTAATAAGCTTAACTTTTATTTTGTTTCAGTTGTAGAAGTAATAAATCAATGAGAAAATCACTCAATTAGATGAATAAGGGTAACAGATAGAAACATTTCCTGGATGCGCATCTAACAAAAAACAACAACCACCTTCTCATGTGATAGTCTAGACAATCATTAAATTAGATAAAATCTTAGAATGTTATAGATACATAGTATTTGGACAGTTAGATAAGAAACATTTTGCTCCATTGTTGTTTACATGGGTATTTGACTAATTTAAAATCATCGTCTTTATGTTTTCTAAAACTAAAATATAATTAAACCTGTAAGGCAAAGGATGATAAATGTCAATGAAAAGGGATCTTCTTATTTATAATACAACAATAAATAAATACTTTTTTACCACTTGTTAGCAAAGGATCCATCAGTCCTTGTAAAACTCTGTCAGAGGCTTCATCAAACTCTCCTTCAGCAAAGGATGTCCATGAAAGACCTTTGCTTGGTGTCAGAGGATGGATTATTTTCCTAACATCAGCTGTGGGTAAAACAAAGAGAAACAAATGAAATTACCCAACTAGTGTAACGATGGAATGTGTACACAATAAAAGTTTGTTTTTTTATCATTTAATTAAGATGTTGTTTCAAAACAGGTCTTCCATCCTATGCTTTGTTTTGGTAGATGAAATGTTTAATGGATGTTTAATATATATCAATATACCTAACTTTGTCTCTTATGTCTTATCTTATGAATTACAGATGTTACTTCAAAATAGAAGATAATTACGTCAAATGCATTTCAAATGCCAATCTAGTTATGCATGTTTATCATAGACTTCAACTCTGATAAGACACTTGTTTGTTTTCGAATATTTTTCGCTGAAACTGATTTTTTAAATAACTGAACTATTAATAAATTGATTTAAGAAATATTGGCCATGGCCAAGCCTTGCTTGATAGCTAAGATCGTGAATGAATGAATCAAAGATTATAATAAAGATTTGAAGGGTGATAAAAATATAAAAAAAATAGTAAAGTTTCTAAATTCAAATTAAAATGTGGCATGATGTAACTCTAAATTTGAAACATTTTCATTTAATACAATGACTCTGACTAGAAACAAAATACTCTAAACTTTAAATATGAAAGATATATAATTTATATTTAAATTGATGTTATAAAAACATAAAAAGACTTGCGTTAATCAGAAGAGCTATTTGGTTTATAACCAAAGAATATTGACAGAAGAGAAACATAAAGTGTCAAACAAAATCAGTAATGACAATGGGTTGAAAGAGATTATACAGATATACCATTAAGCACTAATAATGATGGAGCTGTGAATGTGCACAACCAAAGTTCTCTGGTTCACAAGCTATCAAAAGAATGATTAGTCCACTCATTATCTTGACAACTAATTTTACTTCTAGTAACTCTGACAACTGTACCCCCTAAAGATTATTTTGCTCAGTGAAATCACCTCTAACAGTTTGTATTTCCTGCTTGCCAATGTATGGACTTGTAGAATCTTATAGGTGTTATAATAAGGAGTTTATTCTTCTTTCAGTCTTAGCAATCAGCACCCAGCTTTCCCCAATCTTAGAATATGCAAGTCATGGAAGGTGTTAATTCTTCTTTCAGTCTTAGCAATCAGCACCCAGCTTTCCCCAATCTTAGAATATGCAAGTCATGGAAGATTACAATATTAATTGTACTGAGAAAGTGAGTTCATCCCTTGATATCCCTTTGACTGAAACTATCACTTACAAAAATCAAAATACAAAAGTAAAAAAACAATTTTATTCCACATGAAACTTCTTGCCTGTTTAGCAGATTTCCCAGATCTACAGGAATACTAATGCCTTAGTACAATCTCAATGTTTTAGTTTAGTAATTATATGAACTCTAGATTGGCACATAGAGATTAGGAAATTTGTAAGAGGCAACCAGGTTTTGAAAAAACATGTGCATGAAAAAAAAAATACACATTCTAATAATCGTTTTAAAAACAATAATCTGTTCCTTACTTGAAACTTTAGCAGATTTAGCTTTAGGTTCTAATTGATCAATAATATCTAGCATGATCTTATCGCCAGGCTGTATGGGCACCTTGAAATCACTCCCAGAACCAGGGGGAGGTTTAAGTTCTCTTGGTGGGAAGCCATGCCTGATCCTCTGGTTGGTAGGTGTTACACCCAGTGAGGAGGATATCAAAGACTGCAGTTCAGTGAATGTACACTCCGATGGCAGATCAAGAGTTACCTGGATAAAAGAAAAAAAAGTTGTTTTTGGATAATTATAATTACTTTTTAACATATGACTAATTAATTTTGTTAACACATAAACATAAAACTATTTTCAAAATGACAAAAACAAAAGACATAAAATTAACATAAAAAATAACTTGTTAAAGGCATCTATAAATGTGTCCCAAGAAAGTATCTTTAAAAATAAGTTTCAAGATTATAGGTGAAAAAAGACTAAAAGAAAAAGTGCTTTACTAATTAATACTGAAGAAAAGAATGATATACATATATATACTAAATATAAACCCAATGCTATTTTCTTGGGGTTAAAGATCTTATAAATAAGGTGGTTAAAAAAAATAAAAAATATGAAATTACATTTCTGCCATCAGAAGTTGACAGCCTGATTCTCTTATTGGTGGCAAGGGGGTTAGAGAAACCAGCTGCTGTATTCCCTGAACTTGTGTTGGAGACTGAAGACTGGTTGACTTGAGTTTTCTGTGGACAACATCAATACAAATACTTCACAGTGTCAAGCATTCCAACAAAAGTGTCTCTATTGAACAAACTAGGTTGTAGGGTAAAATAAAGTCTTATTCCAATAATGCAGGACTAAGTTTAAGTCAATCAATATGATGACAAAATTGGACATGAATTTATGTACATAAAGAACATAGTCCAAAGATATCAGAGTTCATAAACATTATGAAATTATTTAGTTTTATTGGTGACATGTTTTAAAAGTGAACGAAGAGTATAACGATATGGTTTTGAGGCAAAAGTTTGACAAATTTCTATATCATACTTTGTCTTAAATACTCAGAAAGACACAAAGATGATGACATGTTTTTTTTATTCCATATGCTAGGACTAATTCTTATAAGTACTCTTTCTTCCCTAGTGCCATTTGAAGAATGGGTTCCCTGAATCAGCAAGGAAAACTCATCAGATAGATCAGGGGTGGGCAACATTTTTGTATCGAGGGCCGCATTAAAAAAAAGTTTGACAATGGCGGGCCGCATATATATATATATATATATATTAGAAAGATAAGCTTGCTGTGTAGAATGTCTTTTAATTCATATATATATGTTTTACGATTTTTTTTTAATTGCTGTTGTCTTTTTATATCACAATATCCCCACAAATATACAGTTGTACTTAATGTGCAGTATTTTATTTCTAAAATTCGTGCATAATTTTTCTTAACTGTGAAACTATCTCACTAGTTGTTACCCCTGTGTATGACTGCTGTCAAATTACAGTTTGTCAATATTGACCAGTGATTATACTTGTTTAGTTTCCACAAAAAATGCTTGCTCACTGATGTTCCGGAGGTTAAATGTCGGGACGAGCGAGGCCTTCCCTTGTGGAGCATCACCAGAGAATGCTGACCATGTCCTTCAATGGTGCATACTAAATCAAGGGACCCGAACAGGACTCTCCAAAGACTATTCGTAGGGCTGCCTCATCTGGAAACCACTACGCGGTTCCTCTCAGATATAGGATTGCTGATCTGAACCCTTCAACATGTAAAATGAGAACGAAGAAGAAGAACTGATGTATGTGTACCCAAATAGTGTGAACAGCAGCAAAGTTTTTTTTAAGTGTGGAAATACAGCTTCTGGTACCCATAAAACTCCCGTGGTAGTGATGACTGGAACTTCTCATTGCTTTGAGTTATGTCCTCTGGAGCTGAATCGGCTTCTCTTAATAAATATTGTACTTTTAATCATTTCACTAAAGATGGTTTCACCTTTCAGCAAAGGAAAATGACAAAAAAACTTTTTTTTTTGCTTGCCTGTATAAATGGGAAAGCCTTGTTTGAAAAGATTTAACATGCATTTACATTTCATATGTAAACAATCAATTGCAATAGCAATTACAAAGTACGGGTGTGAAATTTTGTCTTCCACTCTTCATTAGAAATATTGTTAACAAGGTCACAGTCAAGTAACATGACAATTTCATCCTTGAGATTTTATATCCTTCTCCTTTGCATTGCCCATGCTAAGCTAGCGGATATATTGGATCATTTATTCATAAATCAGAACTACCCGTGGTTAACTCCCCTAGTTTTCTACTTATTGCTTCCCAATATAATGTTTAAATTATATGCAGCTTTGAGCAAACTTTCCTGTTTCAAGTTTATGGTTTTCAATCAAAGATTGAGCTCTATCAGTTGTTACACTTGCCATCTTGTTCCAAACCTACCCAATACTCAGACATCGTGTCTTAAATTGAGTGTATAGCCAATAAGCATAATCTTCGTTTACTTAAAACATTTTATAATGAGACAGTTTCAATAATTTATATAGATATTTTTTAAAATATTTGCCTTTTTATATCTATATACTGTGTGCACATCTGATTTCTGTACGTGTCGGCGGGCCGCATAAAACACCTCGGCGGGCCGCATGTGGCCCGCGGGCCGTAATTTGCCCACCCCTGAGATAGATTGATAGATTTAAATTTTGTTTAAATAGAAATATGAAATGATCCATTTCATATGTTCAGCTTTTGTTGAGAGGAAATATAAATAGCATAGTGTTGCATCTCTTTGTCTCTCTTTTATATTTAGAACTGCATCACATCTTTAATATCAAAGAGGGTGAGGAGTAAACAAGAAGTTTACATAACAATCCACATTCCTATCATAGAACACACTAGTATATGACAAACTTGAATGTCAAACATAGTGAAGGTTATCCAAAACCTGTTGGAAACAGATAGGCATGTAAAGTGGGGGGGGGGGGGGGTGTGTGTACTGCAGTTCACTCTGAACATCTTAGGTTTTAGCACAAAACAGAAACAATCCAACTGTGGTCCCCACAAAGTACTTTACATTGATATTCAAAATATATTTCACCTGGTTTCCACTTTCAGGAGAGTGTCTTCGTTCTGCAGTCATTTGATCAGAGAGTTTCCTCTGCTGTTTTGGGGCATTAGCACTGATTTGTTGCCTCACCTTTTTCTCAGCTTCACTTTTGGTCAATTCTTCTTTGTGAACACTCTGAGCAAAAGTGAGAGATAAATAATAAGAGAGAGTAAAAGTAAACATTTCAAAGGAGAACATTGCAATATTATGTATAGAGAACAAAAAGTCAGCAACAGAATATTGTTAAGTTGTTTATGTTGTATAGTCTAGTTTTGTTGGTGTGAAGTGAATTCTAGATAAAAAGAATGATGAATAAATTCTTATTAGTGCAAACATGGAACTACAATGAGAAATGTTCATTTAACATGGAACTACAATGAGAAATGTTCATTCAACATGGATCTACAATGAGAAATGTTCATTCAACATGGATCTACAATGAGAAATGTTCATTAAACATGGAACTACAATGAGAAATGTTCATTCAACATGGGACTATAAGAAATGTTTAATTTTAGTTTCTAATATAATTTATAACCATAACTTTCAGGAATGTGTAAAATTATGAGATAAAATTTAGAAAAAGGTCAGAAATTTTTTAAATAAAAGACTATATATTATTATTAAGTGTAAAAAAAAATAGCAATGCAATATCATAAACACTTATTTATGAACACTTATTTATGAACACTTATTTATGAACACTTATCTGAAACACTGTTAAAAATGAATCTCAAACATGTGTCTCAGCTACCTGATGACCAGTTAGAATGACTTTAGACACAGTGTCTGCAGACCAGGAAGCCTGATGGTCATTCATTGCATGCTGACTTGCAGAAGTCCTGCCACTACTCTTTGGAACAATGCTGTTGGTATCCATCTCAGGTATTTGAGTCTGTTGCAAGATTTGATCCACAACTCTCTGAACAAGTCTCTCACTGCCAAATTCACCTAAAAAGATTTTCATAACATGAAAAATGTTACATTCTAAGTCAGATGAAAATAAGAGAGAACAAAAACTTTGGTTTTAATGCAAGAATGTTATATGGCTAGCACAAAGATGGCTGCCTGGTCATGCAGTATACACAATGGACTGTCATTCTGTCGTCATGATGGTCCCAGGTTCATAACTTGCCTGCTGCAATCTCCCGTCGTCCAGTGGGAGGTTTAGACTAGGAGGTAGATTTTCTTCAACTCTGAAGAAACATCCAAAACATGTACAACATTTCTACAAAATGTTTACAAGACCAACTTTTTTTCTATCAAAAAACAGGTAACCATCAGGAATTAGATGAAATCAGAGATTTTCACTAATATTATAAATGTATATTGGATGAAAGGAATAGACGAAATGATTGGATAATATTTTGAAAGACAGGTTCAATAAGAATGAGATGCTAAATATTTCAAGAGACAAATCTCAAGATATTAAACTACTTACCAGGGAAAAGTTCTTGCACCAAATTCTGAGCCAATTCATAAGCATTACTGTTGAGGTTTACATCTTCCTGGTCTTGAAACCAGTCCAAGACTCTAATAAATGATCTGCCTCCCCACTCCAAGTCTACTTTTACACTTGTTCAAGTAAACAAAATAAAGAGTTAGTATTAGTCAAAATCAAGAGTAGGAAAAATAAAAGGGACAAGCTAAATTTTAGAAGAAATAAAACTCCCTCCATGGCGCCAATAATGTGGAGCATAAATAGCAGTGACAAAAAACTTTTGGTTGTTTTGTCTGTTTGGATGTGCATCTTTAATTATCAATCATTTCTTTTTTTAACTTTTTTACTGAAGGTATTCAATACTACAACCAAAAAAAAAAATGTTTACCATTTTATATAATAGTGATTTGCTTATCAAATCACTTTTTTTGTTGTTTTTTTTTTTGGGGAAATGAAAATCTAAAACCTCAGGTCATATTTTTGTGTTTGATGTTTATAACCAAGACAAATGAAAATATTTACCGTTTAGATGTCCCATCATACTCATGTCCATTATAGAAATGTTTAAATCCACAGCTGCACTTGTTAGACCTTGTTGTTGTCCTGTCACCATTTTTGTAATGAACTTTGTAGTTGGCATCTACTAAGCGAAACTCTGCTTCAGGTCTACAAATAAGAATGTCAAGCTAATGTCAACATCTGATAGTCTCAAGGTCACAGATACAATGCACTGTTAACATGGTTTAAACAAACAAAAAGGTTAGAACATAATGTCTTGTCAAATTTAGGACATTTTAGTGAAGAAGTCTGCAAATAATTTAGATCAAAATCAATTTAAATCAAGATGAATTAAATGTTGATTGAAATTTTAAGAAAGAAAAATAAATATTTAATCCTAATATCAGAAAAAAAAATCTAAATATCAATATAGAAAATGAGAAATAAACATTTTAACTCTTTGGCTCAGGAACAATGCACAGGACGTTGACTTAAAGTGAGCAAAAGGTCGGATCAATGCTAAAATCATCGCTATTTAAAATTAATTTTTTCGTTTGTATTTCTCCAATTCAAGTTTTTATTGCTTAATTTTATATAGAGTTTGTTTTGTCTAGATTTGTTCCACCAAGAAATATGGGTGTCAACCTGGACTTAGTCAGCACTGCATCTAATGAGCTGGAATGTTGTTTTTTTTTTATTTATGCTGACCATAGGATTAAACTTAACACCCCTGCTAGAATAAGATCCATTTTCAGAGAATGGAGACCTATAACTATCAAGAAAGACAGAGTATGTAAACACTGTAGGTCAGGGAGAACAGTTTATATTTGCGCTGGATGGGAATCGAACCCACAAATTCATATTGACTGCTTCCATGAATATCGCAGCTAGAATGAATAGTTAAATACTAAGTACATGAAGAACTTTAGAAGAAAATACAATACATATATAGTTTTAGTGTAAAAGTTTTTTGCTCCAAGTGTGTTGCTTTTTTTATGGGCTTTTTCGTTAAAGTAGTGACATTGGATTTTTAGTTCCAGTTTATTATTTTTTGTGTCTATTGCTGTTTCTTCTATGGTGTTCTGTAATAAATGGATAAAAATGAGAAAAAAAGTTCATTGGATTCAATTTGGACAATAAATTTCTTATTACATGCACTTGGATGGATATTTTCAAAGTCAGTTGATGAGTTTTTTAAATTTTATATTCAAAATCCAAAATTACAACAACAACATGATTGATTTACAAACTAGAAAACTTAAGGATTAGAAAGAGCATGCATTTCTCTTTAATTCTATATCAAAATATTTTTTTTCCAATAATAACTAAAAAAGTTATACAAGTTAAAGCGAAGTGAAGTAGCGCACTCCGAAATGGCAGAAAATTTAATTCCGTCCAAACATGGAAAATAATTCTGGATAATGCATTATGTACAACAAAAAAATAGGTTATTGAAAAATTAAAAGAGGGATCATAATAAAAGAGACATTTTATTTTTTTATTTATATATTTACTTTAAAAAAAAAAAAAAAAAAAAAAAACTTTTCTAAAAAAAATTCAGAGCAGCTTTTCCTTGAAACTTCCAATTGAGTCATATCATTAGCATTTCTGTTATATTGTCTGCACAGGAAATAGCCTTAGCTTGGATTTTAAAAAAAAACACTATTTAAACATTTTCTTTTCACAAATCTAAAAATAAAATATTCCTAATTTTTTAAGTTCTTAAGTGCACCAACAATTAAAGTAATGTAAAAATGAAATTTGTTTAAGAGAACTAAATATGCACATCATATGCTCATGTCATTGGAATACACAGTTTTTCAAACAATCCAATAGGTAGTTTATGCAATGCATCACATCCTCTCAAATGGGCCAGTGGGGGGGGGGGGTGTAAGTTGTGGTTATTTTACCAATGTTTTGAAAATGAAAATATTTTAAGTAAGAGAAGTCATTTCATATTCTGATATGGACCTTGTAAAATGTATGGCGTTTTCACAAGAGGCAAGTGCAACAATACTGGCTCAAAACTTTTTGAATTAGACATTTCAAATGTCTCTGTTAATTTGATTCTTTTTTACTTTCTTGTGTCAGAATGGTTCAAATTCTTCTATCATTATGCTGACAATGTTGAGTAACAAAAAATATGTCAGCGAGAAGACATAATCTAGACAATGTTGATCTTATCATGATCAAGCTCATTACAGACTTAGTGCACTATATATTTAGTGTGCTGTATGTACCTTCAATCTTCCTCACATAATATTACTGGCCAGTGCTGCTACCATATTTATTAGACTTTACTTGACCCTTGAACTTTTTTTTTTCTAGAATGAATAAAGAGCCCCAATTGCAAAAAAACACTTCAATATTGGCTTTTTTTTTTTTTAATTCTCTCTTCTTCATTCCAGAAAAAAGCTTTGTAGTCTCCAAAACAAAAAGATTTTCTGAAGTGCAGAATGCAGGAATACACTTTCAGTGCACACCCAGAACACCTTGCTGAATGGAGCAGTGCACACCCAGAACACCTTGCTGAATGGAGCAGTGCACACCCAGAACACCTTGCTGAATGGAGGGAAGGTTTCAGCCTCTCTAAAAATTAATTTCCAAGGAAGAACTTTTTCCAGTATACAATACACTTAAAATGTTGTGCACAAAACATTACTTTCAAAAAAAAATTAAATTAATGGACTAGCTTTATTGCATGTTCTTTATGTAAATTTTAATTCTAAACATAGTGATAATATAAATGAAAAATGAAACTGGAAAATTGTGTTACATTATTATATGGCTTTACATTTCTTTTCTTATTCTTAAAACCTTTCTGGACCCTACTGAGGGAGCTTGCAGTTTTCCTCCGGGTCACTTGCTGCTAAAGGGGGTATGGACAGATTTTTCTTATTTAATGGAGCGCCGCCGGTAAAACTTTGAGAAACACTGATGTAATGTAATAGTTGTACTTATGTTATAGACTGAAGATGATGATTCATTTGTCATTTGTAACAAAAACCCAGCAAATACTCATGCTGGCCATATGCAGGCAGGTGACAAACAGGACCTTATGCATTCTTTTCACAGGTCCAGCATTGAATGTGAATGCAGGCAATATTATATTTTGTAAGGAGGGAGATAGGATTGTGGTATTGATAGTTTTTTATTGACACACTTATATTAGATATGTGTCCTGGGGGGGGAACACACATACTTCTTTCAATGAACAAAACAGGATTTGTATCAACTCTGTAACAAAGTAATACAAGCTGGGCATGTTGGAACAGGCTCTTATGTCATGTTTCAAAGTTAAAATAGTTTTAATAAATTCAAATATATTAACCATCTTACTTTGCACAGTGAGGACAGCCACTAGGTTTGTGAGTTCCTTTAATAACTACTAGTCTATCTTGAGTTGCATCATACAAGGCTTTGCAAACTATAAAGAAAAAATAATTTACAGTTACATTGTTACCATAATAAATAAGTTTGCAGTAACTGTTTTTTGAAAAGCCATTGAAATTTGTTTCACTTAACTAGTTTTTTAAAACTAAAATCTGGCTAAGTATTAAATTGATAATAAAATGCATTACACATTTTGGTCAATTTTTTTTCTAAAACAAAAATAGTGTTACTGTAGCAATCAAATCTATGATTTTTCTTTTTTTTTTTTTTTAACTTCAAAAATGTTTGATTTCCTGGACAGTTACACAAATATTCTAAATATTTCATAGTTCAAAAAAAAATAAATTTTGAACAAAATATTTTTAATATAACTAACTATAAACCTTTAAACAAAAAAAAAATTTAAAAATTCATTTGCAACGTAAATAAAACTACAATAAAAAAAAACAGTATTTCATTTGTATTTGTTAAAATAAATCTCATTGCAAAAAACATAAAAGATAGTATTAAAATACAACAATAAATTGTTTTTACGATTGCAATAAAAAATTTAAAATAAAAAAGGAAAGGAAATGTTTAGAATTTAAGAAGCTTTTCCAAATATGAGGAAAGACTGGCTATGAAAGACAATTGTTGGAAGTGAGAAGGCAAGCAAAAGGTAAAAAAGAATTAAGGATTTAAGCCTAAGGTACATAGATATCTTGTTACCAGTAAAAAGCAGCACCTACCATGAAGTTTGTATGGGACTTTCTCCCTCAGTTTCCCATCCAAGGACACTGCCCGAGCATACAAGTCACCCCCTGGGTATAAACGATCTTCACTGATGTCATTGGCTAAACAGAGGCTGTGACACATTGTACACATGAACAAAAGGCGTTCCTCTACACTGAGTTTAGTCTTGTCCATCAGAAGCTCAATGTTCATACCAAACACAAAACCTATAAATGAGATGCACAGCACTCAAAAAAAAAAAAAAAATTCCTTCACAGAGATTTCAAGAAAGAATATTTCTCATACACGGACGTGTTAAATGTTTTTTTTCTTGCATTTTATGTTTGAACATCTAGTTAATATTGAACTGCTTGGTTGTTTTTTATTTTAAGAGTAAAAAAGCTTGAACTGTTTCCATTAAATTAAATAAATAATTAATCTTATGTCTTGAAATATTCTAAATCTCACCATGAGCTTTAAACACATGATGATACATGTCTGCCAACAATGCTGCTGATATCCTGTTGGTCTTGTCAAATAGTTCTGACATTGCTGCAACCAGACGCTGAAAGTAAGCCGGCTGAGGAGAGTTCCAAGAGACAAGTCAAGTATATGGTCCACAGGATAGATGACTGAGATAGTTTCATCTTTATGAGACAAGTCAAGTATATGGTCCACAGGATAGATGACTGAGATAGTTTCATCTTTATGAGACAAGTCAAGTATATGGTCCACAGGATAGATGACTGAGATTGTTTCATCTTTATGAGACAAGTCAAGTATATGGTCCACAGGATAGATGACTGAGATAGTTTCATCTTTATGAGACAAGTCAAGTATATGGTCCACAGGATAGATGACTGAGATAGTTTCATCTTTATGAGACAAGTCAAGCAGAGATTAAACATATGTATATATATATATTGTTATGAACATAAAGATAAGAGAGCCGAGAACCATGTCTGTATAGTATGGCTTTAATACACTGAATGACTACACAACACACATTTCATGAACACATTCTCACGGACGAGTTACAAGCACATGTAAACATAAGAACGACAACCGATACAGAATATAATTTTCATAACATATATATATATATATATATATATATATATATATATATATAACATATATATATATATATATATATATATATATATATATATATATATATAACATATATATATATATATATATATATATATATATATATATATATATATATATATATATATATATATATATATATATATATATATACAGAAAGGCTCAGGCTGACTGATTCATTCATTTACCACTAATCACTAATTCTTCCACGTGGCATAGATGAGAAAATAGGAAAATTTAACCTGTTATTACTTACCTTATGCCTATAACAGCTAAGCCCTTTCAAAACTGAAACAGCAGTAGTTTATTTCCCCAAAATGATTTTTTTTTTTGCAGTTTTGTACAGTATATTAACATAATAGCAAAAAATTCTACTTCCACTTTTTTTTTGTACAAGAAACATAGAGCCTAACAAATATTTTGTGACAGAATTGAAAAGGCACTAATTTTCTCACTTAGGAGCATTAGCAAAATTTTCACCAAGTTATTTACTTAGAATAATTCTGTGGCATTTTACGTCTCGAGAGACTATCTTTTTCCTTTGCAATTTCTTGTGTGACTAAAGAGGCCAATCCTTAATACACAGCTGCGGTCGCAGGTTGGGCATATGTAATCACAAGAAGCCGCTGCATTTTCACCCTTCTTTTTGCTTCTATTATGTATGGCATCTGCAATCCGAGACCCTTCCTTTATGCTCTCTCTCCATGTGGATCTATCCAGTGCTACTTTTTCCCAGCTGCTAGTGTCGATTTTGAAGAGCTTCATGTCACGTTTGCATACATCTGTATACCGTAAAAGTGGTCAAGCAGTGGCTCTCCTGCCTTCTATTAGATCGCCATGCAGGATGTCTTGTGGAAGTCAACCTACTGGCATTCTACGAATGTGGCCAAGCCAGCCAAGGCGTCTGCTGCTGATAACAGAGCGGCTGTCCTGGTACCCTGCTCTTCGTAGCACTTCCTTATTGGTTATCTTATCTTGCCACCTTATTTTAAAGATCCGCCTTAGGCATCGGACATTCAGCTTTTTTCCTGCCATGAGTAGGTTGATCATGGTTCACTTCCGTATAGCAAAGTGCTCATCACAAAGGTCCGGTTGACTAAGGCTTTAGTACTTAGAATAATTAAGCACTTTAAATGACCATTATGGTTAATTTTTTCAAATTAACTTTTGTTCAATTTGGCAGGTGGGGGGGAGGTGAAAGGCTAGTTTGTATTGTTATGTTTCTCCACTATCCAGGCTCTCTGCAGACTGCACCACACGACACAACCAATCTAAAGAACTTGATAACTCAGGGCTCCAAAGTAACAGTTTAATTTCAAATACATCACAAATACTGTACAGTTGGCAACAACATTACACTGACTGTCCAAAAACCTTGCCTCTGCTCCGGACTGACTTCACACACCATGCTGGTTCTGACTTCGCCTCGTACTGGTCACATTGCAAGGTAACGTGAAGTGTCTTGACTCTAAAACACTAGCTCTTTCATAGGATCCCAACAGGCCTTCTAAAATCGGATGGAACATCACTTGACCACTGGTTGATCACATTCGCAGTAACTTGCATGCATACTATTTACAACACAGGTCCTTGCCAAACTAGTGTACTGTCACTCGTCAGGGTTGACCGCTTGTCTAGCGCTGGCATGGGGCGATTTGCATAGTCTAAAAACACACACAGCACTACCCCCCATCTGTGTCACCACCAGGCTTATATCAGTATCTAGAATCTCATTTGGGTATTGCTTGGTAGAGGAATAGATAGATATTGAAGGATTAATGGGTTATGGCCTAAAATTGTTTGACATATTTCAGATGTACCTACAGAATGGAAGACTATTACACCCTAACCCAAACCTCCAGAAAGACAGCAGAGCATGATGAATGGCAGGGTTGAAATGTGGAACCATCAAGATAGCAGTCCAGAGTGACAATAGAGTTACGGAATAATAACACAAAATGAAGTTCAAACTTGCCTGCAAAACTTTTTCACCACCAATCTGACAGCAGCCTTGTTCATCCATCTTGACATAGTTCTGAATCTCAGTATCTGCAACTCCCCAGGCACGTTGGACCATGAATTTTGGTAATACAGGACATTTTTTACCTGATTAATAAATTGAGCATTACATATATTTTTTTCTTAAGTAGATGATAAAATTCCTTAGAAATAATTGAATGAATAAAGAAGACTCCATGGTCAGGCCAACTAAAGTGTAGAAGTATTAATAGATTACAGTCATTATTATTATTGCTTTTGTACAGCAGGTCTTTCATGCTCCAACAGCACATTCAATCTGGTCCAAAGTCTTTGTTGACAAGTGGGGGTGGGAGGGGGAAGGGTATCCGAGAGAAGGTTTGCTGCCTTAAGAGCTCAGCAAGAAAAATTCATGAAGAAAATGTCTATACTAATGAGGATTCTGATGAGAGCTCCCCTGACACTCAGTTTCACAAATGTATCAATGTAATAAAGAAAAAGTTCCCCTTTCAGACCATGTGATCTATTAGGTTAGGTCATCTGTTTCGTTAGCCAATGGATAATGAGCAGGGTGTCATGTGACCAGCACCACGACCAACTGCCTTTACTTTCCCCAACTAAAGTCAGGTACCCATTAGAGTTGGGTAGACTCAGGAGCGATCTAAAAATCCTGAAATTCAAAATCTGTCTTAATCGAGATTCGAACCCAGGACCTCAGGCTTGGAAGCCACTGCGCTTCCTTGTCAATGTAATAGTCCTGCATTTTCTTGCCACTGCCGATCAAAAACAAATATTAAAGAAAGCACAGTAAGCACACACTTTGGAGTTAGTAATGGAAGTTTGGATAACACATTCAAAGAATAATATTTTCTCAAAAATGATACTATATGGAGCCTAATGCATTAATATTGAAAAAGGCATTAAAGATTTTCATTTTCCTAAATATTTTAACCCACAATGTCATTAAGTTAAAAAAAAACAACATGGCAGATAAATGGCTGTAATGATAAAACAGTGGTGTTGTTTTTTTTTATTCAAGGGTATTCACAAAAGATCAATAATCATACAAAGCACAAAAGATCAATAATCATACAAAGGTAATCTTACAAAATCATGAAATTTAGAGACCTTTCAGGATAGAAGAAGTAGCAAAGGCACATTTCTCATTCCATATGCTTGGACAAATCTGTACAACTGCTCCTTCTTCCCTAGTGCTATTAGAGAAGCGTGGTCGAGAGGCCAAGTACGCTTTAACTTGGCTTGGCTACCTAGAAGGGGGCTCGAGGTTCGACACCCGACTCGGTCAGAGTTGTGTTTACTGAGCGCCTAAAGGCAGCACGGAAAACCAACTCCTAGATACCCCCCCCCCCCCACCGGTCCACAAATGAGATTGGACCAAAAGCGCTCTGAGCATGCTATAAGCATGAAAGTAGCGCTATATAAAAGCTATAATATATTAGAGCATGGAATGGGTGGCCAGAGCTAGCCAGGGAAAGTGCACATCTTTTAGAGAGAAAGAAAGAAGACAACCAAGGGAGGGAGCATACACTATTTTAGACATGAGAGAAATTACATGGAAGCTAAACAGTTCTGTTGCCCTACTATTGTAAAATATCTATTACTATATGTTACCTTTAACCCCTACTAAGGGTATGAAGTGATTCCTTCCAGGACTACTCCATGCTATACAGATTGGTGTGTTTAGAACACCATCTTTGTTCATGCATTCAGAAGGAGAAGAGAAACATGGCAGAAAAATGGCTGTAATGATAAAAGAGTTGTGTTTTTTTTTTAATTACTTTTTTGGTATTCACAAAAGATCAATAATCATATATTACAAAAATTAACTTAACGAAATCCACAAAATACAATAAATACACAAAGTAATCACCACACACAACAGATACTCAATGATTGGATTCTAATGTAAAAAATATTTAGGATTTCTTTCTTGTCTCAATACTATTGATGAAAGTATTTTGCTAAAAGATGTAAAAGCTTAATAGCCCTTGTTAATCAGTAATTTAATAAACAGAGCACTATTTCTACCAGGATAGTTCCCTAGGCTTAGCCTAAAAATAATCTTTCAGGAGAGTTCCCTAAACTTGGCCAAATAGTATTTTATTTCTATCAACATTTTCTCTAGATCTGATCTAAAAATAATATTTCCTTTCTACCTGAATAATCCCCTGGGCTCTGTATGCCTTCCAATGAATCCAACAATATGATTGGTCGTTTCAAGACATTAGCCAAACCAAAAATGTGAATATTTCTTAGACCAGTAGGTTCTGCTCCAATTGGTATGAAATCTGGCTCACACTCTCGAATGATTAGCTGCCACTCACTTTCATCAATGAAATCCTAGAATAAAGGGAAATAAATGTTGATATGATTTTATTTGCTGTCATCCAAAACTTTTTTTTTTAATTTGTGTGTGTAAACATTTGTCTGTATTTCACAACAGGAGTTTCAGACATTGTGTTCCTGTTAGATTTATTTGTAATTATTAACTCAGCCACCATTGATTGATTAGTGATACTAAAACTAATATTTTCAATCTCACTAACAGAAGCCACATAATGTGTGTAGGAATAATATTATATTATTGTTTTAAATAATAATAATTATAATGACAATGGGGTAAAACAAGGCTGTGTCCTAGCACCCACCCTGTTCAGTATAATGTTCTCTTCTATGCAGACAGATGCATTCACAAATAGAGATAACAACAGGATAAATATAACATACAGATTTGATGGTGGCCTATTCAACCCTAAGAGGCTCAATGCAAAATCAAAAATAAAAACAGCAGTAATTAGGCACCTGCTATTTGCTGATGACTGCCCTAAATGCCTGCTCTGAAAATGATCTGCAGAGCATTGTCAGTGACTTCTCAAGAGCATGCTCAGACTTTGGCCTTACCATAAACACAAAAAAGACTGAAGTCTTATATTTGCCAGCTTCAGGGAAAGCCTACTCAGATCCAAACATCAAGATAAATGGACATGATATAAAGGCAGAAGACAGATACACATATCATGGCAGCACACTCTCCAGAAACAGAAAGATCGATGATAAAATTGACCTGCGTATCGCCAAGTCCAGTGCATCCTATAGCAGACTTTCTAAAAATGTATTGATCAGACGAGGTATCACCACAAACACAAAGCTAGGGGTCTATCAAGCTGTCATCCTCCCTACATTGCTCTATGCCTCAGAAATGTGGACACAAAATAGTCTTAAGTTAACTTATCTGTCAGATCTTGTTCTCTATCGAGGCAGAAAAGAAATGAGCTACTCTAGTGTAAAAGCGTGGGAAAGCGGAAGGGGGCGGAGATGTCAGGCAAAGATGAATGGGAAAAGGGGGTACCCATGCCCGAATTTTATAGGAGATACATTGATGATGGCATATGCATAACATCTCTGACAGAGGATGAACTTATCAAATTTATTGAGTTCACAAACAACTTTAATCCCGCCATTCGTTTCACTCATACTATTTCCAGAACTACAGTGAACTTCTTAGACATAGAAATAAACATAACCCAAAATTCTCTGTCTACATCCTGCCATAAAAAAGATACTGACAGCCATAGCTATCTTCTATACTCGTCATCCCATCCACCATCCTGTAAAGATTCTATCCCCTACTCCCAACTTCTACGTATCCGCCGCCTTTGCCAAGACGACAATGACTTCACTGAAAAAGCCACTGAAATGATAGAGTTTTTCTTGCGTCATGGCTACCCTCAAGCTATTTTAGACAAAGCCTTATCCCAAGTGGAGAATCTTAAAAGAGAACAAGCTTTCAAGAAAAAAACAAAATCTGACAATGATGAGAGGCCCAAATTAATATTAACCTACCACCCTCACAATGAGAAAGTAAAAAACATCTTTCTCAAAAACCTGAACATTCTCCTAACAGATGAACATACTCGCGACGTCTTTTCATCCCCACCTCTTGTAGTATTCAGGCGAGACCAAAACCTACAAGACATATTAGCACACACTAAACTCCACAACATTTCAAGTGAATATGGCACTTGGCCATGTAAGCGACGTAACTGTCAGACCTGCAAACACATGCTCGCCACCCCCACCATCACCTGTCCTCAAATGACCATCAAGATCAGTGGCAAATTTAACTGTAATAGTAGAGGAGTCATATATGCTATAATATGCTCAAGGTGTCAGATGGTCTATATTGGAAACACAGGCAGGACCTTAAAAACACGACTCCAAGAACACCTTAGAGACATTCGTAACTTTGCAACTAAGCCCGCCTCTATCCATTTTAATAACACACATCATAGGGGTACCACTGACCTCCTCGTCACTGCTATACAACAATGCAATGACAAAAACACCTGCCTGCAGATCGAAAACAAACTTATTTACATGTCAGGCACCCTCCAACCTAACGGGATCAACAACCAGCACACTTTTATTTAATATGCGATGGACACTAACACTACGGTACCCCCTTTTCCCATTCATCTTTGCCTGACATCTCCGCCCCCTTTCGATTTTCCGCGTTTTTATACCAGCTACTCATTTCTTTTCTGCCTTGATAGAGAACAACATCGGACAGATAAGTTAACTTAAGACTATTTTGTGTTAATTGTTTTTTATTCTATTTTTTGTTTGTTTTGTAGCTGATGAAGGCCTTGTGGCCCAAACGTCCTTTGTTTTACTTGGTCCGACAGGGTTACATATATGCATGTTTTTGTATTTTCTATATGGCCAATTAAGGGAAGGAAAGCGCTAAAAAAGTGGACAAAAAAAACGCTTTAGGGACACCCTCAAAGCTTCTCTTCTTCTTCTTCTAACCAGCTTTATTGCTGCTGAGCTGTGAGCTCTTTTGCAGACTGTGCCAAGGAAAAAAAGTGAAATGAGAAGGAAAACTCCAAACCTCCACTTTGTGGTGATAATCCCCCATCGGGGCTTGGAAATGAACAAGAGTAATAAATAACCCCACTGCCTTTCCACTTGCATTTCACTAAGCGAATAATAGTGGACCTTCCTCCCTCTAGGTGCTTTTTGACGGAGGTCTGGATTGCACTACTTCAGACGGAGGTCTATGTCTCACTACACTCTACTACTGGAGATATACCCATCATGAAGTTTTTCTGGATCTGGTGAATGTGATAGCGTGAAGGGGCCTGGATCCAGGATGTGACGATTCCACAGGGCATACCCAGACACAGTCCACCTTAAGCTTTCTACTGCAGAATAGTTTCATTTGGAGAGCTCTGTGGATGGCGGAGAATGGACCATTGGCCAACCCCACCTTAGCCAACCCCACCTTGTTCCATGGATATTTCGGTTACAGTCTTTAGACCCAGATGTTCTTTTATGTCAGTATTGGAGAAAATTGCCAAGACCAAAAACTTCCTAAAAATGCGGGGATTATATATTTTAAAAAAAAGCCTTAGGAAACATCCAGCCTACACTAAGTGTCAAAGCTTCTCAGAAAGCATTCAGCATTAACCCAGCCAGTTGGGAGACAGAAGCACATGACAGAGCATCATGGTGTCACGCTGTGAAAACTGGCACACAAATTGCTGAGGAAAAGAGAACAGTGCTGGCAGAAGTAAAGTGCCAGAGAAAAAAAAAAGAAAGGCCAATGACACTAGCTCTAGCTGAAATAGCCTGCCCAGTATGCTGCCAAACATTCCGGGCTCACATAGGTCTCACCAGCCAGCCACAAGAGGAAGTACAAAACCCCAGTGCAAAGCCCTCAGCCCCCTGATGACAAAAGTGGTTATCATCGAACCAAGATGAACAAACTAAATTGTTTTAAAAATAATAATTGTGTAATCTCAAATTGCTATAATATCAAAGTATCCAAAGAATGGAAAAATATTGAATATTGTATTATCTTGTATTATCCCAATGTTATAACCACAATATTTTCTAACAAGTTTCTTCCATGACCAACCAATACTTAATTTACTTAATACTGGTACTAAACATAAACACTTAAAATCTGATCACTTTCATACATGTAGTAATAGTTCACATATTTAGGCAGTGTTATCACAAGCAATGGGGATGCACATCATGATGTTGAATGTCTGATAGGGAAGCAAACAAATCCATCAGCCTGGAGACCATGATCCACCTCAATACAATGTTTGTCCTAATGGCCAACTAAACATCTCAACAGAGATGGCTGACAAAGATCTTTGGAATAACATATCAAGATCAAATTCTTTCTCGCACAGTCGCTCATCCCCTTAGTAAAATGGTTACCTAAGAAGTATGAGATTCATGGGACATATCCTTAGGAAAGACATAACACAATTACCAAAGTCAGCCATAACATGAAAGCCAAAAAGAGGAAATCAAAAGCAAGGTTGTCAACGTATAACATGGTGTCACAGCTTTTAGAAGACCTAAAATCTATGGGCACCAGCTGAATGACAGACCTCTTGGAGAGAGCTTGCCACAAGGCGCCAAAAGGTGCAGGAGGATCTAAGTAAGTCATGTAAGTAGGCTACTATAGTAAATGAAATTCTGATTTATAATAAACATTTAATGTAACTTTTAGATCTTCAATCAAAAATTTAATGTAACTTGATTTTCAATTAAAAAAATGTATGTAACTTTAAGATGTACAATAAAAAGTTAATGTAAATTATAGATCTCCAATCAAAAGTTTATTGTGAATTTTAGATCTTTAATCAAACAATGTCAATGTAGATTACATCACAATATTTAGAAGCACTAAAAATATATTTTGTTGGTTCAGCTATGTTAGTAATTTACAGATACAAAATACAGAAACTGCTATTCAAATTACCAAGGACCAAATTTAACAACATGCATAGGTTTGTAAAATATTATATATATTCAGAGCACTAGATCATATATACTCATTAACCAACCAGTTGATGAAATTTCATTAAAAGCAATCTTAAAAACATAATTTAAAAAAAATAGCTCAATAATCATCAAACAAAATAAATAAATGCTGGTTTAATGATAAATTAAAGAAATTTAAAACAAAAGGAAAACCTGTATAGAAAATTTTAAGAAACTATGTCAGAAAGAGTTTATAAAACGTATATTAAAATTAAACACCTAACCCAAAAAAGTAAGCAAACAGCTGCTGAAAGAATACATAAACAATGTTGTATCTACAGATAACAATAAAAACCTATGGTCATACATTAAGTCTAAAAAATGGAATCCACAGGAGTAGCACCATTAAAAGGAGAAGATAACTTAATACATAATGATAATGAGACTAAAGCTAACATTCTAAAACAAATACTTTGCAGCAGCATTCTCAGCAGCAAGAGACAAAGACATATTACTTTATTTGAAACTAAATAGGAAAACATAGGAGATATAGATGTATAAGAAAAAGGGATCCAAAAACTATTAGCCAACATAAAACCAAATAAAACACCTGTAACTTATGGTATTCCAGCTAGATTACTCAAGAATTAAGCAATGAGCTAGCACCAGTGTTCAAAATACTTTTTCAGGCATCTCTTAACCAGGGCAGAATACCAAGGGACTGGAAAGAAGCTAACGTCACCCCTCTATTTAAAAAAAAGGAGAAAAATATGACCCAGGAAACTACAGACCATTATCACTAACTAGAATCACATGCAAAATCCTAGAACAAATATTATTTAGCAACATCTTAAACCACTTAGACAAACATAACTCATTACCAACATAGCTTTAGAAAATATAGATCATGTGAAACAAAACTAATAGGACTAATTGATAATTTTTCAAAAGCCCTAGATAATAATGAGCTAATAGATGCTATTTTATAAGATTTTTCTAAGGTATTTGACAAAGTTCACCACCATAGCTTGCTTAAAAAATTAAAGTATTTTGGCATTGCTGGATCATTACATCAACGGATTCAGAATTTTCTTATGGAGAACAAACTGTAATAATAAATGTCTATAAATCAACACCAATGACAGTAAACTCAGGTGTACCTCAAGGAACAGTCTTAGGTCCACTACTAATATAAGACCTACCTAAATGCATTAATTCAGGAACAAAAGTCAGATTATTTGCAGGCAATTGCATAATATATAGAACAATAAAAGCATCACAAGATACAGAAATTTCACAAAGAGAATTAGATGAATTACATAAATGGGAATCAAATAGGAGCATGTTTTTCTACCCAGCAAATGTCAGTTATTAAGAGTAACAACAAAAAAAAGCTAAAACAAATAAATTCCATGTATCTCATTCATGGTAAACCAGTAACAAAGACTAAAAATTTAAAATACCTAGGTGTTATAATAAATTAAAAACTATCCCAATATTCATGAAATTATTTAAAAATCAAACAAAGCATTAGGGTTTATTAAAAGAAATTTCTACAAATCAAATAATAACATAAAACTTAAATGTTATACAACTTTGATTAGGCCAATAATAGAATATGCATCCTCTGTTGGGATCCCTCAAGAAAACAGGAAATTAGAACAGACTGTGCCAGTGAGAGTCATAGCAAATGAATCTTCACATTTGATAAGAATAACATCTTTAGTAAAATCATTGAATTTAGAAACCTTTCAGTATAGAAGACTTAAAAGTTAAGTAGCTAAGGCATATTCATTGTTCCACAAAGTTCAATAAATGCTCCTTCTTCCCTAGTGCTATTAGAGCATAGAATGGGTTGCCTGAGTTAACCAGGAAAACCAATAACTTAGCATAGTTTAAGTCACTGATTAACATACATGACTAGATTGAACAAATCTTTTTTGAAGTAAGTCTGTATTTATAAGATAAAATAAGTGAACTAACCTGAAACTGCATTTGGTACTTGGGGAAGTTTGTCCTAAAGTGGTGAATGAGGTTCATTCTGAGTGGGTGCCAGAACAGCTGCCATCCCACTAATGCCCTAGATACAGCATGAACTAAACAGTGACCATCACCATCAGCATGTATGGGAACCAATCTTTCCTCATTCTCATTACATTTCTGATGAGTTACATGGTTTACTAAGTCATTACATTTCTGAGAAGTCACATGGTTTACTTAGTTATTACATTTCTGAGTAGTCACATGGTTTACTTAGTTATTACATTTCTGAGGAGCCACATATTTTACATAGTCATTACATTTCTGTTTCAAAAATGAGATTTCATCACTAACTAGATCTTTTCAAACTGATTTCTCATCACTAGCTTGATCTTCTCAGAGATTTCATTACTAACATGATCTTTTCAAACAAATATCTAATCATTAACTTGATCTTCTTAAACAGAGATCTCATCACTAGCTTGATCTTCTCAGAGATTTCATTACTAACATGATCTTTTCAAACAAATATCTAATCATTAACTTGATCTTCTTAAACAGAGATCTCATCACTAACTTGATCTTCTCAAACATAAGCTATCTACTGAATAAAATGTTTAGACTCACCTTAATGATGCCCAGAGTCTGCTTTAAATACTCAACACTTCCACTTTTGTCTCTGCCATAGCCAGGAACATTCATGTGTTCTGGATCTATAAGGAAAGCTCTGTCTGCCAGTTGGGAGCAGTCAAAAATGGATGACTTTCCCATTTCAGTAAGTAGCTTAGCTCTGGGAACAAATTATTTTAACATTATTTAAGCACTTTGCAACAAATTTTAAATGATTATTTATGACTAGTCGACTGGCAGCGTAGCATACGCCACTATTTTGCAGGGCCGGTCTCAGGCCACTGCAACCTATGCGACCGAAGGATCCGCACTTTCATGGAACCCACACTAATTAAAGGTGTATAAATAATTAAATTAAACCATTTTATAACTTAATACAGATTTCCCGCGCCCTCCTGTCGATTTACCAGGAGCTCCTGGAAATCTCCAGAAATTGCAAAATATATGAAAAAGTCCTTAAAATATATGGAAATATATAGAAAAAAAGTTGTAATTTTTGAGTGTCAATCAATATGGAAAACGCCATTTCTGCGCGCTATTAATAAAAACGGCATTATGCATTAGCCGTAATTGTGTAATCAGGTGAAAGAAGCTTCTTGCGCCTCAAACTAATGAAGAATTACTTGAGGTCATAATTTTCAAAGATAGACTGAAACATTTGGTAATTCTTGCTATTGAGCGTGATCTATGTAGGAAACAGAATTATTATGATATACTGTATGACTTTACTACACGCAAGGCTCATAAAGTAATTCTGTATGTAGTAAAGAATGAATAAAATGCATAGACAAATTTATTTTCTAATACAAACTCTTAAATTTCACTTATTGTCAGCTTCCCTACCCAAAACTTGGCCCCGCGAAATCCATTTCGAATAGGGCCCCACAATGCTTAAGTCCGGCCCTGCTATTTAGTGTTTGTAAAATGTTTTACATGTTTCGGATGTTCTTTCAGAGTTGACGATACTTTACTTCCTAGTCCAAACCTCCCGCAAGACGAAGAAGGATGGGAGCGGGCAGGAATTGACAGTCCAGCGCACAGCCATCCGTAGCAAGCTGTGAAAACCTGTTCCCCCCCCCCTTTTTTTTTATCCGCAAAAATAGAGTGATCTTTCCTTTACTTCTTGTTTAAACTGTTGAGAGAAGAAGAGAATTATATATATAGATTTGATATTGAAATACTGTCCTAGTCTAATTTTTGTAACAATGCAAGGACTAGAGGTCATTGTGCAAAGAAAAACATAAAATTCAACACCCAAACTTAAAATTGCTATAGACTTATTTAACAAACCTGAGATCTGGTTCACATTTTAGTTTTGTTACAAATAGTATGGCTACATTTGCTTTCAGAGACTAAGAAAGAGCTACATTTGCTTCTAGAGACTAAAAAAAGACCTACATTTGCTTCTAGAAACTAAGAAAGACCTACATTTGCTTCTAGAGACTAAGAAAGACCTACATTTGCTTCTAGAGACTAAGAAAGACCTACATTTGCTTCTAGAGACTAAAAAAGACCTACATTTTCTTCTAGAGACTAAGAAAGACCTACATTTGCTTCTAGAGACTAACAAAGACCTACATTTTCTTCTAGAGACTAAGAAAGACCTACATTTGCTTTCAGAGACTAAGAAAGAGCAACATTTGCTTCTAGAGACTAAGAAAGAGCTACAATTGCTTCTAGAGACTAAAAAAAGACCTACATTTGCTTCTAGAGACTAAGAAAGACCTACATTTGCTTCTAGAGACTAAGAAAGACCTACATTTGCTTCTAGAGACTAAGAAAGACCTACATTTGCTTCTAGAGACTATGAAAGACCTACATTTGCTTCTCTCCATCGCTTGTGATAACACTACCTAAGATGTGAACTATTACTACATGCATGAAAGTGATCAGATTTTAAGTGTTTATGTTTACAGCTCACATATTTAAAACAAGCAAAATTTTTTTAATCCTTTAACATGTTCAATTATTAAAGGGGACAAAACCTGACATATTTAACTGTATTTGTGAATACTAAAGGATTTATTTCCCTTGTTGGTATCAAACAAAATATTTAATGACCAGTAATTAATTGATTAGATCCCAAGGTCTTAAAGGGGAACTTTACTTTTTAATATTTTTTTTAAATTAATTAACTAATTGATTATTTTTTTATTTAATGATTCATGTATTATCTACGCCAATAAATAATTAAGCAAAGTTTCAACTTAATCCGAGAATGAGGGGTGGGCGAGGAGAAATATATGTAAAATTTTTTGCCTGACAGACTGATTTAAACTTTGTAAAAATAGACAAAAAATATATCTTCAAAAATTTTTATTTGAGTGTACTTATTAAGGGAGAATAAAATCATACAAATTCCAGTCAAAAGATCATATTTGGAATTTGTAATACTTCGTAGATATTTGAATTGACAATATATTCAGTCAAATGGAAGAAGCCTCTCAACTAAGAGGACTTAAGGTGAATGACTATAAAATCATGACATTATCAGGCAGAAGATTATTATGTGAATGTGACTGACCATATGTTTGAAAATGTAAAGAGCTTCAAATATCTTAACAACTAATTTATCACTGGCCACCATTTAGCATCATCTGTAAAGCAACTGTTAAAAGCATTTTGGTTCAACAAATAAATATGTTATAGAATGATAGTCAAAATAAAGAATTCAATAATAACAAAGAATAGAAGAATGTTCTTACGTTCCAGTTACTTTGTCCATGCCATGAGTTGTGAGTAATGGTGACAGCATGGCACACAGATAATTGGAGAGTCCATTCACTTTGCTGGAATCTTGATCAGGAATAGGCATTTGTCCAGCGTCTCTCTGTCTCAATTTCTCCAGCAAATTTTGTATAGCTTCAAGCATTCCTGTGACTTGCTAAAGCATGATCATAAAAAAAATTGTGATTCAGCAAAAAAATATAAAATATTTATATTATTACATGCAGACTAAAACTTAAAAAGCATTTTGAAAAATTATTATTATTTACAAACATTAATCTTTTTTAATTTTACCATCACCATCCAACATTTTAAGAGCTGCAAGTGAGCTGTTACTTTTCTCCTTTTTTATTTAGAATTGGAACTTATAACTTATAATGCTATGTTACGATATGTAACGCTATGTTATAAATATTATGCTATGAATAAGCTTTAATTAGAGATTTTTAAAAAGCCTTTTATTTGCAACACTTTTAAATGAATCTCACCAGATTTTGTAGATTGGACTGAGCATGTCTCTGGCCACATCCTGTACACTCAACACTTGCCTCATGCTCAGGAAAAAACATTTTTTTCTGACAATTAGGGCAGTTGCCACTAATAATATTTAAATTACCCCTCATGATCAAAGAGCCAAGATCTGAAATGAAATGAAACAGAAAAGAAGAGTTTATACCTTTTATCTTTCACAACATAAGTTACATATATGAAATTTTAGCTTTAAAGAATATAACTAGTGGGATTTGATCTCAAAATTCCTATTTGTTTATATCAAGCTGATCACAGATGCATGATTCCTCAATTCCCTCCAAAGTTCCATATCTAGCTAACAAAACGAAAATGAGTACCTGGATTGTTGATAAAAAACCTTGATGGTTGAGGTTAGACAAAAAACATTTATCTCACCACAAAAAAAAATATATTACCAAAGTGCAGACTCACAAAATGCAGGATTTTTAAAAATATTACAATATAGATCACTGCTCAGAGACGTAAGGCAAGGGCCAAAGTAGGAGCTATATATATATATATATATATATATATATATATATATATATATATATATATATATATATATATATATATATATATTTAGGGGTGCATCGGATAGTCACCCCAGCTCAGGCTTCTGGCGAATATTCGGCCTTTTTTCACTATTCTGCCATATTCAGCTCTGGTCGAATATCACTGCCGAATAGTTGGCTGAATAGTAAAAAGTACGCTTATTTAATATGCATAAAGTGGACCTCATACCATTAATGTCTGTTATAGAATGTATTAATATTTATATTACAACATAATAATGTGCTTAAAAATAGGATCTATATGAATATGCACCAAACATCTTTTGTTATAAAGACATATTAATATAAATAGAAATGAAACTTTACATTATAAATGCACGTTACATACAGAGCAGCAATGGGGGGAAGATTTTTTCATTTTGTCTTGACCTTTGGGTGGGTTAGTTAACATGTTATATTCCTTGTCTGTCTAGTTGTGTAGGTATATTTCCAGAGGTAGAGATGAACAACTCCAACCCCTTTTTGATTTGTTTAGTCCATCACATTGAGTTCATTGATAGATAGGTGATAGACAAGTCAGATACGATGGACGTAGGCACTCTCTAGAGGTCACACGAGGGAACTAAGGTTGTTTACTTAGAAGTAAATCTTAATAAGGGAGCTGGACTTCAAGCCATACCCCTACACGGATAACCAGACAATGAGTTAGTTTATTTAGAGAAAAATCTCAATCACTTGGCTGGACTAGAGGTCACACCTCTCCATGTGTGTCAAGTTACTTGGATATAAATCTCATTAAAAATAAGTAATAATTAAGGAAGATGTTTCCTACATACGTTCTTTGCATTTAATGTTTCTTATATAGTTCTTTGCACAATAAATAAAACAAAGATGTGCATGTGTGCGTGTGTGTATTTTTTGCCTTGTATTAAAATCTTTAGAAAGAAAACTAATTTCATTTTTAATTGTATTGACTTACAATATAACGACAACCATTCAGTAAAGTTTAAAATGGCAGAAAATAAATTGATCTAAAGCAGAACAATTAGATCTAGCAAACAAAGAAAAATATGCTGGGGTGTTAAGAAATACTTGACCTCTGTAACTAGTGTACGGGTATAATAGATCTACATGCTTGACTGACCACTCAACATTATTGTGTACATGTCAAAGGACAAAAAATGCGTGATGGTCAACACCATCAACTATACACACTACACTAGGACTACATGTGTAGGCTCACTTCGTCAATCTGAACAAGTGTTAAAATCAGTCGAACACACAGTCTATTTATGTTGTTTTTTGGTAGGGAGAGTGTGGATGATTTTTTTTTTATTAGTTGGTTTTCCTAATGCTCTTAGATCTATACTTGTACAACTGTATCAACATAGATATCAATAATAGGCATACAGACTACAATTAAATCTCTGCTTCGACATCATTCTAAGTTTCAAGCTATAAATAGGTATACTATAAGTATAAGTGATGTTCCTGCTGTTAATAAAATATCGTTTGCCGCAAATGGATTAATTTTAAAGCTATAAAAATTGACCTAGAACGCTTCAGATTCCAACTATAAACTGCTACTATCAGTATTACGCCCTTGAAGCCAGAACCAGAAGTGGTCTTTGGACTTTAAATTACAAGCCTGATTACCAGTTGTCTGAAATTCATAAACACATACTTCCAGCCACTATACAGAGTATACAAGCCGGATTACACTTTTGAGAGATTTACATTGATTGTTTTGTAATTGTTCCTACATTGTTTCATTATTAACTAGATAGAGTTAAATATATAGATCTACTTACATATTTCTAGATCTATAAGTATAATACTATTTCTAGGACTAAAACAATTGTCTCTCTACTAGTCTAGAGTGACTGTTTAGAATAATAATTACTAATAGAAAGTCTCTAGATTATTTTGTTCAAATTATTGATACCCTCCGAAGCTCACCTCAAATAGGCTCAAACTCAAATGTTTAATTTAATATTTAATTCAATTCCTTCGAAAGATATTAAATCATATGATTCAATTCAATGATATACATTTATAATATAGATCTATGTCGACTATGTCAATATGATGAATTAAATGAATATCTAGACATTATATGATCTATCTAGAATAATCTAGATTTTAGATTCTATCCGAGTATTCCGAGTCTATCAATATCAACAGTACAGATATTTCAGAGATATCTTATCTAAAATCTAGACAATCTAATCTAGTGACTAGTGTTACAATCATAGACTAGATCTAGAATAATCTAGTATTCTAGATCTGGCACTAAATCATACTAGATCTGGAATAGATCTAAATAGACTCTAGATTCTAGATCTATCTTGCTAGTGAGTCCAAGTCTTCACTCTAACTCTAGACTCTAGATGAATGTTTATTGTTTTTGTTGGACTCACTAACAGAGTTGCTCAATTGATTTTGTTTTGTAATAACACGAAGGGAGATAATTCGGGAAAACTAATAGACTTCTTGAACTAGATCTATATGATCACATCTTGATTTTTTAAAACAAGAAAACTTAAGAATACTTTAAAAAAAAAAAGACAAAGCCTACCTCCTTTACACAATTTATAGAGCGTTTGTTGTTTTTTTTCTCTTAATAACTAATGAAAGTTACATTTATGATTTAAAAAAAACAACAATGGAACATTTTTTTACCCCGCCTTTCCCCCCGAGAAATTAAGAATGTGGTCGTGGAATCTAGATTGGATTTAGACATTTTAGATCTAGATCTACGTACTTACTACTCTTTAGTTAATAACACATTCCAACGATAAGCCTTTAGAATACTTTAGATCTACATTTAGAGTTAAAGATTAATGGTAAAATAGTACCGACAGTATTAATTTTTAACCTCATGAATCAACAATACCTTACATTCGGAAATTCCCGAATGCGAAAGTTTTTCAAGAACGCGATATTCCTTTCAAAATCGAGCACTTTTACGAATTTGTTCTAACGTATGCAATATTGGCTATAAGAAATGTGACTATCTTTATGTCTTTCAGTCTTTGAGCATTTCATAAGGTTTTGTCTTTCTTTATGTAAATTTTGGTTCAGTATGGTTTATGTAGGTCTATTAATAGCTACTTTACTTTTTATTCTTCTGTACGTACGTGTATCTAAATTTAAATTTAGTGATTTTACTAATATTATGGTCTTGCTCTAATCATATTCATTTGTCTATTTCTAAAAATCCTATACCTATTTGAATATAGGATATGTGTAATAACTATAATATTGATATAATGTCATAAATTTAAAGAACGAAACAGTAAAATAGAATTGACGCTAATTTTACCGTTGTGAAACATTCAATGAATGTAGGTAGCTATAACACGGTACTGTGTCACAATAATATTAATAAAATAACGATTATTTTAAAGCATTTTAAAAATGGAAATTTAAGTAGATGGGTGGATGGAGGGTGACACCCTGAACAAAAAATAACCACATTGGGTGACACCGACACTAGATCTATAATATTTATATAGTATATCATGGGCGTAGCCAGGATTTTTTTTCGGGGGGGGGGGTTGGGGGTGGATTTTTTTCTCCCCCCCCCCCCGGCGAAAGTTTATTTATATGTATTTATGTGTGTGTGTACATATTTCTGATATTGAAAGCCAACAAAATGCATATTCTGAGGTATCTACAGTGCATATTCCTGCTATTAAAAAGTTTTATTTCAAAAACCTAATGTGCTATTATCTTACTGACTTAGACCCTCCCGCGCCGTTTGGCGCATTTGCCGTCAAGCTGTTTCCATAAAATTGTAGATTACCTGCCATTATTAGCAATGGGGTCTGGGGGAGCGCTAGGAGCACTATTTCTGGTATTGAAAGCCAACAAAATGCATATTCTGCGGTACAGTGCATTTTCCTGCTATTAAAAAGTTTTATTTCAAAAACCTAATGTGCTATTCTTACTGACTGAGACCCTCCCGCGCCGTTCGGAGCATTTGACGTCAAGCTGTTTCCATAAAAATCACTGGTAATATCTTAAGCCTCGATCTTCCCACCTGCCATGAGGACCTCAATGAATGAGTGGGGTCAAGTTGTACTAGGATATCATTGCAACTCTTCTTATGCGTAATTCATTTTGTCGGAGAACATGTCCCGCAAACCTCATGCGTCGCTCTCTCACAATCTTACTAAGGGGTCGACTCCCAGTTCGGCATAGGATTTCCTTGATTTAAACCCGATCTCTATAACTGACTCCTATAATCTGTCTTAGCCATCTTTGTTGAGCCACATTTAGTTTTTTTTAAATTTCGGCAGATGACTATTCACTGCAGTTTATTAAGGGAGCCCTGCCACTGGTAAAAATGTGTAACCTCTCTTGAATACGCTCTTGGAATTAAGTGACTGTAGTTTGCTTTAGATTTTATATCAAAAAGAGAAGTTTTATCGTCAAAATCATCTGTTGGGGGTTTTCCACCTCAAAATGCTCTGTAAAGGGGATCTTAAACTCAAAACCATCTGGAGGGGTTTTAAAGTTTTAAAAAACGCCATCTGTAGAAGAGGGCCGGGTTTAAACTCAAAACCCCCGATTGGATTGGCTACGCTCAAATAATTTTAGTGTGTAATTTCATTTTTTTTTTATATCGAAGAGGTATTCTTTAGCATCGAATCCATCTGAATGGGGGTTTAAACTCAAAACCCCTTTTGGCAATATAACGCTCATAGCATTTTGAGTGCGTAATTTGCTTTTTTTCTTCAACTGATGATGCATTTTTTAGCCTCAAACCCCTTTGGCTACGCTTATAGATTTTAGAGTAATTTGCTTTTATTTATATTGAAGAGGTACTTTTTAGCTTCAAACTCCACTGGAGGGGAGTTTAAACTCAAAACCCCTTTGACTACTCATAACATTTTGAGTGTATAATTTGCTTTGTTTTTATTATTAAAGAGGTATTTTTTACCTTCAAACCCCTCTGAAGTGGGGTTTAAACTCAAAACTAAGTCAAAACCCATTTAGCTACGCTCATAACATTTTGAGTGCGTAATTAGTTTTTTTTTTATATTGAAGAGGGGGTTTTATAGAAGAGGGGGAGTTAACTGCAAAAACCCCAAATAGGGGGTTTAAAACTCAAAACCCTGGTAGGGGGTTTTAAACTCTAACCCCCCTGGTAGGGGGTTTTAAACTCAAAACCCCCTGGTAGGGGGTTTTAAAATCAAAACCCCATTGGTTGTGCTGGGGCAAGTGATGGTTTAGTATTAAAATCTCACCTAAAATAAACAAAATCAAAGCAAAAAATCATTCACTAAATTCCGATCCCCCCCCCCAGGGGGATTTCATTTCGGGGGGGGGGGGTTGACCCTGGCTACGCCCATGTAGTATATATTATATATATAATATTCTATATAGTGACCCTTCTGAAAAAAAGCTATATATATATAATATAGGCCTATGTTATTATGTTAAAGACAAACTGAAGAGAACTCTTTTTTTGCTATTTATTGGTTTTGGCTTAAGGTTTAGGTTTAATTAATGTCAATTAAATTAATTAACTACTTGCAGATTATTTCAATATTTCCATTGCTAAATAAAACTACCATCACTAAAAGTAATAAAAGTTTAGATGGATGGATCACTGGCATAAATAATTTGAAAACCGGAAGCATTTTCTATTGCCTTGTTGTGTTTAGCCTAGCAACAATAAGAATCATGGTGTTCGTAAGCTTTAATTTTTAAGTCGATCCTGTGACAACTGTGTGGACACTAACGATTCTGACGGACAATTTTTTTACTTTAGATAACTGATACTAGATCTGTATATAATAGACATATCTGGTTAAGAATTTTGTTTTCTAGAAAATGCACCAGGAGGTCAAATACGCTGAACGACAGGATGCACAAAACTGGCACTTGACTAGTACTGGAGTTGGTCATCACTACCGTCCTGGATATTTTTTCCCAGATTCTGATTTCAAGGTTCTAAATTATTTGTTTAAATAATGACTTTATATTTAGAGCTAAATTCAACATTAAAAAAGATAATAACTACACTCGGTGTTGATTACTTAATAATAATATAGATCTATAATCTAGTATAATTAGAATAATAAAATAGTGTTACCCAGTTCAGGCTGTTGCAATTTAAATGCAAAGACATTATTACTATCGTTCTTGACATATAATGTGATTGTGAGGTATAGGCTACAGGGAATCTGTAATTTATGCTGGTTGTTTTATTAAAATTAAATCCTCAGTAATTTAAGGTGTATATAGAGTTCACATTTTCTAAGAGGTTTAAAATTCATGAAAGAAAGAAATATATTGTAAACATTTTTTTAAGTTTGAGGGTTTAATTGCATCACCATTTTTATTTAAAAACAATTTCTGCAGAACTTGACTGATGGATTCTAAGGGTATGGAAACACACATGACATACAGTTTTCACAGACTTAAGAGACATATGACAAGCTATGGGGCGCCTGCACATGAGTTGTTTCATATGATAGAGTAAATGAAATACTATAGAAACTAGGACAGATTTCTTATTGGATCAATAACCTAGCATTATTACATGTGAGGAGCCTGTACTATGGCTGAATTATACTTGGGAGGTGTCTGTTCAAAAGTTGACCACAGCTTCTGACAGTGACAGTATAGACGTCTATATGTCTGTGAAACAGTATTTCTCAAACTGACAAGGAAGGATGATGTTCTCACAACTTGGGGGGGGGGGGGGGGCAATAAGACCAGTCAATTTACTTTTAAAGAGCAAATTTTTTTTAAATAGTAGTTATAAGTCCATTAATTGCAGGTTTCAAAATTAAACAATTATAATAAGAAGACAATGTTTCAAAAAATAAAATATTGTTATAAACCTGGTGGTGGCACAGATGGGGGTAGTGATATGTGTGTAGTCAGTCGATGCAAATCGTCCCAGGCCAGCACTAGACGAGCAGTCAACCGTGACGAGTTATGACGGTCAGCCGAGATGAGTGTCAACAGGACAGTTCGGGAAGGATCGCTGTCCTGAACAGAGCTCAGGAGCGTCACGAGGGATGTAGTCATGTGACAAAGCTAGAAATGTCCAGCGACGTTCTGTCCATTTCTAAAAGACCAGTAGGGACCCTATATAAAGAGCGGAGGTGTCGCAGTCAAGACGGTCCACAACAGAAGGTTCAGAGCAGGGGTTCAGAACACGGTTGACTACAGCACAGTTCAACGGTGTGGTTCTGTATGGAGCATTACGACAGTTCAGTGCGGAGCACTGTCAAGTACAGTTGAGACGACTGGCGTCTTGATCTTGGTCTGCGATCGAGTCCAACACAACGAGCCTAGTGTGAGAAGTCAGTCCTGAACAGTTGAACCCAGTGCAAGCCCGGAATGAGACGGAGAGGCCAGTGCAAGAGTTGATACGGCGGTACGGTGTTATCAGAGAGATATTTTTACAGTGTACGTGTTGCCAATTGTACAGTATTGGCTGTTATTTATTCAACCATTAAATTGTTACGTTATTTTAGAGCCCTGAGTTGTCAAGTTCTTTAAGTTGGTGGTGTATGGTGCGGTTTGCAGAGAGCCTGGATAGTGAGATTCGTAACAATATTGTTGTTTTCTTTAGGAATGACCTTTTAAAATATAAACAGTTTTTGCAGGAAGTGTCTACAATAATATTGAATCAAAACTTTTTGAAGAAAGCATATCAAAGCACCATTCTGCTAGACTTTGCCTAAATCAAAACAGTATAATTTATTCCAACTTTCATACATTTTAAAGTTGAAAACTTTAGTGTATGTAACAAAAGAAAAGTCTGTGACTTAACACGAAGATAATTTTACAAGGGTCATGTCCAGTTCAGACATATGTGTGCTATATTTATCTAGAAAGTCTGGCCCTTGTGGCCTCCTTCTTTCTTTTTAACTTATTGGGACATCTCACCCCTTTTTTATTATAGAACTTTTTTTATATGAACTCATCTTACTATGAGAAAAGGTGCATGGTAGACATCAGAACGATGAATCTCTACAGCTCAGCATGTATTGGCAGGAAGAGGAACTTGATGCCACTCCAGTTTAAACTACAAAACACTTTTTCTAAATTCAAAAGAAAGTTAAAGTTTGAGAAACACTGCATTAAAACTTCTCTCAAACATCTTGTAAAGAATAGTCTGAAGCACTGGTTTATGTGTGGGACCTTCAGGACAAGCCAAGTTAATTCTGTGGAAATTATTGCAAAAATTGGTCCATGCAGAGGAACTGTCCATACTATAAATGGCATTAGAGATTAGATTTTCACATGTAGGCTACCAATGAGAACATAGAAGGATATGCAGAAGATGTTTCCAGTTGAAATCTTTTATGTTTTCCAGAAAAATATTAATGGATTAACCTAAGCTGGTATAACTCACTAAAAGATTCACTGCATGACTGAAGTGATTCAACTCTAGACAGACTAATCCAGTGCAAAGAGACTTCCTGATGTTTAGTCCACTAAAACAGCATTCTAGCTTTTCTTATTTTTTTTATTGAAAATCTCCATGCTTCTTTAGCATTTTTGTCATCATTTTTTTAATCAACTTCTTGGAGAAAAATTCCATTCTGTCTTTTAGGCAGCTTAATAATACAGCTCTTAAATCTCAAATGACCTAGTTTCCATTGTTATTTGAATTTAAAGCTTCTTAGTTAGATAGAAAAACAGTTAATTCCATGCAGCCACAAGCCCTCCCACAAAGTTATAATCTTATTTACTGTTTAGTTTAATTCCCCATATTTTTTATACTAGTTCATTAAGATAATAAGAAAACCTTATCAAAGGACTGATGATGATGTGATGAAAAATAAAATGAGTGTGAAGTCAAAATTAAAACAAGAAAAACATTGAAAAAACAAAGCTTATATTAAGTGTAATTGTATGAATTAGTTTGGATCAGTCATGTACTTATATGTATGATTGACCTAGACATATAAATCTGTGAAATAATAAATATATTTACCAATTGTTTTTATCTTTTATCTTTCTCAGTGCGCTATGATCCTATCACTTGTCTCACAACGCTATGATCCTAACACTTGTCTTGACCAGTTGGGTAAGGGGGAGGGTAGAAGGGTGTATGTTTGTGAATGTTAACAAGATCATTTTTTAAATGCATTAAAAAAAATTTCACTCAGGGCTCAAGAGTCCTCAAGGGGACTAATTCAACTTATACCACCACATCAAGTGTGATTTCTTTCCCTTGCTAAAAAAAGCAACAAAATAATTAACTTCCAATAGTTAATTAGCTAATTAATTCATCTTTTTATTTTATTGATTCTTGTGTTTTCAGGTAAAAGAAATAATTGTGCAAAATTTCAGCCTAATCCAAGATTGGGTGTGGGAGAAATAATGTGTACAAACCTTTTACCATACAGACAGACAGAGTGAGTTGATATAAACTTTTGTAAAAATTAATGTCACACATATATAGAACAAGCTAATAGCTAATGATGTAGTTATTTTTTTTTTATATAAAACAAACAATGAACCAAACTTATGTTCTATGATCTCTACTGATAAAAAGGATTAATCTAACTTCTAATTTTTGATGATTCATTTAGCTAATCTCAGAAATTAATTTAAATCAAATGCGAGATTTTTTATAAAACTTTTTTTTAATTGCTATTTCCTGATAAAAGCCAGCTACTAACTTTTTGTTTCATGCTTTTGCTACTCACTATGACTAAATATTTATAAATTATTAGACACTTCTTAGAGAGCCACTTCCTGCTCCACTTGCAAAAGAGGATGAAGTTACAAAAGAGAAGCCTTTCCTTACAACCAATGAATACTATCATGATAAAAAGTTTCCAGGTCTTCTTTACAAAGATAAAGAACACAAAAAAGCACCAGGGCACTGGAATGTTACTTACGTCAAAGATCTTGCAGAAAAGGTAATATAGGCCTAGAGAGAGAAAAAGTATGGTTCATTATTAAAACTAAAAAGCCTATATTTTATTCTTGAGCTATAACTTGCAAATGTTCCATTTGAAAAAAAAAAATTCAAAGTTTCCATACACATCCATCAGATAGTTAAATCATTAACACTAGTCATTCATGTCATAAAAATATAGAAATTGTTATTTTGTTATTTCTTTTACTTTTCTTTGGTTTAGGTTATATAAAAGTCCTCAGTAATTTCCCTTTTTTTTTTTTTTTTTAGCAAAGTTTTTGAAAATATTGTTCTTTAAAATATATATATATATATATATATAAACCTTGAATTTTAATTATTCATTCAGAAGAATATACAAGGCAAATCACTCATTTTCAACCAAGTTTCTATTATGAGATACCAGGAAAAGAAAAATAATGTGTTAGTTATACATGTACAACTACTTCATAATTGAGCAGGCAAACACCAAGAAATACTTTTTGAGCTGGTTTTCTCTTTGAGACATGATTTCATAGCTAAAATTGAGGGCTCTACCAGTCTGTCTTTAAATACACTACTGTAGATGGCTACTGATATAAAGTTCACGGCTTGATTTTACAAATCATCAAAGAAAAGAATGAAAGAGATACTCTAAGAACACTTGAACAATGTTTTTTTTTTATCTTTCCTTATTATAAAACCACAAAAAAAAGATAATTTATTTGCATTATTGCCTGGATATTTTGTTTCCAAACAGATCACATATGTTTCTGTAAAACACTGGATTTTTCATTATATTCACTGATAATTATATTTACTTGATTTAATTGTGGCAGTAATCTTTAACTCGTTCTCTCCGTAATTATTTACCACATTCTGATAGAATCAACGCTGGTAGCGTCTGTTAGGAGAGAAAGAGTTAAGTAAATTTTTAAAAATTGAATTTCATAAAAATAATTTCAACTTATTTTAGCTAGGACAAGGTGGATGGCGCAGGCCTTTAACAATGGGAAATCAGTTAAGTGAAATGAAAGATAAATATCAAGCCCAACCACCTGAAGTCAAAGACAAATATGCATTTCAGGAAGTTTATCATCCACAAAATTTTCTGTTACAAGATCATCACAAAGAAGGACCATCTAAGGTAACCTTTCCATAATGCATTACATTATCCTGTTGTTGTTTTTTTGTTTAAAATAGATTTTTTAAAAAAAGGAAAAGATTATCCATATCTCAATTATTTTGTCAAACAGTTTACAATTTATTTTTATGCTTAAGTGTTTAAACAATCATTGAGAAAAAAAAGTAAGGATGCCCTCTTAGACCTGATCTTCAGGGTAGATGATAAGTTTGTTTCTATAGAAAAGAAAGATTATGTGTAGCTAGTATAACAAAACATTTTGCTGTGTGCTTGGAGGAGTTCCGAAAAGGAGGCACCCTGACTGCATTTCCCCAATGTGGAGGCTGTCCAGGCCTGAGCAAGCTATGTCATGTGAACATGAAGGAGAACTATTACAGAGTACCAGAACATCGGCAGCAAGAAATGTCACAGATTCCAAATAGAGTCTTCAATTATTGATCTTCAGGACCTAGTGATAGTATTATGTTCATGACTGAAGGTTAAAACAATCTATCTCCTTTTTATAAAAAGGCCACTGTCCTGTTGGCTCATGACCAAACTTTGACTCACGATGCTCCTGCTGCAGGGAAGAAGAGGAAACTGTGTCTCATATTCTGTTTAACTGCCCCAGACTTGCTGATCTCCCCCTGACTTGCTGATCTCCATCTCGACGGGTCTGGGAAACCACAAATTTTTTACCTTAATGGTGACATTTATGCACTGCGCAAAACAGCAGGTTTTCTTTTCAGGGGCTTTTGCAAGAGAGGATTTGAGCGTGACCTCCGTGACCCCGATTTGAGCCTTTCACTCAAATGGATTTTTTTTTTAAAGATAATACCATCTTTAGATAACTTATAGAGCGATTATTCTGTTTTCAATAGCTAATGAATGTTAAATTTAAAAAAAAGTAACATTTTTTACCCCGCTTCATTCACCCACCCACCCCTTGAGAAAAATTCTGGTTAAGCAAAATGTTCCCAAACATTAATTTATTAATCTCTTGAATGAATATAGCCTACATATGGAAATATCTCAACATGTATTAGTCTGTTCAAGATAAATATTTTCTAGTCCTTTAGCCAAATTTAAATTAATTTCTCTTTTTACTTTGAAAAATTATTATGATCAAACTATGTTTTTTTCCAGTGTGGCCAACAAGCTAGTAATTCTTTTCTCAAGAATATACATCAGTTGTCAAATTTCTAGAAAAATCATTTGAACAGTTTTTGAGAACCCTGTCCACCCTTGCGGTTCCAGGTTCCGGTTAATGTGCAACCTGAATAGAGGAATTAAGAAACCTGATAATGTCTTCCTATGCATTTTGCACACCTTGCCTAGAATGTATGTAGGGAAAGCATCCTAGTCCTCCTATGTATGCAGGAAATAGTCAAAACAAAACAAAATTTATTTGGTGGGGGTGGGGGGAATGTATAATATAATGGTATAATGCAGCACCAAAATGGCCAGCTGCACCAAAATGTCGGTTACCAGTATTGGCAACCACAATGACAAACAACCTTTTCACTCCATGTTAAAGAGAAAAAAAAATATATGCACTATTGGCTGTCTTAAAATCTATATTTTTCAGTGATGTTTACTCAGAATAAATTTGTAATGTTTCTATGATCAACATTATTCATTCCAAAGGAATATTTAACTCTTTCTCTCCTAATTGACTATACCATTGTTGATTTGAACTCATTAAATTAAAATAATGTTTGATTTTATAAACTTTATATTATATAAAAAGAACATGCATTCCTCTTTAATTTTTACCAATTAAAACATTTTCTGATAGCAAATGTCAAAGTTATTTAAGCTTAATCATAACAGGGTAGTGAAATAGTAACGAGCAAAAATGAAGAATTCCTTCAAAACGTGGAAAATAATTATGGAGATAAAGAGTTAAGGCTTACTACTTTTATTTAAAAATGGGGAATCTTGAATTTAATGTGTATTTCTGCACAGGTAGGTGTAGCCAGCACACAGAATCCCAAACTTCAAGGCAAACCATTTTATGTGAAAGATAAAGGACTGCTGAACATACTTGACCCGTATCTTAGCACAACCCAGCGGGACCACAGAATGTTCACACCAGCTGAACTTAATGATTACCCCAAAAAAGATATACCCACCTTCTGGGAATGTGAAAATTATCCAAAGTCATGGGGTCATGGCTTACATCACAAGTGAGATTGAAATATAATTTTGATGAAGAATCAGCAATTATGAAATCTATTAATTGATATATAGGTTAATTTGAAAAGTTTTGTTGAAATTATAAATTGCATTAAAAATACCTTTTCAAATAATATATCTATTAAGAAAAACCTAAAAACTTTACATTAATTAGAAAATATTTCTAAAATCCTTAACATAAATGTAAATAGTGGTCTGTAATTAAAGACTTACTTCAAATTAGCTCAATGAAATAGCTGTAAGTCAATATGTTTCATCATTAAACTATGAAGCCAAAGCTACTGATCCCTTGTTATTAAAATGACATCTCTAGCCCACTACCTAAAGACAATGTCCCAAGGGAGAAGTTGCCAATGCGAGATGAAATGATCTTTCCAACTGCTACAAAGATTCCTCGTATACCCAAATCTGCAGTTCCAGTACCACATACGTAAGTATTTATTCAAAGCATACAAGAAATGTTGCATCCATTAAGTATAGACATGAACTCATGTTCAAAGTAACTAGTGCTACCAAGTGTCAAAAGTGCAGCTAGTTATTAGTGTTGAGTTTATTTTAATTCATTTACAACTGAATAAAACATCTTAGTTGCATGTGAATAACATTTTCTGAATGTTTGACAGCACAGAGTTGATACTCTTTCCACAGGGGATTAAAAACAGTGTATGATGATTCATATCAGTTCCCCAGTCATGTGAACATGAAGGAGAACTATTATTGCCCTGTAGACCCTCCCTTCAAGTTGCCTGATCCTGGGACCAAGTCTGTTTACACGGCACCAAAGATGTACAACACAGAGTACCAGAACATTGGCAGCAAGAAGCCAGTCACAGTTTCCAAATAGAGTCTTTAATGATTGATGTTCAAGACCTAACTATAGTATTATGTTCATGACTGAATGTTATAACAATCTATCTCCCATTTATAAAAAGTACTTTTCAAGATATAAGAAAGGTTTCTTTTTTTAGGGTGAAAAAAATGATCAAATTTGAAGTTTATAAAAAACAACAACTAATGTTTCCTAGAACAATCTTTACATGTTTAGATCACCAGAATGGTTGTCTTTAAAAAAGTAGATATTTCCATTTTATTCCTTGCTTCACTAAGTTACGATTCACTTTTCTGAGCAATTTACTTAATTAGTAGTTTGATTGGTCAATCTAAGCTTTTTAAAAACTCGTATAAAACAAAATGTCTCCATTTGAATGAAAGTATCCCATATAAAAGTTAACACAAACACTTGGTCAAAAATGTTATGGTTTGATTAAAAAAATAAATAACTAGCAAAGGCTCTCAGATATGACAAAATATTCATTTTGACTTTATTCATAAAATGTATAGTTTTCTCACATACATCACATTATATACATTTTTATTTTTAGAATAAACTGCAACCATTTTTTATTTATAACTAAATGTTTGAATGCTTTCAAATGTAACCCAGACTAAAAATGTGTCTACTTCCCCTGTTAACAATATTTTAATACAAACTTTTAGATGTTATATATTTTTAAGGTTTTGCATGGCTGAAGGGTTTTCCTATTTCCTTTTGAACACCAAGCTATGAATATGCTCAGTATAGTTTATTGCCCTTGCCCACAGGATCATCATTTGAGAACAGGATGCATTAACCATTATTTACATTTGAAACCAACCACAAAGCTGTACCACTGTGGAATCTGTTTCAATTTCAATCTATTAAAAGATTTAGTTTTTGGGTCAACAGCCAACATTTTTATACAATAGTGAAGAATAGCAATATTTCACTGGCAGAAGTGAAAATTGTCTAGAAAGGACAGAGGTGAATGGTTCAAAAACAATATTTCAAAAAATATTTATTGTAATATGGTTGATAATAGAAATGTTTTTAAAAATGATCCTAGATCGATGTTTCATTTTAGAACTTTGTAACAGCTTGAAAACAAATACATTTCATTTTGCTAAGTGACTTTGTTTTCAAATTTGATTTTTTATAGTTTAGGATATATATAATTAAGAAAAAAAGGGTTAATTTTCTTCATTTAACTATTGATATATATTGTGATGAATGTATATTTTATTTACTCATATTAATAAACAACAAAAAACGTCATAGTAAAATTTGAACTTTAATACAAATTGAATAAACAATCATTACACTGTACAAAAAAATATCACAGTTTCTCAGTCCACATTAAATTAATAATGTTTGATTGCTAGAATCAACAGAAGTTAGATATTTGTACAATCACTTTACATAAAAGTCTACATAAATTGAAGTTACTTTAACAGGACCAAAGATGCTGCAAATGGATTCTCCTGCAGGTCTTGTAGTCGACAACTTATCAACCACTTGTCTATCATTGGTTTGGCTTCATATATTTTGTCATTTTCAATGCTGTCTTTGAGACTATCAATCTCTGACAAATATCTTTAAAAGAAGAAAGAAAACAATTTATTTCACCCAACAATAGTTATTTGACCTAGTATAAATAAGGCTTGTCTTTGAGTCCGAAGATTAACACTTTCAGAGTAGTGTTGCTCTCAGGGAGTAACTTTGATGAATTTTAAAAATATATTTCCTTTTTCCATGCTCAGTTTAAATTTACTAAAAAAAAAATTCTTGAATAATTTATTTTAATGATTACAATTTTTTTAACCAATTCATTTTCCTTTAAAATCATATCAAATATGTCAGATTATATAATAAAATTTATAAGTTACATTAGTTTTAATAACACTAACCCTCTTGCACATTTTTGTTTTACCTGGAAAACTCAATTTGTTTTTTAATCAAAATAATTTGCACTGAAAAAGTTAAGAAGAAGTGCAGCATTTCATTTGGCTGCACATTCTTTGCTGCGATCTACATGCCACATTCAGCACAGACATAACCATTGTCTGCCGGTGGTCAGATTAGGTTCTCTATAATCTACATCTGTTCTCAGCTGTAGATTTCCTTTGGTGTCAAAGGTGTATCCTGCGACATTTGTAATAAATCTGCTTTTTCGTTTGGAAGCCGCCTTCTGCCATGCAAATATTATCAGTCTCTGACAATGCACATGTTTACATGTAGTCATAAAGATTTACATTTGTCAGAAATGACTATGCGTCAGACATTTTTGTGAAAGGGTAGCACCAACCTTCTAGTGATACCAAAAAAAAAAAAAAAAAGAGTTACCAGTGCATTCATAAAACTTTACTGAAGCCTGCCTGGTTGTGTGGTATGCGCTCTGGAATGTTGTTTGATGGTCCTGTCTTCCTGCAGGAGGTTTTGCATAGGATGTAATAATCTTCAAATCTGAAGAGACATCCTAAACATTTTACTAGCCCCCTAGGTTTTTTGGAACAAAGCACTAACAGCTTAATTACATGTTCTGCTCTATTATAGAGATAGCAAGAAATTTCACACTAAGATCTGTTATGGAGTAAATGATTAAAACGAACGAGTATAAATCAGTATATAAATGAAAATATAAATAACTTAGAAATCTATTTATATAAATAATATGAGATTAATATGAAATAATATGAAAGAGAACATCTAACAGGTCTCCCAAGAAGCACTCTAAAGATCAACTCAGTTAGTTTGCCCTCAATGACATAGAGGAAAACAGCTGGCAGCAAATGGCTTCTGAAATATAGACAGCTAGACAACTGTAAGGAAAGATGAAAGACATATCCTTGAGACTCTTGAAAGACATATCTTTGAGTGAAAGACATACCTTTGAGACTCGAAAAGCTATAGCCAAATACAAGCGCAGATGGCAAAAAGGATAAGTTTTGTCTGCATCAGATGTAACAAAATATGCTTGTCACAGCTGGGTATGCATAGTAATGTGAAATACTGCTCACATCCTTAATCTTGGGACTTAAAAAGTCAATGCCTCAAAAGACTCACCTTTGAAAGAGTAGCATCACTTTTGAGTACTTGTATTTTCCTAATCTGACATCAAGCAGCTCTGTTCTTTCTAAACTGTCTTCACTTCTGTAGACTTGAAGTGTTCTCATTGACACTAATTCTCTATAACAATAAACTTCAAAAATACTATTGGATTTTTAAAGCTTTTTAATTTTTTACATAGAAAGTTTCAGATGAATTATACTTGTTAATGATAAAAGTTTGTATCTTCATGTTATGAGTGTATTTACTTTTCTAGTAAAATTTAGTAAAAAGTATTATTATCTGTAAACGGACTCTTATAGTTCAACACCAAGGCAGTGCTTTTTGGTGAGCTGAAACGTGGTTGGCACAACAGAGGTGACCCCTGAAAACATTTTAAAGATCAGTTTAGGAGCCAACATGCTTTGACTGACATAAAAGAAAACACCTGGCAGCTTCCGAATGAGACAGCTGGAGACTTATTACAAAGATACACCTTTGAGACTAAAAGGAAATCTACAGCAAAGGATAGATGTAGAAGACAGAAAGAGAACCTAAGCCAACCAGTTATGTCTGAGCTGGATATGGCAAAATATGCAGCCAGGACTGCATAGCTACAAGAAATAGTGCATTCCTCCTAATCTCTGGACTCAAAGACAAGCCTTATTATTATTATTGTAATAAACCTGGTGGTGACACAGATGGGGGTAGTGGTATGTGTAGACAGCCGACGCAAATCGCCCCTGGCCAGCACTAGATGAGCGGTCAACAGTGACGAGTTAAGACGGTCAGCCACGATGGTTCAGGAAGGATCTGTGTTGTAAATAGAGCTCAGCAGCGTCACGAGGGATGTCATGTGATCAACCAGAATGGCGAGACATTCCATCAGTTTATAGAAGGCTTCTAGGAACCCTATATAAAGAGCGGAGGTGTCACAGTCAAGGCGGCTCAGTACTGTCTGGTCGACTACAGATGACTTGGTTCAGTGGTGTGGTTCTTTATGGTGCATTACGACAGTTCAGTGCAGATACTGTCAAGTACAGTCAAGAAACCTCGTTTTAGTATGAGACAGCATATTGATCTTGATCTGCGATCTGGTTCGACCCAACCAGCCCAGTGTGTGAAGTCAGTCCTGAACAGTTGAACCCAGTCCAAGTCCGGGACAAGACAGAGAGGCCAGTGCAAGAGTTGATACGGCGGTATGGTTGTTAACAGTCTGTGTTACATTTTGCCAATTGTACAGTTGTGATTTATTTGACATTAAACTATTACGTTATTTTGGAGCCCTGAGTTGTCAAGTTGGTGGTGTCATGTGGTGCAGTTTGAAGAGAGCCTGGATAGGGAGATTTGTAACATTATCATTTTTGTAATAAAAGACAACTAGAGAAGAAATGGCCAAGGCCTCCTTTATATCATTATCTGATGCAGATGACTTTGCATCATATTTTCATATATATATAGCTCCAAAACATTGTGGAAAGTTTTGACCTACATATAAAGTCGAGTAAAGAAAAATAGACATAATTTAAGTTTTTTCTTCAAGTTGGAAGATTAATGAGGCGCACAGTATTTCACGTGGCGACACAGTCCCAGCTGTGACCTACATAATATAGTTTTATTATCACAAAATTTTACACAACCCTTGTGAGTCAATCTCACACATTATGTTATACACAAATTCCAACCTTTATCACATCAGTAACCTTCAATTAATAAAAATGAGAGCATTATTATCCTGAACTTAATAGGAGAAAAATGATGACTTCTTTTGTTCACATTTGGAGCTGTGAATAATCTAGATTACATACAATGCTTAAATGACACAAAACATTTTCATCTTAATAAAAATGGTTTATGCATATGTGCAAATAATATACAAGTTTAATGTTAATGAAAGACTCAAAGTAGCTATTGCACCTACAAAAACATTTGAAACACTAGGAAAATAATCATATTTTCAGAAGATAATATGAAACACAAAATGCTTTTTTCATCCTTTTAAAAATGGTTTCTATAAATAATAACGATAATAATAATCTTTATTGTCCGTATGGAAATTTGTCTTACAATTTGTGCATTACACCAAACAAAAAACATTATAACTATAAGAAACCAAAGTGTACATTCACACCAGACTCACTCATAATTTACATGTGACAAAGTTTATACCAGATTGTTCTTATTTAATGATTTGATTGCCAGGGGAACAAAAGAGTGTTTGTGTCTGTTTGTCTTTGTTATCAGTGTCTTGTATCTCTTTTGTGATGGTAAAATCACAAAATCCTGACACAAAGGGTGATTCTTTATTTCATGGATCTTGTTAGCTTTTTTAGAGATGTTTGTCTCAAACAACTGTTAACTATGCGTTCATTAGATATAACATTGTTTACCCTAACCCTCTGAGATCTCTGGGTCAAAAATTCATTAGCCCATAGTATTATGTATGGACTAATCTTCAACGCTTTCATCTTTTCAATGAGTAAATGAAGTTGTATAGTATTAAAAGCTGATGAGAAATCAATAAAGAACAATCTTACATAAGTGTTCGGTAAGTCCAGATGTTTGTAGACACAATTTAAAATATTTAGGATGGCATTGTCTACGCCTTTACCCTTTTGGTAAGCAAATTGTAAAGGGTCTAACTTATTATAAAGATCATTCAGAAGAAACATTTTAACCAATTTTTCTAAACATTTAGACACAATGGAAGTAAGTGAAACAGGTCTATAGTCATTCATTTCCTTTGGTTTGGAAACCTTTGGCACAGGTACAATTATAGATGACTTCCACACAGGTGGTATCTCATGGTTTAGTAATGAAGTAGAAAAAAATATCTTGGAAAGGTTCAGCTAGTTGTTCAGCACATTCTTTTAAGATTCGCCCTTTTATTCCATCAGGCCCACCAGCTTTCATTGGGTTGACGTTTTTGAAAATGTTACAAACTTGCTCTTTGGTAATCGCTAATTCTAAACAGTTGTTAACATTGACATCCTCAAGGGCCTTGAGTCTTCGATAATTAAAATCTTTCGCGTCGAAGTGACAATAGAAATCATTTAACTCGTAGGCTAATGTTTTTTTGTCTCTTGTAGCAAGATTATTTTTAATTTTGACTTGTGCTCCTGCCATTTTGTTCATGATGTCCCACGCCTGTCTCATGTCACTTGTCTTAATTGAGTCTTCCAGCTTGGTGCGGTAGTTTCTCCTCCCTTCCTCAAGATCGACGTTGAGATTTCGTTGAGCTATTTTCCTTGTCTGTCCATCGCCACTCATATATGCTCTTTTCTTTTTGATTATTTCCGGTTTTATTTTTGCAGTGACCCATGGTTTATTGTTGGGGTATATCTTGATGCTCTTAGTACTGACACACATGTTTTCACAGAATTTGATGTAATTTGTCACTGTGTCTACCCATTCTTCCAGATTTGAAGTGGTCTCTTTAAACAAATTCCAGTCAGTGCAGTCTAGACATCCCTGTAGTTTGAGAATATTGCCCTGAGTCCATTCTTGCACATGTGTGCATTCAATAAGCAAAAACAAGAGCACCATGCAGATGATATTAAGATCTTCCACTAATGTTTGTTAATTCTGAGATACGGATGACATAAAGATGTTTCAGTAGGTGCTTATTACTTTTGAGAGAAGGTTGTACATATCAAGAACTGCCTTCTAGTAACAGCTATTTCAACTCCACAATAAAGATAATAGTTAATTCAGATTTTCAATAGCTATTCAGTTTTTTATTTTAAATGAACAGACAGAACTTTTGTCAATAAAGAAATAAAAACAGCTAAAGCTAAATTTTTAAATACTGATATATCTAATAGACTTTTTACAAACCTAGCATTTTGAAGAAGCCTCAAGCAAATGTAAGCCAGTTTGTTTAATTGAGGTGGAAGGTCTTCAACTTCAGAATTGCTAACTTTCCATTTTTCTAACTGCTTCAATCCATTGGTTCCCTGAGCCTCTTTTAAGTATTTCTCAAAACATGACCTGATATTTTCAAGATAAAAAAATGACAAAAATGATATTTTTAAGATAAAATGACAAAACTAAATTATGACAGTGTGTGAACAATTAAAACCCTTTTATTGGAAAAATGTGAAATATACATGTTTCACACTGGGTCTGTCACTCTTGGTAGGAGAAAGCTTCTGTAATGTAACGTTCAAGAAATGTACAAGGAAAAAAATATTTCCCTCATTTCCACAAATAGGGATTTTCTTTGAGTTGTTGTATCAAGACTCATGTCCACAGATTCAACTCTTCTTGGATTTGTCAGTATGTATCATTTCAAAATCGCCAAAGGTCTACTGTAGCTGTTTAAAAATTGAGTGTCTATATTTTTCTTTTAAGAATGATGTGTGGGTCTATATTTTTCTTTTAAGAATGATGTGTGAGTCTATATTTTTCTTTTAAGAATGATGTGTGAGTCTATATTTTTCTTTTAAGAATGATGTGTGAGTCTATATTTTTCATTTAAGAATGATGTGTGAGTCTATATTTTTCTTTTAAGAATGATGTGTGAGTCTATATTTTTCTTTTAAGAATGATGTGTGAGTCTATATTTTTCTTTTAAGAATGATGTGTGAGTCTATATTTTTCTTTTAAGAATGATCTGTGAGTCTATATTTTTCTTTTAAGAATGATCTGTGGGTCTATATTTTTCTTTTAAGAATATAGTGTGAGTCTATATTTTTCTTTTAAGAATGATCTGTGGGTCTATATTTTTCTTTTAAGAATGATGTGTGAGTCTATATTTTTCTTTTAAGAATGATCTGTGAGTCTATATTTTTCTTTTAAGAATGATCTGTGGGTCTATATTTTTCTTTTAAGAATGATGTGTGAGTCTATATTTTTCTTTTAAGAATGATCTGTGAGTCTATATTTTTCTTTTAAGAATGATCTGTGAGTCTATATTTTTCTTTTAAGAATGATCTGTGGGTCTATATTTTTCTTTTAAGAATATAGTGTGAGTCTATATTTTTCTTTTAAGAATGATCTGTGGGTCTATATTTTTCTTTTAAGAATGATGTGTGAGTCTATATTTTTCTTTTAAGAATGATCTGTGAGTCTATATTTTTCTTTTAAGAATGATGTGTGGGTCTATATTTTTCTTTTAAGAATGATGTGTGGGTCTATATTTTTCTTTTAAGAATGATGTGTGAGTCTATATTTTTCTTTTAAGAATGATCTGTGAGTCTATATTTTTCTTTTAAGAATGATCTGTGGGTCTATATTTTTCTTTTAAGAATGATGTGTGGGTCTATATTTTTCTTTTAAGAATGATGTGTGGGTCTATATTTTTCTTTTAAGAATGATCTGTGGGTCTATATTTTTCTTTTAAGAATATAGTGTGAGTCTATATTTTTCTTTTAAGAATGATGTGTGGGTCTATATTTTTCTTTTAAGAATATAGTGTGGGTCTATATTTTTCTTTTAAGAATGATGTGTGTGTCTATATATTTCTTTTAAAAAGGATAACATGTATGCTTTTCTTTTCAACCTTAATGTGAAGAAGACAAAATCTTAAACCTTTTGAGCTCAGGCTCAATTGGACTATTTCAACCAGTTTTTGTTTTAAATCTATTTTTTCAAAAATAACACCAAGGAGTTTTCTACTAAGTTAAAGATTTGACAAGTACTGAGAAAAAATAATTTTAAACTTATCATTTTCACAAATTACTATTTTGTTAAAACTGAACTATAACTTTCATTTGCATAATTTGCATTTTGTAATAACATTTATAAGGAATTAAAGAACAGTCTACATTGGGCAGGTCACCTTGAAAGAATGTCAGATAACAGAGGAGCGAAAATTGTATACAGGCAAAAACCAAAAGGCTGGCAACCCAAAGGCAGACCCGAATGCAATGGATTGATGATGTGGAGGCAGATCTGCAACAGCTTGGGGTTAGGGCGTGGAGACAAAGGGCACAGGAGAAATCTGAATGGAAGGATGTGTTGAAGCAGGCCAGAGCCCTCCATGGGCTGTAGCGCCACTGGGATGGATGGATGGATTTATAAGGAATTAAAATATAGACCTTCCCTCAGGGAACAGTAGCAGAAAAAAAAAAGAAGAGGCAGAAAAAGACAGCGATGGGAAGACAACATAAAAGAATCACTGAAGAGATTCTAGTCAAGGCAAAAAGGAGAAAGATAGTCAACAAATCTTGTGTGGTGTCCCAAAAGAGAGAGATATCTTTATGCCCACAAAAGTTTAAGATACCAAGCAATGCCTTGGATCAAAGTAACTTCTCAAAGACCTCTCTACTAAACAAAAATAAAAAATAATAATGTTCATGTATCAGAAAAACTTGACTAACCAATCATAAACTAATTGATACATTAAAATTATATTCCGTCTATGGCCAAGCCACACTAATTGAAAGCGTTGTTAATCATTCACTTCATCTTTTTGTGTACACAGGTTGATCAAGGATCTCTCATATAATTCAGAATATATTCACCAAGGTTACACAGCTGTTAGACATAAATTGCCTGACTGGTAAAAGAAAAGCCAATGCTACTAGCATGAACTGATTATTGTCACTCCTATTATTCACTTATATTAAAGTTTTTCCATGAAACCAATGAACAATAAATACACTAGTCTGTAATTTAAGACTCACTTTGTCAGTAATTTATCACGAACCCTACAAAGTTCTTTCCACTCAGGGCTTGCCAGATACAGGGCTTTAGTATCACTCAGAAATAAAGTTTCCACACATCTCTGATCTCCCATCAATAACAGTTCACAATAACGTTGCAGCTCTAGCACAGTGTAGTCCACAAACAATTTTTCACTATTCTAGACAAACACAAAAAGTGAGATTTCAGTTTCTACTTATAACACTAGAAAGACTGTTTCTAAAATTCACCAACAGATAAATTTTTTAAAACTTTTATACCAAAAAAACATTATACTAGATTAAAATTTACTTTCATCTTGAGCTGCTTAAATAGATTATATCAAATGTCCACATTGATTTCCTATGTATGTTCCAATCAGTAAGTATTGTAATAAAGAGACACAAAAACGTTCATTCCCTTGGCAATTAAATTATTGAATAACAAACAACTTTGTGATGTTACCTTCAGTGTAATGTTTGAATGAAACTAGAAACTTGTGCTATTGTTGCACAATGGTAAAGCAAATTTCATCAAGGAAAATAAAGACGTTTGTTAAGACACAAGACTCTTCAAAATAAACAGACGCTCTCAGGTTCTATTTTAATAAATACTTTAGATGTACAATTCTACAACTACAATGGCATAAATATTTCTTACATTCTATACATCTATATAGTTCAAAATTTAAATAGTTTTTCATTAAATTTTATTTTATTACAAAGCTTATATCAACTCCCCTAAGTCTGTCTGGTAAAAAAGTTTATACACATTATTTCTCCCACACCTAATCTCAGATCAAGCTGAAATTTTGCATAATTATTTCTTTTACCTGACAAAAAAAGAATAAATATTAACTAAAAAAAATTGAGTACTGGTAATTAATTATTCTTTTTGGTATGAAACAAAGGTTTGAAACTAACAATAGTAGGCATAGTTGTTAGCATGTTAGTTTGAAGAGGCTTGAGCCCTCAAGTTTGAATTCAGGTCGTTGAATCTTTTTTTTTTAAATAAACACATTTAACAAATGATCACAGTAACATTCACACAGATACCCGTTTCACCCCCAACCCTTTCTCAACTGAGCCAGACGTGATAGTATAATTGCGTTTTGAGAACGCTAAAAGCATGAAATTGTGCTAAACAAAAACAATTGGTAAAAATATTTCTAATCGCACAGATTTATTATTGTTAGTCTAGATCAGTGATATCCAACCTTACTCAGGATATTTTAATTTCCATTACTTGTGTCCCGAGCCACATCACATCACAAACAAAATGAAATTAACCTATTTGATAAGAAACCCTTGGATCTTGTACTTACATTGATTAATGGAATATTTAAAAGGGATACTTTTTTTACCAGTCAGAAAATGACGTTGTTTCTCTACTTTAAATGTGAGCAACATTGTAGCTTAATTTACCACCAACCTATTTTCTTGTCTCTTTTTGAGAAATATTCTCATTAATCCTTCATTCTCTAGGCGTGGTTTAACAATCTTTTATTTGCTGCTTAAATCAAGAATGTCGTTATATTTGTTTTATAATTCCATGTAAATGTTTTTTTTTAAAGAGGCCACACTTTTTTTTATAAAACAAGCATGTTGGTTTATGAGCATATTTCACAAAAGAGTGAAGATCTGTCCACTTTTCCTGGAAGATTACCATTTCATAAACATAAAAATGTTTAAGGTCATGGTACCAAAATTAATCCATTAGAGAAAAAATGAGAGCCCTAAAGTAGGTAAAGATATATTTTTCACATTTTTTTGGAGGGGATGATTTTCTATATTTTGTACCGATGTTTCAGCAGGGCTGGATGTTCACAGGCTGTATTATGGGCATCACTGGTCTAGATATATTACAAATTACTAATGCGTAGGGCGTAGTAATCTTCTTTTTTGAAGTAACGTCTATAATCTATTTATTGATGCATTTCTTTAATAATAACATTATTTTTTTTATTGTTCCCATTGAACTACATCAGTGATACACAAATTAAGACCCACAGGACACAGATAATATCTTGCTAGTATACAATCATATACACAACTATATCTATTTATTCCACTTAGCTTACTTTGATAGTTTGTCTAGGAGGATCCAAACTTAGCATCTGGGTTGTTTTAGCTTGATAGACAATAAAAATGTCTTGGTCACTCTGAGCAACACTGCAGTTGTATCTAAAATTAGATGGTATGTAACCAAATTGTCAAATCAAACCATTTAGGAAATATAATATTTAAAAAATACAACTATTCTGTCAATATGCTACTATTTTTCACACATAAATAATGTCAAAATATATATATGTTAGTGATAACTTTCAGAAAAAAGAAATTTTCAATGTAATCATTCCAGTGTTTGTGTCTAGAATGTACCAACTGAGCAACTATTACTAGTACATATTTGAATGACCTAAAGGTCAGTGGGGTTGATGGGGGTTTTCAAGTGGGTATTTTATACAGCCAACATTAAAATTAAAAGAATTTAAAAGTTAAGTTCCCTTTTCACACCTTGCGATCTATGAGTGATCTATTGTGCAGATGAAGTAAAGGTCATTTGGAGGTGCTGTGGCTGAGTGATAAGGCACTGGGGGTCCCAGGATCAAATCCTGGAGAAGATTTTTACTTACCGGTTCTTTAGGGTGCCTCTGACTCCTTCAAGCTGACATTAGTTGGGGAAAAGTAAAGATCATTGTGTTGGCTAAATGAAACCGTTGTTAATCATGTGTCACAGAAACAGATAACATTAAGATGTACTAATGGGATACTACTTAGAACAGGTAGTGTACAACTTGAATGTCACTATTAGAACTGGAGGACTCAGCAGTGAAATCAAATGTTAAACTTTTAAAATTACATTCTCAGGCAGGGGTTCTCAACCTGTGTGCTTTTTTTTTTTGTAACAATTGTATTGTCGTGCAATAAATAATTTTAACATTTTAAATAATAAATATTTTTTCTAGGCAGAAATTCCAGCACTTCATGAGATATTTGAAAAGCATTTTCATTTATTTTTACTTGCTTCTTCATTGTTTTATAGTCAATGTTATTGAAGGTAATATTTTCATAATGGAACAATATGCTATATATGTAACTTTGATAAAGTTGCTTCATTTTTAGAAAAGTATAAAATCATGTGTAAAATATTTGTGATTTCATTGTGATGATATTGGTCTGGATTTCAATGTTTGGTACAAAATGTGTCACCAAAAGTCATCAGAAATCATTGTATGATTCATCGACAAATATTAGCAATGCACTGCCACAAGAATTACAAGAAGCAATGAAAACATCACTGCAATGATCAAATGCAATATGGCTCATTTGTCTGAAAATATCAGATCTTTCAAAATGATGCTTCAATTTTATCAGACAAAATAGGATGAAAACAAATATTTATATGTTTTCAATATTACCTGCTTTCTAAGAGGAATTCTTCAAAATAATATTTGCGCATGCTTTTCAAATCTGCTGGATTTACACTTGTTAGGAGTGTCCATTCAAACTCAAAGTTCAAATGTTAAGAATTAAGACATGACAGAACACGTTTATTGAACTTATTAATAGAGATGCAATGAAAAATGATTTCTCTTCAATGTCAATTCTTTATGTCATATCCCGTTTTGTCTGTGTTGTGACATTTTGTTTTCCTTTCTAATAACATGTTTTTGCAAAGCATAGTTTTCCAGCAGTTTAGATTTCAAGTCTAAAGACAAAAGTAGACTTGATGAAAAGGATGACATTCACTGTGATCTTGCAAAGACTGCTAATAGAATTCCTAACCTATGAAATAGAAACAAGCTCAACCTTCGCATCGACTTTGTCTTGCATTCACTGGCTATCACAATAGTATTGTAGCAGTGTAGTTTACTATCTTTCTTTCTGCCTTGCTTTTCAAATATTCACATAAGTATACAACATGAATTTGGGGAAAGCGCAAAAGAAAATAAAATAAATGGTAGTCATAAAAAAAAATATTATTTTTTATTTAATTTAATTATACGCAGAAATATATTTTAGACAAAACATAATTTCATGTTATTTCATACTTGACATAAAGCTTTGGCAATGCTTATTATATATATCAGATATATCTCTACATTATGATTACAATTTTTTTACTAAAGCATTATCAAAAAGTGCTGTTACTTTAGAATTTTTATTCACAGTTTGGGGTTGCCGCATGGTGGGAAACAGTAAAAGGGCGCACTGAGCTAAAAGGTTTAAAACCGCTGTTCTAAATCCTCATCCTCATTTACATGTGACAAAGTTTATACCAGATTGTTCTTATTTAATGATTTGATTGCCAGGGGAACAAAAGAGTGTTTGTGTCTGTTTGTCTTTGTTATCAGTGTCTTGTATCTCTTTTGTGATGGTAAAATCACAAAATCCTGACACAAAGGGTGATTCTTTATTTCATGGATCTTGTTAGCTTTTTTAGAGATGTTTGTCTCAAACAACTGTTAACTATGCGTTCATTAGATATAACATTGTTTACCCTAACCCTCTGAGATCTCTGGGTCAAAAATTCATTAGCCCATAGTATTATGTATGGACTAATCTTCAACGCTTTCATCTTTTCAATGAGTAAATGAAGTTGTATAGTATTAAAAGCTGATGAGAAATCAATAAAGAACAATCTTACATAAGTGTTCGGTAAGTCCAGATGTTTGTAGACACAATTTAAAATATTTAGGATGGCATTGTCTACGCCTTTACCCTTTTGGTAAGCAAATTGTAAAGGGTCTAACTTATTATAAAGATCATTCAGAAGAAACATTTTAACCAATTTTTCTAAACATTTAGACACAATGGAAGTAAGTGAAACAGGTCTATAGTCATTCATTTCCTTTGGTTTGGAAACCTTTGGCACAGGTACAATTATAGATGACTTCCACACAGGTGGTATCTCATGGTTTAGTAATGAAGTAGAAAAAAATATCTTGGAAAGGTTCAGCTAGTTGTTCAGCACATTCTTTTAAGATTCGCCCTTTTATTCCATCAGGCCCACCAGCTTTCATTGGGTTGACGTTTTTGAAAATGTTACAAACTTGCTCTTTGGTAATCGCTAATTCTAAACAGTTGTTAACATTGACATCCTCAAGGGCCTTGAGTCTTCGATAATTAAAATCTTTCGCGTCGAAGTGACAATAGAAATCATTTAACTCGTAGGCTAATGTTTTTTTGTCTCTTGTAGCAAGATTATTTTTAATTTTGACTTGTGCTCCTGCCATTTTGTTCATGATGTCCCACGCCTGTCTCATGTCACTTGTCTTAATTGAGTCTTCCAGCTTGGTGCGGTAGTTTCTCCTCCCTTCCTCAAGATCGACGTTGAGATTTCGTTGAGCTATTTTCCTTGTCTGTCCATCGCCACTCATATATGCTCTTTTCTTTTTGATTATTTCCGGTTTTATTTTTGCAGTGACCCATGGTTTATTGTTGGGGTATATCTTGATGCTCTTAGTACTGACACACATGTTTTCACAGAATTTGATGTAATTTGTCACTGTGTCTACCCATTCTTCCAGATTTGAAGTGGTCTCTTTAAACAAATTCCAGTCAGTGCAGTCTAGACATCCCTGTAGTTTGAGAATATTGCCCTGAGTCCATTCTTGCACATGTGTGCATTCAATAAGCAAAAACAAGAGCACCATGCAGATGATATTAAGATCTTCCACTAATGTTTGTTAATTCTGAGATACGGATGACATAAAGATGTTTCAGTAGGTGCTTATTACTTTTGAGAGAAGGTTGTACATATCAAGAACTGCCTTCTAGTAACAGCTATTTCAACTCCACAATAAAGATAATAGTTAATTCAGATTTTCAATAGCTATTCAGTTTTTTATTTTAAATGAACAGACAGAACTTTTGTCAATAAAGAAATAAAAACAGCTAAAGCTAAATTTTTAAATACTGATATATCTAATAGACTTTTTACAAACCTAGCATTTTGAAGAAGCCTCAAGCAAATGTAAGCCAGTTTGTTTAATTGAGGTGGAAGGTCTTCAACTTCAGAATTGCTAACTTTCCATTTTTCTAACTGCTTCAATCCATTGGTTCCCTGAGCCTCTTTTAAGTATTTCTCAAAACATGACCTGATATTTTCAAGATAAAAAAATGACAAAAATGATATTTTTAAGATAAAATGACAAAACTAAATTATGACAGTGTGTGAACAATTAAAACCCTTTTATTGGAAAAATGTGAAATATACATGTTTCACACTGGGTCTGTCACTCTTGGTAGGAGAAAGCTTCTGTAATGTAACGTTCAAGAAATGTACAAGGAAAAAAATATTTCCCTCATTTCCACAAATAGGGATTTTCTTTGAGTTGTTGTATCAAGACTCATGTCCACAGATTCAACTCTTCTTGGATTTGTCAGTATGTATCATTTCAAAATCGCCAAAGGTCTACTGTAGCTGTTTAAAAATTGAGTGTCTATATTTTTCTTTTAAGAATGATGTGTGGGTCTATATTTTTCTTTTAAGAATGATGTGTGAGTCTATATTTTTCTTTTAAGAATGATGTGTGAGTCTATATTTTTCTTTTAAGAATGATGTGTGAGTCTATATTTTTCATTTAAGAATGATGTGTGAGTCTATATTTTTCTTTTAAGAATGATGTGTGAGTCTATATTTTTCTTTTAAGAATGATCTGTGAGTCTATATTTTTCTTTTAAGAATGATGTGTGAGTCTATATTTTTCTTTTAAGAATGATGTGTGAGTCTATATTTTTCTTTTAAGAATGATCTGTGAGTCTATATTTTTCTTTTAAGAATGATCTGTGGGTCTATATTTTTCTTTTAAGAATATAGTGTGAGTCTATATTTTTCTTTTAAGAATGATCTGTGGGTCTATATTTTTCTTTTAAGAATGATGTGTGAGTCTATATTTTTCTTTTAAGAATGATCTGTGAGTCTATATTTTTCTTTTAAGAATGATCTGTGGGTCTATATTTTTCTTTTAAGAATGATGTGTGAGTCTATATTTTTCTTTTAAGAATGATCTGTGAGTCTATATTTTTCTTTTAAGAATGATCTGTGAGTCTATATTTTTCTTTTAAGAATGATCTGTGGGTCTATATTTTTCTTTTAAGAATATAGTGTGAGTCTATATTTTTCTTTTAAGAATGATCTGTGGGTCTATATTTTTCTTTTAAGAATGATGTGTGAGTCTATATTTTTCTTTTAAGAATGATCTGTGAGTCTATATTTTTCTTTTAAGAATGATGTGTGGGTCTATATTTTTCTTTTAAGAATGATGTGTGGGTCTATATTTTTCTTTTAAGAATGATGTGTGAGTCTATATTTTTCTTTTAAGAATGATCTGTGAGTCTATATTTTTCTTTTAAGAATGATCTGTGGGTCTATATTTTTCTTTTAAGAATGATGTGTGGGTCTATATTTTTCTTTTAAGAATGATGTGTGGGTCTATATTTTTCTTTTAAGAATGATCTGTGGGTCTATATTTTTCTTTTAAGAATATAGTGTGAGTCTATATTTTTCTTTTAAGAATGATGTGTGGGTCTATATTTTTCTTTTAAGAATATAGTGTGGGTCTATATTTTTCTTTTAAGAATGATGTGTGTGTCTATATATTTCTTTTAAAAAGGATAACATGTATGCTTTTCTTTTCAACCTTAATGTGAAGAAGACAAAATCTTAAACCTTTTGAGCTCAGGCTCAATTGGACTATTTCAACCAGTTTTTGTTTTAAATCTATTTTTTCAAAAATAACACCAAGGAGTTTTCTACTAAGTTAAAGATTTGACAAGTACTGAGAAAAAATAATTTTAAACTTATCATTTTCACAAATTACTATTTTGTTAAAACTGAACTATAACTTTCATTTGCATAATTTGCATTTTGTAATAACATTTATAAGGAATTAAAGAACAGTCTACATTGGGCAGGTCACCTTGAAAGAATGTCAGATAACAGAGGAGCGAAAATTGTATACAGGCAAAAACCAAAAGGCTGGCAACCCAAAGGCAGACCCGAATGCAATGGATTGATGATGTGGAGGCAGATCTGCAACAGCTTGGGGTTAGGGCGTGGAGACAAAGGGCACAGGAGAAATCTGAATGGAAGGATGTGTTGAAGCAGGCCAGAGCCCTCCATGGGCTGTAGCGCCACTGGGATGGATGGATGGATTTATAAGGAATTAAAATATAGACCTTCCCTCAGGGAACAGTAGCAGAAAAAAAAAAGAAGAGGCAGAAAAAGACAGCGATGGGAAGACAACATAAAAGAATCACTGAAGAGATTCTAGTCAAGGCAAAAAGGAGAAAGATAGTCAACAAATCTTGTGTGGTGTCCCAAAAGAGAGAGATATCTTTATGCCCACAAAAGTTTAAGATACCAAGCAATGCCTTGGATCAAAGTAACTTCTCAAAGACCTCTCTACTAAACAAAAATAAAAAATAATAATGTTCATGTATCAGAAAAACTTGACTAACCAATCATAAACTAATTGATACATTAAAATTATATTCCGTCTATGGCCAAGCCACACTAATTGAAAGCGTTGTTAATCATTCACTTCATCTTTTTGTGTACACAGGTTGATCAAGGATCTCTCATATAATTCAGAATATATTCACCAAGGTTACACAGCTGTTAGACATAAATTGCCTGACTGGTAAAAGAAAAGCCAATGCTACTAGCATGAACTGATTATTGTCACTCCTATTATTCACTTATATTAAAGTTTTTCCATGAAACCAATGAACAATAAATACACTAGTCTGTAATTTAAGACTCACTTTGTCAGTAATTTATCACGAACCCTACAAAGTTCTTTCCACTCAGGGCTTGCCAGATACAGGGCTTTAGTATCACTCAGAAATAAAGTTTCCACACATCTCTGATCTCCCATCAATAACAGTTCACAATAACGTTGCAGCTCTAGCACAGTGTAGTCCACAAACAATTTTTCACTATTCTAGACAAACACAAAAAGTGAGATTTCAGTTTCTACTTATAACACTAGAAAGACTGTTTCTAAAATTCACCAACAGATAAATTTTTTAAAACTTTTATACCAAAAAAACATTATACTAGATTAAAATTTACTTTCATCTTGAGCTGCTTAAATAGATTATATCAAATGTCCACATTGATTTCCTATGTATGTTCCAATCAGTAAGTATTGTAATAAAGAGACACAAAAACGTTCATTCCCTTGGCAATTAAATTATTGAATAACAAACAACTTTGTGATGTTACCTTCAGTGTAATGTTTGAATGAAACTAGAAACTTGTGCTATTGTTGCACAATGGTAAAGCAAATTTCATCAAGGAAAATAAAGACGTTTGTTAAGACACAAGACTCTTCAAAATAAACAGACGCTCTCAGGTTCTATTTTAATAAATACTTTAGATGTACAATTCTACAACTACAATGGCATAAATATTTCTTACATTCTATACATCTATATAGTTCAAAATTTAAATAGTTTTTCATTAAATTTTATTTTATTACAAAGCTTATATCAACTCCCCTAAGTCTGTCTGGTAAAAAAGTTTATACACATTATTTCTCCCACACCTAATCTCAGATCAAGCTGAAATTTTGCATAATTATTTCTTTTACCTGACAAAAAAAGAATAAATATTAACTAAAAAAAATTGAGTACTGGTAATTAATTATTCTTTTTGGTATGAAACAAAGGTTTGAAACTAACAATAGTAGGCATAGTTGTTAGCATGTTAGTTTGAAGAGGCTTGAGCCCTCAAGTTTGAATTCAGGTCGTTGAATCTTTTTTTTTTAAATAAACACATTTAACAAATGATCACAGTAACATTCACACAGATACCCGTTTCACCCCCAACCCTTTCTCAACTGAGCCAGACGTGATAGTATAATTGCGTTTTGAGAACGCTAAAAGCATGAAATTGTGCTAAACAAAAACAATTGGTAAAAATATTTCTAATCGCACAGATTTATTATTGTTAGTCTAGATCAGTGATATCCAACCTTACTCAGGATATTTTAATTTCCATTACTTGTGTCCCGAGCCACATCACATCACAAACAAAATGAAATTAACCTATTTGATAAGAAACCCTTGGATCTTGTACTTACATTGATTAATGGAATATTTAAAAGGGATACTTTTTTTACCAGTCAGAAAATGACGTTGTTTCTCTACTTTAAATGTGAGCAACATTGTAGCTTAATTTACCACCAACCTATTTTCTTGTCTCTTTTTGAGAAATATTCTCATTAATCCTTCATTCTCTAGGCGTGGTTTAACAATCTTTTATTTGCTGCTTAAATCAAGAATGTCGTTATATTTGTTTTATAATTCCATGTAAATGTTTTTTTTTAAAGAGGCCACACTTTTTTTTATAAAACAAGCATGTTGGTTTATGAGCATATTTCACAAAAGAGTGAAGATCTGTCCACTTTTCCTGGAAGATTACCATTTCATAAACATAAAAATGTTTAAGGTCATGGTACCAAAATTAATCCATTAGAGAAAAAATGAGAGCCCTAAAGTAGGTAAAGATATATTTTTCACATTTTTTTGGAGGGGATGATTTTCTATATTTTGTACCGATGTTTCAGCAGGGCTGGATGTTCACAGGCTGTATTATGGGCATCACTGGTCTAGATATATTACAAATTACTAATGCGTAGGGCGTAGTAATCTTCTTTTTTGAAGTAACGTCTATAATCTATTTATTGATGCATTTCTTTAATAATAACATTATTTTTTTTATTGTTCCCATTGAACTACATCAGTGATACACAAATTAAGACCCACAGGACACAGATAATATCTTGCTAGTATACAATCATATACACAACTATATCTATTTATTCCACTTAGCTTACTTTGATAGTTTGTCTAGGAGGATCCAAACTTAGCATCTGGGTTGTTTTAGCTTGATAGACAATAAAAATGTCTTGGTCACTCTGAGCAACACTGCAGTTGTATCTAAAATTAGATGGTATGTAACCAAATTGTCAAATCAAACCATTTAGGAAATATAATATTTAAAAAATACAACTATTCTGTCAATATGCTACTATTTTTCACACATAAATAATGTCAAAATATATATATGTTAGTGATAACTTTCAGAAAAAAGAAATTTTCAATGTAATCATTCCAGTGTTTGTGTCTAGAATGTACCAACTGAGCAACTATTACTAGTACATATTTGAATGACCTAAAGGTCAGTGGGGTTGATGGGGGTTTTCAAGTGGGTATTTTATACAGCCAACATTAAAATTAAAAGAATTTAAAAGTTAAGTTCCCTTTTCACACCTTGCGATCTATGAGTGATCTATTGTGCAGATGAAGTAAAGGTCATTTGGAGGTGCTGTGGCTGAGTGATAAGGCACTGGGGGTCCCAGGATCAAATCCTGGAGAAGATTTTTACTTACCGGTTCTTTAGGGTGCCTCTGACTCCTTCAAGCTGACATTAGTTGGGGAAAAGTAAAGATCATTGTGTTGGCTAAATGAAACCGTTGTTAATCATGTGTCACAGAAACAGATAACATTAAGATGTACTAATGGGATACTACTTAGAACAGGTAGTGTACAACTTGAATGTCACTATTAGAACTGGAGGACTCAGCAGTGAAATCAAATGTTAAACTTTTAAAATTACATTCTCAGGCAGGGGTTCTCAACCTGTGTGCTTTTTTTTTTTGTAACAATTGTATTGTCGTGCAATAAATAATTTAACATTTTAAATAATAAATATTTTTTCTAGGCAGAAATTCCAGCACTTCATGAGATATTTGAAAAGCATTTTCATTTATTTTTACTTGCTTCTTCATTGTTTTATAGTCAATGTTATTGAAGGTAATATTTTCATAATGGAACAATATGCTATATATGTAACTTTGATAAAGTTGCTTCATTTTTAGAAAAGTATAAAATCATGTGTAAAATATTTGTGATTTCATTGTGATGATATTGGTCTGGATTTCAATGTTTGGTACAAAATGTGTCACCAAAAGTCATCAGAAATCATTGTATGATTCATCGACAAATATTAGCAATGCACTGCCACAAGAATTACAAGAAGCAATGAAAACATCACTGCAATGATCAAATGCAATATGGCTCATTTGTCTGAAAATATCAGATCTTTCAAAATGATGCTTCAATTTTATCAGACAAAATAGGATGAAAACAAATATTTATATGTTTTCAATATTACCTGCTTTCCAAGAGGAATTCTTCAAAATAATATTTGCGCATGCTTTTCAAATCTGCTGGATTTACACTTGTTAGGAGTGTCCATTCAAACTCAAAGTTCAAATGTTAAGAATTAAGACATGACAGAACACGTTTATTGAACTTATTAATAGAGATGCAATGAAAAATGATTTCTCTTCAATGTCAATTCTTTATGTCATATCCCGTTTTGTCTGTGTTGTGACATTTTGTTTTCCTTTCTAATAACATGTTTTTGCAAAGCATAGTTTTCCAGCAGTTTAGATTTCAAGTCTAAAGACAAAAGTAGACTTGATGAAAAGGATGACATTCACTGTGATCTTGCAAAGACTGCTAATAGAATTCCTAACCTATGAAATAGAAACAAGCTCAACCTTCGCATCGACTTTGTCTTGCATTCACTGGCTATCACAATAGTATTGTAGCAGTGTAGTTTACTATCTTTCTTTCTGCCTTGCTTTTCAAATATTCACATAAGTATACAACATGAATTTGGGGAAAGCGCAAAAGAAAATAAAATAAATGGTAGTCATAAAAAAAAATATTATTTTTTATTTAATTTAATTATACGCAGAAATATATTTTAGACAAAACATAATTTCATGTTATTTCATACTTGACATAAAGCTTTGGCAATGCTTATTATATATATCAGATATATCTCTACATTATGATTACAATTTTTTTACTAAAGCATTATCAAAAAGTGCTGTTACTTTAGAATTTTTATTCACAGTTTGGGGTTGCCGCATGGTGGGAAACAGTAAAAGGGCGCACTGAGCTAAAAGGTTTAAAACCGCTGTTCTAAATCCTCATCCTCACAATGAATGTGGCTATAATTTCTTGCAATAGAGTTGTACATTTCTAAACTCTTAAATATACAAAGAAATCAATAAAGCAAGTGTGGACTATAGTTACCTTTGACTACCAAAAGGACAAACCAAGTGAACTTTGCCTAGTTCTCGTTTTACTTTTTCAACAGCAGTCACCCACCCATCAGTTTCTGTTGTAATTGAAGCTTCTTCTTGTTTCAAAAAGCTTTCTTCATAAAGGGAAGACTTTGTCATTCTTTTCATCTGTTTCTCAAGACATAATTTCTGATGATGTTCATCAATCAAACAGCACACACGTCTGCCTACTTCTTGTGATACTTGTTGCCAGTTACGAGCCTTGTTTAGTGGTGTACCATCAGGCAACAATAACTCGGTGGTATTTTCAAAAGGTAAACACTCTTGCTTATTGAAATCTAAAAAGTTTTTCATCCAAACTATTTTGAAAAAATACCAAGTCTTTGTGCTGGAGCCATCTTCACTGCTTTCACTGTCACCCTGAACTTTTTGTTTGAAATTTTTACCACAAAATTTGGAATCACATGAATGATCACATTGTGAATAGTTATTTGTTGATTCTGGCAAAGAATCCCTTACACTTTGGGCATACCCATGCCAACCTCTCTGATTGTTAACACTGTATATGAAGACAACAGAGCCTTGTGAATATGCACTAACAAGGAGATCCTTAGGGTGAGGTGGATTAGAACGATCTTGGCAGGCCCATACTCCTGTCTGAATGCAATGTTGTAGGCTCTCAAGATTAGCACATTTACAGATAAAATAAGTTACTGTATTGGTAAATGGCATGCTGAAAGGGAAAAAAATGTTTTGTAAAACTTTTGATAATAATAATCATCTAGTCATTTTAATATTTATTTGAATCATTTTTCAATCTATACTGTCTATAGATTTATCACAAATTTATTATTTTAATAAATAAAACAAAAAGAGTCTATTAGATGTTAAATATAAAGTTAATAAAGGCTAAACTCATAGGCTAGATAGCCTAACTTAACACTTTAAAATACACTAATAATCTAATATAATTTATATATGCTGTATAATATATTATAATAACAATTAAGAGTCAGCCTTACACTTACACAAAAAGTTTTGACAAATGAAAGTCAGACTTAGGTCCTTAGGACTTACTAATTAAAATTAGGTCTTGATTAGTAGAATAAGTAGATACTAGGACTAGACTAGATCTACTCTAGTAGATGTAGAGTATATCTATTTTATTATTCTATATATAATTATATATTAATATAGTCATATAGATAGATCTATAATCTATTCTATATATCTATTTAGATCTAAGTACTGGTTACTCTATCTTAATTCTTATCTTAGTCTTATCTAGAATCTAGAGTCTATCTGATCTAGAATGTTTAGTCCAATAGTGTAGTCCTAGATCTATATATACTAATATAGATCTATGATTCTATCATCTAGACTAGGTCACTAGAGTCTAGATCTATAATAATCTATATCTAAATCTAGACTAGATCTTATCTATCAAGAATCAAGAGACCCGAAACTCTCTTATTTATTAGTCTTACAAAAGAAAAAACTAGATATCATCATATAGATCTAGTGATATAGTCACAGTGAGTTGAGTGAGAACTGCCTGATCTGTGCGGTTCATCTCAGTCTCAGATATAGACTCTACGATTAGTTAAAATTATTACTGATCTGAACCCTTCGACATGAAAAATGAGAACGATGAAGAATAATATTTTTACTCGTCTTTTATACTATTAATTAAGTATTAGATCTATATTATAGAATCTAGATCTAACAATGTAGAGAAACTAATGGGGTGGAATAGAATCTAGGTCAGTGATTATAGTATGTAGCGGATCCAGAACTTTGGAAAAAGGGGGGGGGGGGCGATTTTTTTCCCAAACCCTAAGCCTAACGCCCAGTAAACGCTAACCCTAAGCATGAATGCACGAACAGCATGTATGTTTGTTTGTTTGTTTTACATGTTTCGGATGTTCCTTCAGAGTTGAAGATAATTACTTCCTAGTCCAAACCTCCTGCAGGACCACGGGGGATGGGAGCGGGCATGCAGGGTTTGAACCCGGGACCATCGATAAATCTGAACGACAGTCCAGCGCGGAAACCGCACGACCAGGCATGTATATAACCCATTTGTATATTATGTCGCACACAGACTCTGATCTCCAATTTTATCATTAGTAAATATAAAATGAAAAAGGGTAGTATCAGGTGGGAGGGGTGATACATGCAATCGCCTTCCGCCCATCGGACAAACTAATACTTTTTTTCTTTTTGTATTTTAGTTAAGAAATTACAAAATTAAAAAAAATATATGTCACTAATATAATTTATATATGCTGTAAATATAAAAGGAGCGAGCTAGGATTAACGTTTTCACTCTACCATTGCACCCTCGAATCCCCTTTCCAGACGAAAACATGACGTTTTAAAACAGAATATTATGGTCAAATATGGCGACAGCGTTTATGTAATTTCACACAATATTTTAAGAAAGACTTTGTTTTGGAAAATTTAGAATTCATACGAAATTTTTCATTATAAGAGTAACAATTGAGATGATCGAGTTCTGAACCCAAATATCATATAGTCACCTTTTCCCAACCTTTATTTACTCATACTGATATTTTTCTATTGTATAAAAAAATTTTGAGACTATATAACTCAATATATTCTTGAATCCTAAAATGCAGTAGAAATGAGTAGAATATCATTTAATTTCTCCTCCCAGTTCCCAATTTTTTGTTTAGAGCTTTGAATTATAGTTATAGGCCTACCATATGTAACAAAAACCAATAAGTTACAAACATATTATGCCAATTGAACAAAATCTATCACTTACAAATACGCTTTTTTTTTTAATATTATTTTACGAATACATTTTATTTCGGCGGCGATCCTCAAAGTCTTAATCTAAATATGTTGGGAATATTATCTTTTCAAGGAACAAATCGGTTGGATTCGCAATGTAGCGTAAGGGCTTGTACATTAATTTTCATAATGGAATATTTTTCAAGTAAAACATTATTCAAAAGGTCCTTTTTTAATAAGATGAATAATGAGCTGTAGAAGTCAGGAGAATGCGTTTCTGCAGTGAAGAATGCAAGAAAACGCTTTTCGCGTCTGGGCTTAGCTCCGGTCCCCACTGTGAGAGCTTATTATATAGTGCTACCCCAGGCCCAGACCACATTGCTGTCAAGATAAAGACCTTTTTTTTTTTTTTTCGCCAAAGGTTGAGAAACACTGTTTTTTTAAAAAAAAAAACGTATATATATATATATGCCATTATATGCTGTACGCGCGTTTATGCTTAGGGTTAGGGTTTACTGGGCGTTAGGGTTAGGGTTTTAAACCCCCCCCCCCCCTTTTTCCAAAGTTATGGATTCGCTAGTGGCTGCGTAGCCACGGGAAATACTACATTCCTCATTAAACTCCGGACTCGAAGACAAGTCTTATTGCATTAATTACAAGCCTTATTAGACATCTAGTAGTGGACTAGTAGGCCTTATACAATCTTACTATCTATATATTTATGAGTATGACGAGTCGCTGAAGAATATTTTGGACGCTCTTTTCAAAGTAGGTTTAAAAATATTACTACAAATAATCATCCAATTGATACGTTTATATCTGGGAGAATTCATTCTGTGCAGTATTCTACCCTTTTTCTTCGCAGCTAATCAAAAGAATTCTTGCAAATTGGTAATTTTTTGTTGTCAAAATGGCTTCAACATCTCAGAAGCCGAAAAAGGGCATTTTAAAACACTCAGGAAGTATAGATCATAGGTAGATCACTTTATTAAAAATAAAAAAGAAATGAAAAGTAAAAATACATGTGTAGTCCAGTTAATGTTAGAGTTAGATCTAGATAATAGCCAAACGCAATTGATATTAATTAATCTAAATCATATTATCTTCACTTCAGTCGTAGTTACACACAGTGTTACTGTTAGTTAAGTCAAATGTAGTACTGTAGGCTGTGCGAGTCAGGCGAGTGTTACAGTAACAGTGTTGCACACACTTCACACACAGTCACTGAGTCAGTGACAGACTGAGACACCAGTCACAATTTGACTCAGTGATTGAGTAAACAAAACACCTAACATTAGATTTTTAGATGAATTAGTAACAAGTGAACACAGAGGGCAAGGGGAATGTTACGTAGATTATTCTAGATCTAGCCTAAAAATAAATAGAAGGCTAAAATATAAATATTAAATTGCATTTAAAAAGTTACAATACTACAATAGACTGAATAGTCTACTAAAAACTAAGTCTACTTAATACAGACCTGCCTACCGTTACGCAAAATGCGTATTCGTTACGCAAAATCTCCCAAAAATGACCGTCAGTACGCAAATACGCATTTAACCCGTCGCGTTACGCATTTCGTATCCTTTCCCCCCTCTCTTGACTAGCTTACGAGCGGTCACGGAGGTCACGCTAAGCCGTTCTGTTGGGGGGGGGGGATAAACAGAAAAGGTGGGGGAACACATTGTGTCCAGATCTATACGTTGATTGGTTCTTAATAGCAATTAGATTTAGTCAAGAAATGAAGAACGCGAGAGTGAGGGAGTGGCGGGTTGGTACCAGGTTGGTACCGTCAGTTAGCTGATACACCAACGTGACTTTTTTTTTTTGTAAGTTCATTAGTAGAAATTAATTATGTTGAATCCCTGATTCCCGTATTTATTTGTATAGAAAAAAATATCGAAATGCTATCGATTCAAAACACATTGAGTGACATTGTAGATATCTAGTCTAGATCTGGATTCTAGAGCTAGATAACTTGTTATACAGAAATAGATCTAGCTAGAGCTAGAGTCTAGCTAGTCATTACGTTATGTCATGATTCTCTACATTAGTAATTACTCTAGCCTACAATCTAGTTGTAGATCTAGTATGATTAATATCATTTTAGATTGACTAGATTCTAGATCGATAACATCTACTACCATCTAGTCTCGATCTAGACTAGATTCTTAGTATAGAATAGATCAAGGATGAAGGTAGGCCTACGAAAGTTTGGAGAGTAGACCTACGTTTGTAGCGGATCCACGGCATCTGTAACACTCTTGAGCCCAGATCTAGCGACTAGCGTAGATTATATTTATTATATAGACATAGATCCAGATCTAGTCTAGATATTATCTCTATTGTCGTATTGATCTAGATTTAGATTGTAGATCTAATCATGACATCTAGATCTAATATTATATATATATATATATATATATATATATGACAAAATAGTGGATCGCGTAAGTGTTACGCATTCTGGTGCCAAAATACGCATTTTGACCATCAGCGTTACGCATTTGGACTTTTTTTGGTAGGCAGGTCTGTTAATAAGACTTTTATCACTTAATTAAAGTTTAAGGATTAGAAAAAATATTAATCTAGAATCTAGATTCTAGAATCTACATGTCGGAGGGTTCAGATCAGTAACCCTATAATATATAATCTGAGATGAACTGTGCAGTGGTTTTCAGATCAGGCAGTTCTCCATTATAGTTTTTGTTCTGTAGGAGAGTTTTGGGGCCAGAGTCTTGTTTGGGCCTCTTGATATATACTATGCAGCTGTGAAGGACATGGTCAGCATTCTCTGGTGATGCTCCACAAGGGCAGGTTTAGCTCGTCCCCACTTTAAGCTTCTGGAACATATATTGTCTCATTCTGTTGCTACAGTTTCTGAGTATAAAAATTATGCGTTGGTCATGTCAAGATCCTTATACATATAATAGATGTCCTTTTTTTCCTTTTTTTTTTTTTGTAATTGGGATGTGAGCTGGTCCAATTCTCGTTTATTCTACACTCTATTATTTTCATCTATTATCTTCTGGGTAGAGAGGGATTTTCATTTGTTTGTTCATTCTTCCATCTTTGGCCAGTATGTCTGCTTTTTCATTCTCAATGTGTGCTGGATTCCATTGAAGAACAGTTTCCTTGCTGTTGATGTTAAGGTTTCCAAGAGCTGTCCTGAGTTGTTTTATTTAGGATGTATCCGAGTTTTTCAGGCTTTGAAGGACTGTTTTGGCATCGGTCAGTAAGACAACTTGGCTGTTCGGTGTACATGGTAGTTTATTAATGTGGTAGCTGCTAGTTCCAGTGCTTGCCTTTCTGGTCTATGGCTGTCCAAGAGATCACCAGTTGCGACTTTTCCAGTCTTTCTTCATTGGGCCATTCAATTAGTATGCTAGCTTCTCCATTTGTGTTCGATTTTTGAGAGGATCCATCTGTGCAGATTCTGATCCATTGGTTGTTGGGGTAATGGAATTTTAGAAAAGAGTTCTCTAATTCCTTGATCGGATCTGATATTTTTGTTATGCTTTCGATGCTCTCTCTTATAGGAGGGAGGGAACTCTGGTCCCAGGGAGGAAAAGCATTATGCTGCTTCATTGACTCAATAGTTATATTTCCTAAGTGGTATTTCCTTTTTAGGTTCTGTGATTCCTGAATAAAATGAGGTTTTTTTTTAGTCGGTTTTGGGTGCCAGTCTTGTGGATTTTGGATTGAGTGGTTGCCTGTCTAAGGTTTCTATTTCGGTGAATTGGGACAGGGTTTTTCTTTCTCTTCTTTCATCCAAAGAGACGAGGGCAGCAATTTCCTCCATAGCTCTAATGGGTGTTGTTTTTATAGCCCCTGTCATAATTTTAAGGCTTATATTTTGCACCTTGTCTATTTTCTGTAAGTTGGTTTTGGCTGCTGAGCCCTAAGTTAATAATATTAGTAATCTATAATAAATTTCTAAGTTATCAATGACTGACTGACACATTCATTGATCATGAGATTTCT